>NC_068950.1:25940975-26270975 GCF_026419915.1 Harpia harpyja | reverse complement strand
ATGTGGCAGGCTTAGTAAAACACTGAAAGATACTTCATTATCTTATCAACCTATAGAGGGGCTGATAAGGCGATGTATTGGGGAAAATAATGGTTAAAAAGGCATAAGTGCTGGAGACTTCTTGAAACTCAGATGCAATCTTACATATTGCAATGGGACTTCTGGAAAGCCAGGAATTATTAGCAAATTATTTTGGAGCTTAGTAGGGAATTAAGGGCCAAGGTCAAATCTAGACATTGACATTCTTTTCTTTTTTAACCCACAAAGGCTAACTAGATAATTAAAAAATTTAAAATATATTAAAAAAAAATTAGAATAGTTGTATTTATGATAGTCCTATGTAGAGAATTTTGGAAAAGCTGCTTGAGTTTAGTGCTTCAATGCTTACAAAAATCTCTTCATGCTTAGGTTGTTACCTCTGAAAACTTCCCCTGAGGCACTGGGGTGCATCATGCTGGTAGGATAGAAGGTACTTGAGTAGGTGGGTCTGGCAGAAGTAGTTCCTGTGTACACCATGTATTTTATTGTCCCTGAGGTTGTTATAGTGTAGTGACCTGCTTGAGAGACTCAGTACAGAGGATCAGCCCCTCAGCTGGGACCTGTTTTGACTTCTTGTGCCTGTCACTGTCTCTAGAGTGGAAGGTCATTCCCTGAAAAGACTTTTTGGGGGTTGCTTTTTAGAGACAAGCTCAGCAGAACTCAGCACACAGAGCCCAAAATAGCCTGAGTTACAAATGTGGCTGTATTCCAGCTATTCCTACCCATGCCTTTCTTTTCCTTGCTGCTGGACAAGTAGCATGTTCCAAACACAGCTTGTACTTCAACATAAGTTACAGGGCTTTTGCAGCTTGATTTATGACACATGCAGTAGTAACACATTTTCCAATGCTCCTAGAAGACTTCAGTCCCTTCTTGGATGTTCTCAGTCTATTCCTCTAAGAGTTAAAAGGGCAGCGGGAAGAATCTGTTCTGTTTGAAGCATACCAAGGAAAGAAAGTCTGGTAAGAAGCTTAACATTCAATGTGCAAATCTCCTAATTCTGATCTACTCCTGAGTTTTCTGAGACTAAAGGAGAACTTTGGCAGGAGAAGGGAGTATGGTTTTGTGCAGGTTTTAACACCATCATGCAAACAATGGGTAAATAACTACTTGTTGCTACCTGCTGGATTGTTAACTGGGGCCTTGTTGCCAGTAGTGCTTGAAAACTGGACAAAACAGGGTATGTTATAACCCAAGATCCCCGGAGAATCTGGCAGAGGGAAGCACGGACTGAATGGAAGGCGGGGGGGGGTGTTCAGGGGGAGAGAGCTGCGCCTGCCTTTCCTATCGGATCTCATTGAACTGTTTAGACTATCTGTTGCTCTTTGTTATTAGGAAAGAGAAAATCTAACAAATTTCACATGCCCTTTTCCTTCAAATTTTGGTGAAATCTGGATTCATGCTGGGTATCAGTGTACTAGCCATTTAGGAAAATTTGGATTAACATACTGATTATACCTTTCTTTGCCGCTTGGGGTCACTTTTTCTAGGCACACAAAACATAATACCAGAGCAGGAGTTACAGAATTAATATCGTAAGGATGGTTCACAGTGTAAGTTGTCTATGCAGTTCTACTGTTCTGATATAGCAGTGTGAAGAGCAAAGAAGGAACAGATCTGTGGTGCTCACGGTTCCACTACTATAGTGACGGCTGCAGCAGTGACATATGATGGTATGGTTGCACCCTTGATGCTTTATGGAAGCAAATGATCATGTAATAAATAAAGTGGAAAGACAGGAAATCAGACTGAGTACCACTTCTGTGGAGATGTACGTATTTGGTATGAATGGATAGTAAATTATGAAGGCAGCAGAGGGAGAACCTGTGTTAATCAAGGATGCACTCTCTTTAAAAAAAACAACAGCACAACACCTTTTTCCCTGGAATAATGAGTACTTTTTATTGGAGTAGGTTTGAAAATCTCACTTGTCATTCTAACTCTTTCATTACACTAGCTCTTTAATTATGTGATTACTGAAGAACTAATTAAAAGATTGTGATCTCATTGGGAAAATATTTCTCTGTTCAGAGGAAGGAGGTTTTTAATTAAACCTTTTGATGAAATAGTTTTGTGAATATAACAATGTCTGAGTACTTTGCTATTGAAATATTTCTTGAAGTAATAAGGTAGAAAATTTGGAAATGAAAACAGAAGAAAATGCATCAGTGAGGATAACCGAGATCTGGAACTGTGAATATCCTTTGAGTTCAGATTAATAACTTCATTGCTAGTTAAGCCACTAAAACCATTAATATTTAAAGGTAATTAGCTGCACTGAGAAAGGCACTCAGAGCAGTGCTAGCGAACATTGTGGAAGCTATTGATCCAATTATGGTGACCAAGGGAAGCTGTAGAGAGTAAAAACATGCTGCCATGCTATTAATATATTCTTGATTGTTGATTAAGGGATATATATTTACTCAGGTGCTATATTTTAATTTAAATGAGATCCTAACCAGCTGTTTGCAGAAATGAGAGAGTGGGTTAATCTCTGGGGAAGAACAGGTAATGGAAATGAGTAGGGGATGGGGGAGAGGAATGGAAACATCAGCGAAGGAGCCAGGGGAAGTAAGGAACAGAAATGTTGTGAGCTTCTTACAGGAGCAAATCACTGAACTGTGTCACTAATAGGGCACAAATTTTGACGAGATGAGAAACAGGCACAATCACTGCAATGGGCATAGGAGATAGGACCTGACTGTAAAAGCCCTGGAGGCAGTCAAGGTGTCTGTGTCTCTATTCCCAGGTACTGGCAGGTTTTACTGGAAGAAATCACACCTGAAGCAAATCCTCCTATGGACTTGCCTAATTCAGATAGTTAGAGGCTGAGGAATTACAGGGAAAGATGTTCTTCTGGGTGCTTTTGGGGGATGCTGAAATGGGCTATATGGGCTGAATGAGAGCCTGTGCCGGAAGAAGCAGAAGGATCTCACCAGTGGGCAGATTTCTCATCATAAGGTGGAAGGAAGAGGAGACCTGCAGCGCATTTGTCCTGGTCACTGTGCCCTGAGCTTTTGTAAGTATCCTGCTGTAGAGCGCTGGAGGACACACCCCAGCAAATAAGGGAAGGGCAGAGCTTTCTGTGACAGTTTCTCTTTGTTAAGGGAGTGGGCGTACTGTGTGAGAGAGCATCTGCCATGGTGAATAACACCATCCCTAATAATAGCTGTGGAAAGATTTTTCAGCTGGCCAGTTCCTGCTTCTGTCCTGTCTAGCAGGTTGGTTTTTTTTTTTTCCTCCTGTCTTTCTCAAACATGAAAACCAGGTCTTGTCTCTCACTCAGTGAGAAACATAGACTATAGAAAGCGTAGTTATTTGTACGTGGATAAATACTGCGTTATTAGAAGACTATTCAGTTGACTCTTGGGCCTGGTACTGCCAGAAGGCCACTCATTCCTGTGTATTACAAGGTTCTGAAATTGTGTAGCAGTCACTACCAATGTGCAGAATAATCAGCATTACAAAACTGAACCAAGAAGGTAATCTGTCACAACTGTTTATTCTCACTTACTTAATGCAGCAACTCTTTGTCCTGAGTTGCCACATAACTAGTGATCCAAATTAAGCTTATAATCACATTCTTATCATTACATGCCTCTCAGCAGCAGCCTTCTCACAGTGGAAAGCTGAGTCTGCTGGAAATAGATTAGCTAAGCTATTTGCTGCCATATATATCATATATACCTTTATGAAGTCCTGTACAGTTGTTCATTTTAAGTAATGGCAGTAATTTTATTGTCCGTAATGCTGTTAGGGCTGGCAGAAAAGTAGCATAACATTAGCCTTTATTCACTCATGTCAAGAGGAATGTGGTTTTAAAGCAGTACTATGAAAGTGGCTTATTACACTATGCGATGTTACACATTCATTTGCATAAGGCGAGAGCACAAGTACCGTGTCAGGGAACTGTGCAAATGTTTTTTCTCTGCTTGAAATAGTTGGATACCTTCTTCTGCAACACATGACAAGGAGCAAAGCAGAACAGGAGAATAGGAGCATCAGTAGGAACACCCTTGCTTACAGAAACCTGCTCAGAAGATAAGCCAGGGAGCTTAGGTATGTAGGAAAAGCCTTCCCTTTCTCACACCGATTCCCTGGGTGGCTGGCTCCATCTTAAATGGGTGCAATGCTGAAGTGGCCACTTGTGTGTTGTAGATAGGATCTCGTCTTTCCTCCTAGTCACAATACCTTTATTCAACAATTCCTTTTGCCCACCCTGATACTCTGAGAAAGTTAAATCTCTGCATAAAACATTTTGCGTGGGCTCAGTACACTGACCCAAGGGATCATACTTCCAGAAGTTTGCAATAAAAAGCCCCTTTCTCAACTGTCTCCACAAACAGCAAAAAATCCCTTTGAAATAGGATCTGTGAGCCCCGTGAACTCTGGTTACTCAGCATTGTTGGATGATAACGTACTGCAGCTAGGGAACAGAAGCGCTTCAGGTTTCCAGAATTTGTGCAGTAGTGGGTCGCTCTTATGCCATTCAAGGCAGTTGTTTGGATTTCTATGGGTTTTCGTTCGTTCGTTCTTTCTTTCTTTTAGTAAAAACAACCTACATATTCAGAACAAACCAAAAATCTCTTAAGTAATGAAGGATGATTTATAACACCATTCTATGTAGCTTATGAAAATCAACTGCATGGTCTAGTTTAATAAATGCTATGCTGCATCCTACAGGCTTTCCTTTTCCTAGGGGCTCTTCCCTTTTCTGAGCTTGGCACTGCATGAAGCTGAGGAAGCAGAACAGCACAGGGAAGGGAAGTAATGATGACAACTTTGGAAAGTTTTAAAATTTACTCCCACAAGCGCTCTCATATTTTTGATTGCTGTTGTAAGAGTCCTCCTCCATACAAGGCTTATGCATCAGCAGAAAATGCATTAAGCATTTATTGCACAATATTAAGTAACCAGGGTTTTTATGCGGGGTGGTAGGGTGGTGGTGTTTGTTTTCTTCCCCCTGTAAAAAGAGGAATCGAAGAAGAAAGAAAACCCCCATAAATCACACTCACACATTCACAGGACTCTTAATCCAAAGAAAGATGGTATCTATAATATAGTAGGGATGAAAAAACACAAAATACTATTCTGTAAAAATTGGTAGATTGTGATATTCATTTTATCCGATGTTATTCCTTCTCATAAATGCAACGGAAATCTTCTTTTAAAGCTTTGAGATATACAGCCAATTAGTGCCAACTACAAGACACTTTTTTTTTCTATTCCCTTGATTATTTTTGTGTGAGTGTGCACCTATCACCATCATTAGCAGCAGCAGTATATACCAATATTAGTTGCAGCAGTCCTCGTAGTGCCTTGAATGAACATCAGTACCACAAGCGGTACAGGTACTACTGTGGGAATCCCTATGTGATACCTCCAAAGAGATGTCTAGTATGCTTTTTGTCAGAATGAGAAGCTGTGACTGCAAACACTGAATAATTGCTCACATAGGCAGGCAGCTGAAAAGCAGCTTGGGACTCTTCAGAACCTTTCATCAGTTCATGAACCGTGGCTTCTCATATTTTTATCCTTACAGATAGTAGGTGCCCTGCTAGTCTATTTTGCAGGGTCCTGGTTAGACTTCTGGCAGCTTGCCTACACTGCTGTCACCAGGTAAGTTCCCTAAATGCATTTTTAACTTTAGTTCTGGAATGAATGTTATGTTTCTTTTAAAAAAGGAAAAGAAAGTTTTAGTTTCCCAGTCACCTTTATTTCACTAGAAAAGTATAAATTACCATCATAAATACATATATCACCAGTATAAAAATTAGAGTCTCATTTATAAAATAAATATTAAAATAGTCAAAGCAACAGGTACCTCCAAATCCCATCACCAAGATGATTTGTACCTCTACCACAGAAACTATTCATTCACCAACTGTTTAATTAAAAATAATGTTCAAAATGCAGTAAATACTGCTACCTACTCAGTGCTTGCATGAAGTGAGTTACTACTGACTCAAAAACTGCAAAGTATTTGTTCTAACACTTGCTTGGAACCATCAGACTACCCTGTCTGTATAACTCTAGGTGTAGTGTAATCTGGATATGCTTTCCAGATGGACAGCAGCTACCTACTTCAAGAGTGTTCCTTACAAGTCGCCAGTACAGTAGTTTTAGTTTGTTTACCTTTGATTGTCTATATCCAAAGATAAATAGACCAAGTTAATTTTATCCAATAAGTGCAGACATAGTAGTAGCATCTTTGTCACATCTGAACTACCAGATCATTTCACCAGTTAATAATGTTAAAAGAAAGTCAGATAAATACAGGTTTTGTTTCATAGAAACAGAAAAATGTTCCTTTTAGTTAGGTAAAGGACATATATTTTTAAAAAGTAGTGTTTTTTTCCCCTCACAAGTACCATAAATCTTCTGGCTCAGTAAAGCCACACTTTCAGAAAGTCTGTACCTGGTCAAGTCAAAAGTCCATCTAGTTCAGAATCCTGTTTCAGACAGGACAACAGAAGGAGCTTGGGAGAGTGTATGAGTAGGGTTAGGCTATTGTAACAGACCACCAGAACTCTTCCAGCCTCTGGCCACTGGTGACACAGGGGCTTCCTGATATCTGGATTTTTCATCTGTGATTGTCTAATGGATTTTTGAATCCATATAAAGTTTGGCCTTCAAAATTCCTCTATCAGAGAGCCTGAAAGGCTCCACTCAATTACCCAATTTATGTTTTTTGTTTTGATTTAGGTTTTTTTGCTTTGGAACTGTCACTAGTGTCCACAACAGTTTTTCCTTAGATGCTGTTCAGTGGTTCCTTTTCTCTTGCAGCTTTTGTTTTCTTGCGTTTACACAGGATCACTGATAGGACAACAGCAAGAGTGATGACTGCAATCGCTATCACTGCTATGATGATAAAGACTTCTGCTCCGTATTCTGTAGGGGAGGAAAAAAAATCCAAGATTCAGTTATCAGAAGCCATAATATCACAGTGCTGCAAACTTTTAGAACTCACTTCACTGAACTTAAAAATGCTTTCTGCATTTTACAGTATCACAGACGTGGAGTGACCACCTCAGTGTGAACTGAATTCATTTTAATGTGAATTTGTTGGACTGAGGTAAAGCTTTATTTCAGCTGGTTCACACTAGGTTTTAATCTAGTTTAGTTAGTGCACTAAAATACCATACTACCACCACAAGAATAAGTTAAACTATTCCCCCTACTCCTGAATTATTTCTGTGAAACTAAGCCCAAGGGGACATTTATTCTAGGTTAGAAGCTAGAAAACACCAACAGAAACGATTTCTATTCAAGTTGTAATTTACTAGAATTCAACTATTGTGATAAACAAAAATATATACCTAGATAAGAAAGTTAATTTGAGAGAGTTAATTTGCCAATTTTAGAAGAGCTTTTCTACTTGGAGTGCAAATATTCTTATCTGGTGGGGAAGAAAGATACAGTACAGCAATGTGATATTATTTAATAAATATTGATGACTTTATATTGAATAAAGTGTTATCCAGATTGTTTGTCTGGAATTAGACTGGCTGATTCACCAACCACTCACTAACTTATTTACCAGTAAAGAAGTTAATCTGCCAACCTCTGACCTTGTAATGTAACAGTAAAGAAAGTCTTAGTCTCATCATCTGCTTTTGAGATAGTAACTGAAGTCCAGTTCAGACTACAAGTCAATGGAAATGCCTGTTAGTGTAGGTTTCCAGCACTCCTATGTTTTAGAACTAATCCTTCAAGCACTTACTACGGGACCTGTTATTGGAAGGATCTGAGGAAAACAATCAGAAAACATCAGAAAACAAAAAAAAGAAGCTGAAGGCTAGCATTGAGATCTGAAACCTCAGTGACCAGCCATCAACTCAGACAATTTAAAACTAATTAAAACAGTTTAGCAAAACCCTAAAACCAACCCCAACTAGCTAAAGATGGTGGACTGTGAGTTCTTCCCCTGAGTTTCCATGTTCAGTCTGTGTCCTCTCACTTACACAGCAACTAGCTTATTTTATAACTTAGGCATCACAATTTAAAGAGGTATAAAAATATACTCAGAATTGAAGTGTCTTTTTGTTAGAATGCTAAAGACTGAATGACAGACAGACTTCACCAGATACCTACCATCTAAGATATTTCTTCCTACGCTGGTACAAAGCACCATGCTTTCTTGACCGTTACGGTTTTCTCTGCGGGAGGGAATGACTCCCTGTATGTAGAAGCAATAGTTCTTTGTGCTGTCAACGCTTATTTCAAATTTATGGCTTTCTGTTGTTGCATCTTTCTGTAAAGGGAAAAAAAATATTTCAAGAAAGTGTTCTCTGCAAAAGTGTTGGTTCTTAAGGTAGCACAGCTATAATACAGCTACAGAATATGTAGAAAGTAGTTAGACCTTACCTTTCCAGAACTTTGATCTTTCCAGTAATAGAGTTTGTATTCCAGGTCATGTTGGAAAATATCTCGAATACTTTGAAAGCTTCCATTAGGAAATGTATATGGTGTAAGTGGATCTTGGAACACAACATTCAGTTTGGAATCTTTCTGCGTGTAATTCTGTATCTCCGGTTTTCCGAGAACAGCTAAACAAGCATTTTTAGAATTAAAAAACTAGCATCATCTTTTCTACAGAACATGTTCTTTTTTTCTTCCTCCCTCTACTCTCTTTCCTCCTCAAATCTATTATAAGTTTACAGAGCCAAAGTAATACAGTGAAATCCTGGATTATTAACAAATATCTTCATCTAATACACAATGTTAATAAAATGGCCTACTCAATGCAGCAAGAAACAAATGGTAACTAAAATGTTACACACTCCCCTACAACAGGGAAAGCTTTATGCCTCAATGTCATCTTCTCAGATATCAGTATGGCTACTGTAAGAATCTATAGGAAAAACCTTTAGGCCCAATTAAACCCTGTTCAAGTCAATGGAAGTAATCTTGAAAGGAAGTTTATGATAAGATTTAATTGGCAATCCTACTTACTCTGACTATAAGGTGTAAATTTTTCAGAGACTGCAAAAGGTGGTTCTTCAAAGTTATCCATCCCCGAGGACGTTACAGACAGTATGTGTGCTGTGTAGGTCTCTTTCACATTCCTGAGCACATCAGTAACATCACACTCTGTTTCTGCTGTCAAAATACATTTTTTTTTGGTGTCAGATGTCTGCCTGAAAAGAGCAAGAAAGAAGCGTCAACACTTGCCAAACAGACTTTTACATATTTAGATATGTTAAAAAACATTTTTTCCACTCAAACTCTATAGATTTCCCTCATCCAGTGGAACAGTCTTGCAGGTGTACTAGGCTGAAAAGAAGAAAAAACCTCAAAAACCACTATCCTGTACAGCTATATTTCACAATTCAAAGTAGAATCAAGTAAATCAAATATGAGCCATAATAATTACAGAAATATGTTATTGGATACATATATAAATTCAAAATTCAATCTTTTATATGAATTGAATAGAAACCATAAGTAGTTCTGATTTTGGATTTTTCTGCAGTTGACTTCTTATATTTTTTTAAAATATAAAACACATAAATCACTTTGAAAGTGTTATCCTTGATGCATCTGAAAACTCTTGCCTTAAGAAACCTCAGTTGTCCTAGGAAGCTCTGTTGACACCAATATTAACTGTTTAATGTGACAACGATGTCTCCTTATGTATGTCACCTGTGTTTGCATCTATGCAGGTGCAAATGTCACCAAGAACCAGACAGTAGCAGCAATTTTCATTGCAGAATTACAATTTAAAAATATTGACAAAAACATGACCTATGCACTTCTCTTGATTTTTAAATTATAGAAAGCAGGTCCATTTACTTGAGAAATAATAATGAAACCAGGAAAAAGGTGTTAGTTCCCTATTTTACTTCCTAATAAGAAGGAATGAAAAAACAGATTAGATATTACTGCTTCAATTCTTTTCCCTGCTTTTGCTGGTGAACTAAGGAAAAGAAAAATTGTGTGATCTCAGCTGAAAGAGCAAGAGTGCCAACTGTTTAGAAATTAACAAATGAGTTTTCCTCCAAGTCAGTCAAGTTTTGAGTCGCCTGAAATCCCTTCTCGCTTCACCAGATTTCTTATAATGTCACAGACCAGTTAGTGATAGTGTTCTAGAGATGCCTTGAAAAGAGACAGAGGAGATTTGATCTTTGTGATCAAACAAATGTACTCTGTAAATTTACATAGATGAGAAAGCAAACATTTAAGCACACTTCATCCATAAGAGCAACTCATCTAAAGAAGTGCCTCTGTATCAGAACTATACCTGATTCTATACCGAATCTTGGGCAAACAGACTTAAATTTTTTACAAGCACAAATGGCTGGAAAGAAACTCCAGATTCATAAATTCCATAAAATTCATTCTGCTAAGTGTGTGCTTTTAAGTTTATTAATTTAATCACTCCCTTAAAGAATAAAAAAGCACATCAGGCCATTGCACTGGTATTTCATCATTAGTCATGAGAGAGCTCTCATTTCTATGCCACTTTTACAGACAGAGGAGACTACAGTACCATATTTTCATTAATATGTAGGAGAGTTGATGATGCAGTTTCCCTTCGGGGCATGTTTAATAATGGTCTATGAATTAATATGGGAGCTAAGAACAGCACAGATTTATTACTGAACTTCATGGAAGTTTTTGTGCGGTATTGAAAGAGGTGTTAGACACTTCACATAAGCTGGTTACTTTTTATGTCCACTGTATTTCATAGCTTACATAAAACATGATGACAGAGGAAGTCTCAACAGAGGTAGACGAACAAAGGTAATTTTTAGTATTACCCAGCAAGACACATCACTCATTTACTGTGATTCACCAATTAGAATAAAATGCAGACTCATATTTATCAGACACCTCCCAAGACTAAAGACGAAAGACTCAGTCCAGACACCTGGAAAGACATAAAAAGCTCAAGTTCTATCTAATACATGGTATGTCAGATTGAGTGTCAACTTCCTCAAAGTATCCTGGCCTAGATCTCCAGTACAGCTGGCCTGCACCAAACCCTAGAACTGAAATACTGATCCAAAGCTCAACTGTCTGTTTCTGAAGTGGGCAAAACCGGAAGCCTGAATCAGATATTCTTACAGTTGGATACAAAGAAGTATTAACAGCTGGGTTAGCAATTTTCCTAAATCCTCATGTTTGGGCTCTTTTCCTGTTACATTCAGTCTCAGAAATATTCAAACACACTCTACTTGCATCTTCTTCAATTGCCATTAACGGACACACCTTGGTGATATCTACTTACCCATGTATTTCTACTGTATAGAAGTAACCTGATGGTTTTGGTTGCCACTGTAGTATAGTTTTAAAATTGATAGAAGACCAAGTTATATTAACTGCTGTTGGTAGTTCTGGATTGCCTTTAAATACAGAAAAGAGAAGGGTGCCATCAGTCATCTCACGTGTAATTCCTGGTTCCCTGCAGTCACTGTTTAGTTAAATGAAGCTGTTGCTGTTAACTGCTACTTGGAAATGTTCTCTTGGGGGAAAAGGCTCGGTCCTGCCCTCTGGGCTTATGCTCATCTCTCTAAAGGAATGTGTCCTGGCAGAAGCGAGAAATAGGAGAAGAAAATTATTTTGCCTCTTGTAACTCCTAGGTCGCTGAGACAACTTATTCGGAGTTCCGTCTAATGCTTCCTTTTTGATCCAAGACCTCTGAAGAAGCTACAAAAGCTTGAAGATACTCATGACAGCGTCCAAGCACCGAACAAGGGTGGCGTGGTTCAGGATCATCCTTGGCTGTATCTGCTGCAGAAGGCATTACCTCCTAGTTTCCCCATTTGTTTATTTGGGGAGGACAAAGTCTTCAACGGCCGGTGGCTGACCTACGCGCTTCTATCTGAGAGGGGCTACCCCCGGATGGACCCGAGGCCCGGGCACAAGCGGAAGGCGGGCCCCGGTGACCCGGCAGCCCGCCGCCCGGCTGACGCCGCCGCTGCTTCGGGGAACTGCCTGGGAGGAAGCCAGAGCAGAAAACCCCGCGCAACCCCCGCAACCTCTGGAAATCAGCGTTGCACCGAGCGATAGCCTAGTTACGGCCGAAGGACCACCTCCTCCGCCTCTCCGACGAGCTCGGAACCGGCGCCAAGGGAAAGACATCGTGCGGCCCACTCCTTGCCGCTGTGGGTCGGCAGCCGCGCGCAGCTGCCGACCCCCGAGACGCCCCCCTGCTCCCCGGCACCGACCCGGCTACGGGCGTTGTCAAGGTTCCCCCCTCAGGAGAAACCGGCCCTCGGCGGCCCGAGCGCTCCGCCGCCCGGGTGCTGAAGCAGGGCCGGGTCGGAGCCGGGGCCCGCCGCAGCCCGCCGGCGAGTGCCGCCCCCCCGCCGCGGCCCCCCGCCGCCGCCGCCGCCTCGGGGCTCCCCTCGGGGTCCGGCGTCTCCCCGCCAGAGGGGCCGAGCCCCGCCGCCGGTCCCCTCCGCCCGAGCCAGCGGCCGCCCCCCGCCCCCCGGCCTGCCCGCCCGCCGCTACCCACCGGCGGCGGCCAGGCGCCACAGCAGGGCGCTCAGCAGCAAAGCCCGTCCTGCGGCGACGGCGCGCAGCATCCTCGGGGGAGCGGTCCGTCGGGGGTCCGTCGAGATTCCGGCGAGATGCCGGCGAGGCCGAGCGCGGCGAGCTGCCGACGGGGCGGGAGGCGCCGGCTTATATCTGCGGGAGGAGAGGCGGGGACTGCGGGCGCCTCGCCCGCGGGGCAGCCCGGCGAGGAAGGCAGTGGGAGCGGCGGAGGCCGGGTGGCCGGCCCGGACGGGGTCACGGGGAACGAACGGGAGCGGGGCTGGCGGAAGCGCTTAGGCATCGCCGGGTTGAGCAAGCGGAGGGGGGGATCTTCAAGGAAACTGGCTTCGCTGTGAGGAAAGGGGCGCTGAGGGAAAGGGCGGCATGTGCCCCGGAGGGCTGCGGCCCCGGCACCGTGTCCCCGGGCGCAGGCCCACCTGGGCGTGCACGGACGCCCGGGCGTGCCCGCAGCCCGTGCCTCCCCGCCTTCTCCGTGTCCCCGGACAGCCGCACCAGCCCTTCGCTGGACGGAGTATTGGTGAAACTGGGCAACGCTTGACAACCGGCTTCAACCGCTGCAAACCTGTGGCTGGCTGTCAAGGGCGAGGGGTGCTAACACAACCCCGGCTGGGAAATGACTGCTCTGGAGGGCAGCTCGTCCTGCGGAAGTGGTATTGGGTTAATTAACTTAGGCCCTGTAAATTCTGAAGGGCTAAATATCTCAGCTCTTGCCTCGCCACACCGAACGTTTGACACAACCGTTCGGCTAGCTCACACCCTCTGTTCGCTCGCTCTGTGCACGCGCCTACGCGAACCCTGCCGCGGCGCACCGGTCATACGAGACAGCAAGTAAGGCTCAAGTGTTCAGGGGTTTGTAGCTCACTTCTCCCGTAAATCAGGGACCCGTTAACCCTCTTCCTACAAGCTTACATCGGAAAGGCACGCCATTTTCACAGGTAGCAGAGAATCTGTCTCTGACAGAAGGTTTTCTGAATCTCAGCCTGCAGCCTCTGCGACAGGCTCCCTGGCCTCTCTGGTGTATACATTGCTCTTTCTCACGGTGCTGCCTTTCTAAGCACTTAAAGCAAGCTTTTGGAGCCGGGGGTTTACGTGCTGTGTTTTCGTCTAATACTCAAGCTCTAGAGGGAGCTGTGTTCGCACTTAGCTCACAATTCTTCTGCGGGGAAGGTGGGAAACAGATTATATAATAGAACATATTATGTAATTAAGGGGGATGGATGCCTTTTATGGTGTTAAGCTGACTGTTCTTTTTATTTTGATGCTGATTTGTACCATGTTTTCTACCTAGAAAATATAGGTAGGAGGGGAAGACTAACGGGGAAGTTTCATATTTAATTGCCTTTAATTTTCATGAGTGACGCACACTTAGATGCAAGCAATCAGTTCTGTTTCATAATGCAGAATAAATGCATGTGGACCAAACTACAATATCCATTTCAACTGGAGTCTGCATTAGAATTCATACAGTGTGTTCCGAGGTGCACCTAAACCCCAGATTTTTAAATTATCAGCATACCTTCATTAAAATCCAGCCATACACCTTCTAATTTTCCTGCCTTGTTTTTGGTCAAATTTCAGTGCTGTCTCTATGCAGCTGTATGTCAGCATTACATCAGCCAAAAAACTCGCATGCTTTTAACTTTGTGTAGAACATAGCTCTTGTGTGACTAGATTTTCAAGATTGTGACCTTGTAAGATCACAAGATTTCCACAGGACTTTACAAAGAGAAACAATACTCACTTGTTTAAAGAGAAGAGGTGCTAATATAAAACTTTAAATCGCCTTTAGGCTCTAATTCCAGTTAATTTCCTTGTAGTTCAGTCACAAAAGATGGAAAGCGGGTCAGCGGTGGTTTCCAGTTTTTATGGAGATGATCTCAGTACCCCCTTCTGCCCATCCTTCTCACTCCCACCTCTTCTGTCATGACCTACCATACTTGAGAGAGGTGGGGAACCCTCCAGACCCTGTCCAGACTAAGCAGCTTGACCAGTGTTACCTTATTCCAATTTCCAGCAAGATATTCCAGTGTTCACTGATGCTAGACATCCTGCTCCATGCTGTGGCATGAGACAAGGAGGCCACCAGCTTACCAGAGTGGTGGGAAGCAGAGCCTGAGCAAAAGGATGTGCATGGATCAAGCAATCGAGCAGGGCCTGGGGGGGAGGGAGGGGGGGGTTGTTGTGTGGTTAAAGGAAATAAATAGAGTAACTTTACCAAGCTAGCCATTCTGAGGGAAGGAATTTGAAGGGAACATTTGAAAGCTGGGGGGAAAGACAGCATGCCAAGGGGACAGTGTAGCTAGATCAGGTTGGCAGGGGAAGGGCGTGATGGACAAGGGAGAAGGACTGAGGTGAGGAACTGCTGCTGCTGCCACCTCTGCTCTTCTTTGTCCTCTCTCACCAAGTCTCGGTGCAGATTTGGCCAAAGAATGAGAACAGCTCAGCACTGCCTGACTCCAGGCATCAACCACTGTGGGAGAGGAGAGGAAACCCACGCTGCCTGACATGGGCTGATGCCTCCGAGCTGGAAATCTGCTCAGCAGCTAGTGACTTAACTGTGACATTCTGGTCACATTTCCTGCCCACTTCAGTGGTATTTCAACAGCTCATTTAAGACAGAAAATTTTCCCCTTATTTCAAATATATGTTGCTATGTGCAGGCAAGCATTATGCTGACTTAGAGCTCTGGCAGTTTGTCTAGAAATTTAGAATTTGGCTCCCATAGTGGAATGTCAAAATGTAAGCATTGACTCTGTACATGTCTCTAACTGATTTAGTCAGCCTCTGCTCATTTTACAGTCAGCAGAGAAAAAATTCATTCCTAAGGTGAAATCCATGTTTTCCTAGTATAGGCATCTAAAGGAAGTCAGATTAATCTATTTAAATATTGAAATGAACGGGACATTTCTATTGATGGAGGCCAGGACCTTACTATTACCTTTTAGAATATGCGGGAGACAAGCAAGAGCACAAGCCTGGCTACATGCTTTAGGTTAGGAGATGACTTCTGCTCTGTGACTTCTTCAGTCTGGCGAACTTAGTGGAATCAAGGTTATTCACCATCGCGAAAGTTTGCCAGATTACAAGCAGATTCTACAGATTTTCTTTCCTTGATATCTATACCATGGAACAAACCCACACATTGATTATGGGAAAAGTGAGGAGAAAAGCGAAACTAAAACTGTGAAACTCCAGTTTTTTGAAAGAGACGCATGTATTTATTTTTATCATATGATCTGCCAGATCTCTAAACTGGTTAGCCTAGAGAGAGCTACAAAATAATTTCTTGCTTAGGAAAGCAATTTCAACATCATGTTTTCTGTACTATCATATATAATTGTTGACATTCAAGTGGAATGCCTCATATGACAACAGTAACAGACAAGTTTCCTTACGCTGATAGTTTTGCAAGATTGTAAGTAATATTTTGTAATACTTATTAATGTTTTGAAATTCTGTAGTGCTATAAAACATTCATCATTCCATGCTAACATAAAAGTTGGCAATATTGTCATGCCCAACGGTGTAAAATGTACTTGTGTGTGTAAGATTTGAAATCCCTGGGAGCTTTTTCCAAAATGAAATTGCTCCTGATATTTCTCCTTTCACTTGGCTTTTCAGATCTTTGTTTAATTTGTCTCAGTGATGCATATGATTGGGTAATTAATTTATTTATACAATTAATTCTATTTAATTAGATAAAACAAAAATTTAGGGAGCAGCCTCTGACTTGGTACCCGTTTCTATAAATATCTTAGTATTTATCTTGCAGAGCTGCTGTATCAAATACTGTGTTATAAATGCATACACAGACTCACAAATACCACTGCCTTTTAAACATTGTGTTTTAGCAGTGCTATAATTAATATATTTGGTAAGTGAAACAGGCTGTGAAAGTCAATAACATACACTGTGTGTACCTGGCATAGGTCTTTGTTCTTTCAATCTTTTTCAGTTCCAACCAATTTTCTAAAAGGAAAAGGCCCTTCAAAAGTCTTGAAATGAGGGCAATTTTACATCAAAATTTTCTGTCTGTGCCTGTAAATGCCTTAAAATCATCAGTTAATTTAGATTATATACAGCCTGTGGGTTGTATTGCACCCATTTTATACTTAGGGAGGAAACTGTATCCACCCAGCTCTTCTGTGGATATGCTGAAAGTCTATGGTGAAGTCAGGAATGTACAATGTCTTGATTTCATACTAATTTCTGTTCTTGTGTCATAATCACAAGATTATGCTTTTTTTTAAGCAAAGAAACATTTCTATCTATGGAATGTCTCTATCGAAGATAGAGGAAAAATATAGAAAATTAAATTCAGTATGTAGATACTTCATAAATCTTTACAAGCTGAGTAACTTGTTTGTACTAATGTTCTGCACCAAGGTATGGAGGGTGTGAGAGTTCATTAGATACATGCACTGGTCAAAAGTTACTCCTGTCACTGAGCAATTCTGCAGTGCTCTCCAATTATTGCTGGCCTATTTTTGTAGCTGCTAAACAGCTGCATCTTCCCTAATTGTAACGTGAATTGCAGGTGGTGATTACACCAATGAACATCAAGTCAGAAAAAGCAAAGAGACTACAAACAGAGCTTATATAAAAAGGGCTATATTGACAAAATTTGTGTAACAGTATTTGTAATTAAGAGGATTTGTATAACGTTGTAAAATTGGTTACCAAGTCCCCTTTTTGATGCACAGAAACTGAATTAGTATAATTTTACCAACGCCTGTAGTAAGCAATGTCATTAAACTAGTGTAATGGAGTGAAGAACCAACTTTTATACCTAAAAGTAGTTGTGTTTATTCCTGAAGTCTCCACACCAATGAAAGTCTCAGTGTGGTATATTCCTTGTGCATCTCTAATTTTCTTATTACCTAAACTACTATAAATTATTCTATGATTCTAAAACCGCCTTGTGATTTTATAAAATCACATGTAGCTTAACTGAAAATAACAAAGTTGCACTGGGATAGAACTAGTTTAAAATTTAAATCCATGTCTGACATTAATGGGACTTCCTTTCCCTTGTTGAAAAAAATAATGAATAAGCAAAATCGATATAAAAATTGAAATTAGCAAAAGATAATTCTTACAGGGGAATCACATGTACAATATTAATTTCTCATTGATATTAGAAATCCTGAAGCAAATCTTTGTATGGTTTTCTGATACTCTGCTTTCAAAATTTGTTTTGTTACCACATTAGTCATACACACATCCCCTCACTTATCATACAGATACTTTAAAAACAGACACTAGCTAAAGTACAAATCTTGTGGGAGTTTTTGGGTCTGGATTGGCTCTGGGATCCGGTGTGGAAATGATGCCTGCTTGGGAGGCAGGGGAGGCATCCCAGGGAGGGAGGCTTTGAGCCTTTCCTACACTGAAAATTCTTGTCAACATCGCTTTGGTGTTAACTCCAAATTACTGGCTGCTTTCCCGTTTCTTACTCACAGAAACACTTGTGATGCATTTACTACTCCCTTCAAAATACTGTTTTGCAGCATTATTGCTTAAAAAGGAATTTGACCTACAGGTTTGTGTACATTTAATTTCTGTTATCTTCAGGGATGCCTTGGGGTAAATAAGATTGTGTAAATGAAAATTTAAACTACACTTTGCTTAGTTTGATGCATGGAAGACTTTTCAGAAAGTGAGTGGCTATAGCAATACCACAGATGCTTTGTCAGGAGTGGTAAGGTACTGCTATACACAGCTGTGTTTATTTACTAGTGATGGTCTCCTGCCAGAGGGCAAGTAATTCTAAGTATTAATAAATGTCATTGAAGCACAACAGAAACTATGGAGATAGAGACTCTAAATTGTATTGATTCCTTCTGTGCCTAGATGCTTTTGGCTAGCCTAACCAAAAAGTGTGATGAGGCTGAATCTGTTGTTTGACACTGTGGTGCTCTCTGTCTTCCAGGAGAAGAAGTCGTTCCACCACAACTGTGAAGTAGCCTCTTAGAGTAATCCTTTTACCCCAGAATATCTTAATTACATAAATTAATCTTGCAGTTCCTATGCATCTCTCTCATAAGATTTATTTTTCCCAAATGATGCTAGACACAAGTGCAACTACCAGACATTATTTACTTAGGTTTTCTTCCAGTGCCTCAGTTTGTGAGGAAGTGGCCAAACTGGAAAAAAACCCAAAGCAACATAAATATTAAGTGACAATAAAACCTGTTTAGAAGGAGGCAAGTACATTAATGGTAACATCTTTTTTCATATTGAATCCAGTCTTGGCTCATGACTTTTTAATTAAGTAACTGAAATAAATTAATTTTACTAGGCAGTTATTTATAACTCTTAGTAAAAATTATTTCCCTTCCTCACCAATTGTTAAAAAATGCTGACTTTTAAATATTAGATGTGGCATATATAACTTCTCTGTGAAGGTAGTGGTAGTCAAATTCAGTGTTCTTTAAAAATATTTGGTGTGAGCATGCCTTGAAGGTTAGGCAATTAGACGGGTAAAATAAATAAAGCTTCAATTTGAACAAATGTAGTCCCTAGGCTGTCATGAAACTCATGCTTAGGAACTGTGAGAGAGAAAAAGGTAAACTGTACTCTGTTTGACTTGGTTATTATAATGTTTAATCCTCTTGTAATACAGCTTTCTCTTTTGGAGTCATTTGATACACCAAAAAACCATTCTGTACTAAAGCTAACCAGCAAAATTAAATTGGCAGTTTCTTTAATATCCTGCATCTCTGTACGTTGACATTACGTTACTTTGGTCATACTGCCTTTATTGTTGACTTGGGGGTGAGTAGATTAAAGAAAATTCTGGATTTGGTAATTGGACAGAATTAGCCTGCTATGCCAGTGTAGCTCCTCTGTTGTACAGCCCAGGAGACTTCATTCTGAAAGGATTTCTCCACTTCCCAAATCTGCTTATGTGTATCATACCCCAGGAGAGTCAATGAGCTTATCAAACATAGGTTTAACTTTTAAAAATATATCAGAAGTTCCCATTTAGCACTGGAGTATATAGAGAACTTTTTCACTATCCTGTATGTTGAATTACAGTCTGTGCATTAATAATGACATTAGGTAGGTATGGCTTTGCTTCCAGCTTCAGATGGTAGATTGCTGTGTCCTTTCAGTCATCTTTCTGTTCCCTCATAGTATCACATTTTTCTCCTTCCTGAAGAACGTTAGTTAAGTGGTGTTGCGTTGCACACTGCAGTTCTTACGTTACTATAGCTAACTACAAGACTCAGCATTGATTGCCTCCTTGATTGGAGGCAGCCTTTAAAATTCTGAAAGCTTTCTGTACAAGGGGAGATGGCTGATTTGTAATGATTGTCATGTATCAGTCACAGTACAGTCTTTATTTTGAGCTTTCTAAGTTTGTATTGCAATTAATTTAGTGAACACATATATGATCATAATCGCTGGAATTTAATATCCTTGCGTTTCTCTCTTTCCTCAGAAAATGAAGCATGCCAATGGTAGCTAAAATTGTACTTCATAAAATATTAGCTACTCTATGTGATTAAAGAAGGGGTTTTGTTTAGGGATTTTGAAAATAAATAATGGTATATTGCTCAGAAAAATACAACTCAAAATAGTTATATCTTATTCTTTAATAAAATCACAATGGAAAGAACACTATCCAAACAATATGTGTAGTATCTATTTAACTTGACATTATTGCTTACAGTTTACTGAATAATTAAATATCACTGTAAAGTATCATTATTTAAAAAAAAAGATACAATAATGTAAATCAGATAACATATTTACCAAAATTAGTGCATTTGTGCCCCCAGTGTCGGACTTAAAATTTTATTTTAAAGGAACAAAGAAAATATTAAAAGACTTAAATGGCTAATGCAGCACCATTGGTTTGAGCTCAGAGTTCATCATCATCGTGACAAGAAATCGTGAATTTTGTCTTCCAGGTGCTGTGAGTGAAAGAAGGATTTGAGTCTTGCTGTTCTCCGATGTCAGTTACTATTGACAAAATACTGGCAGAGACCGTATCACTTATTAGTTGTTCTCTGCTGTTTCAGGTTATTTGTCAACTCAAATCATAGAGTTCAGTGTAAAGATCTTAAAATTTTAGCTCTACCAAAAACCTACGCAAACAGAGGGACATTGCTGTTGCTAATCAGCTTCTTAGCTGTCCAGTATAAAGGGAAAGAAACATCTTAGATCTGATCTAAGAAGGTCTGAAGTGGTTTTCTGAAATATCTATACACTGGTCTTTGCAGACATACTCATTCTCTGTATTTGAACATCATAAACAATTTTAACTCAGCCAGTTTGAGGACAAGATGATTACAGCATAAACTAGTATGAGCTAAAGCATTACATTCCTCCACATTGTGGAGCAATCCTCCTGTAGCAGTCAGCACCCAAATGCATTCTTTCACCATATCAGAGGGGTAACAGAGTGCACTTCTACTGAACTGTGTGAATTGATTTAAGAGTTAGTAAAGAATGGGTGAGGGGAAACTTCCAGTAACCAGTATTTAGCTAGAAAAGCTGTGTGGTTTGTTAGCAAAGCACTGAATGTTGAACCCTGAAAGTCTCAAGGATTTTAAAACAACTGTGTCATTATATTTTGTATTTTAATGCCTTAAGAGTCAAGTTGGAGTCTCTTGTAAAGCCTAAATGCTGGCATTCCAAACTGTTAACTTTGACACATAGCTGTTTGATTAGCTGTGTTTGGAGCTTTTTGAGTGTATTTGAATGGAATGTAAAGTAAATAGAGGAAATATATTCTTAGGTTGAATGTTTTCCTTAGAACAAAGAAAAACTAAAAATGGATAACATTGATCAGTCTGAATTTCAAATTCTTTTGCTCATAAAGAATGTGTACTTTCAGATTATTCTGCTAACAGCTAGACATAGCCTACGTTTTTAAGATTTTATTTGAGTCTGGTTATGATTGTTCTTTCCCCATGATATTTAAATTCAAAATAACATCAGATCAGTTTTTGTTTCCTGATATCGGTCTCCATAATCTGAACAACACTGGGCCATCCTGACTCCTCCTGATACCCGCAGGAACATCTTGGACTATGTATCTGTTCCCCTACCACCTAATTTGATTCCTTTTGTTTTAAACAGTGTGGTTGGTATCTGATTGATATGACAATTGTTAGTATAGGAGGAAAAGTACCTTTCATATAAAGAGAAAATATTCCTTGGCTATCTAAGACATCTAGACAGTCAAAACCATTCCTCTGTAAGCTTCCAATTACAAACTTAGGCTCCTCAGTGCTTTGGTGAACTAGTAGTAAGTGGTATGTCTGCTGGTTGCAAGTCCCCAGGTTAGTGGAAACTTTCAAGTACTATCGCCTAGGTCTTTTCCAAATACTGCATACTTCACGACTTTAAAGGGTTTTATAAACTCAAAGCTAACTTCCATTTAGACAGAAATCAGAACTACGCACTCTTTAAATAGGGTAATGTAGAATAAGACAGAAAAGAAATGAAAGCACATGTTAAATTTAAGTTCTCTACTCATTCTTTCCTGCAAGACACAGTCCTGTCCTCTAGGTTTGCACTTTCCCCACAATCTTTCCTGGGTTGCAATAAACTTGACAGAGTCCCTTTACGTCCCTAGAAAAAGCTTTTTTTTAAACTCAATTTGGAGAGTTGGCTGCATGTTTGCTCCCTGATCTTCTCAGCAGTCTCCCATTATCTGCTTTTATTGCAAACACCTCCTTGCTATGCCTCTCACTCATTCTTTTTCACCCTTTCTTTTTAGCAGAGTATAAAATACAAGGCACACTGAGGCACAATGAACTGCAGACAAATGGGATATAGCATCTATTGCACCATTAAAACAGATTGCAATTCTGCAATAAAGATTCCTTTGTAAGAAGAACTCTAAAATTATCTCAAAAGCTACAGGCCCTGAATTTTGTGGCTAATCATTAGTTTATATGCATTTGCTTATCTTTCCCTGTGGGCCACTTGAATCAAAGACTTGTCAGTTCTTGAATAGGTAAGTACCACAATCAAATGATGTGAATTGTGTCCTAATAACTCCCAAAGAATTGGCAAAAGGCTTTCAGACTTTTCTAAGTTTATAAAGCAAGGTCTTAGGACTTATTCTAATACTGGCACAAATACATCTAAAATTCCCAGTAAGATGTTAAGGACAAAGTTGTGAAGAAAAACTATTTTTCGTGTACAGAATGTGATAACCTCAGGGGATTGTTATCTGTGGAATCCTTGTAAGCAGTTGTCCATCTTGGACACTGGTGAATGATAGGAGACACTAGTGAAATCGGCTGAGGTGTAGGTAACGCTTGTCTGAAGTCTAGCTTTCCATATAAGCACTCTTATTTGACATTCAATGTACACCTGTGCCAGTCAGCTTAACCTACTTTGATAAGAAACACTGTGATGTGGAATAAGAGCATGCAGAAGGGGAAAAGCACATATTTTCCAGGTCCTCTCTGTGAAGAAACAGCCCTTAACCATTTTCCACATCTGGGATTCATGTCCTAGAAGAATTTTTTGTGTATTGCCTATAGATACACAGTTGAACAAAGTGTTCATTGAGAACCACATTCACCTGAACAGGATGCACAGAAGACATCCCTTCAAAAGAAAGGTGTAATCATCACCACAACCCAGAAGTTATAGTAAGTAGGACAAAATGTAGTATTCTCTTAAGGCCTCTAAGTTACAATTGATGTTACTATGCAGTACTTCTTCATTTCCAAAATAGCTTCTAAATCACTGTATAGCAAGTTATTTACTGGATCTGGTTAAAAAAAAACCAAACAAACCCAGCATTTTCTATCATCACATTTGACTTGAATGGCATTTAACATGCTTTTCATGTAACAAAAGTGCAATTGAATTCAGAATGAGTGACAGAGACATAAGAATTTCAGAAACATGATGCTTATCAACTTAAGAAATGAGTTTATGAATTCATAAGTCCTTGAGTGGTGTTCATGAAAATAAAGTGGGATTTCATACTTATGTAATGAAGTCCAGTTCATTAAAAAAATAGCAGCACTCCAGCAGATACAGGGTGCACTGTTTGAGAAGAGGGTTGAAAACAGGACTGCTTGACTTGTAAGTCTCATAACTTCTCAGGTACTTGATAAGCCTAATGTTCAAAGAGTATGCAAAGCAAGTATAGTCTTCCCCTGCTATTCAGTGTAATTGTTCCTTGTTTTTCACTTTGGCTTTTGGGGAGAGGACATAAGAAGAGGGAAGCAAATAGAACAAGGTTGTGTCTGATAATGATGCAGAAGCATACCTACATTTATGCAGGTATATAGAGACAGCACAGTATACCTCATGCTGAATCACATACATGTATGTCGAGCAGTTAATCTTGTTGGAAGTAGTTCCCATTTTCTAGTGCAAGTCCTATATGCAGGGAAAAAACCTGGCTGTACAACTTGCATAGTTTCTGCATAGATGCCTTTGTGCTGATAAAGGTCAGGGTGTACATTGAGTATCAATTCAATAATAACCCCCTCCACTAGCAGTACATTATTTTTTGTTAGATATGGAAAGATTTGGAAAGATTTAGCTAGATATGGGTAGCTTTGCCTTTCCTTGTGAATAATCTGTAGTATCTGTGCTGATCTTTTCCTTTATCAAATACAATCTTGTGCAATATTGCAAGACACTGAAGGCAGATAACAGTGTGCTGATCAATTAGCAGTCCCAAGAAGAGTAAAATAGGCTGTGGACATGCTGTTGCAGTCCTTGATAGTGCTTCCATTTTCCCGCATTGGTTTTTTTTTTTCATGATCAGCCCTGATAAATTTTCCTGGAATGCTTTAGAAAAAAGAAGCTTATATTTCTAGATCACCTGATTCCAATCTTAGGTATTACTTTATTTTGTTATTAACTTGGCTGGAGTTCTAAGAGCTTCAAAGTCTTGCAATTAAAACATAAAATATGGCTAGGCAAACAAAATCTTGAACTGCATTTTTCAAATGCTTCACAGGATCCCTTCCTCCCTCTCTCCTCATATTCTGAGAGGCATACTTGGCATAGGCACCTCTTGACATAGAGCAGAGGCTTGAGCTGAGATTGTATCACCTTGGAGTTTTAAAGTCTCAGGAGGAATTTGAACCCGAGGTGTTACCTTTTCAAACACATAGTACTGCCAGGCAGAGACAGTCATTCAATGGAGGAGGTGGAATTCCAGTAAGAGAGGCCAGAATTGGCTGGATTTCAGCTTCCAAACTCTTTTGATGTAGTCTTTGAACTCTTACTGCACAATTCTTCTTATATCCAGACTTGCTGTCTTGTGTCAAGTCTAAAACCATGTCCCCAGAATCTGAAAGATTGTCTCCAATCCTTCTGTTCTTCTGTCTTAAATATTTCTGAACACTTTATAGATTCTTGTCCAAAACCCAAACTCATTCGAAGTTCAGTGAGTGGTTATTCTTTGTTACTTTGTTTGAAAAGACTGGCTGAATTAATTGGGAAGTCATGTGTAGTGGTGTGCAAAATACACAACTAACAGTTTTGATTCTGTAATGAGGTTTTTGGATTAAGCATGCAGAGAATTTCCTCTTTCATTGCTTTTGCTAATTCCTAAACCTTCATATGATAAAGATTATGATACTTGCCTTTTCTAGGAAAGAAAGGAGGTAGCACTAGGAACTGGAACACTGACACTTTCTGAATATAAATATGGGCTGCTTTGCCCATGAATTGACTAATGCATTGTTCAATGATTCATTTGAACCAGGAATCTGACAAACAAAAAATACTAGACTCACAAAAGCTTTTATGTGCTACCTGAAAGAAAGGATGGAGTCGGACACTTTCTTGGTCTTAGACTCGATGGCATAGAAGAAATTAGAAGTTGAAAGAAACTAACAGAAGTACACAGGGAAACACATTTTCTTGCTGCCAGGAAAGAAACAGGCAAATTTTGTTCTGCCTCTGGTTATTTTGCCAGTGATCAGCAGTGTAGAATCCCATTTGAGAAAGGCAGGCAGGGGACCGGCTTTTATTAGTCTCTTTTGCCATCTCTCCTTTCTTTGCTGCCTGTAACTTACATTCATACCTTGCCCTAATTTAATTCTGAAAGGTCTGTTATTTAAAAAGGAATGTTGCAGATAAAAATGCTGCTAAGTTAAACTGACACTCTAGTTAGTGTCTATAATAGTGCTACATTTTGCCTTGATCAGTTGGCAAATATGGCTTGTGTTCCACACGTTTCCATAGTTGTTGCTCAGCAACTAATTCCCCTATTAGTTGTGGTTTTAATTGCCTTCACTGAGCTGGGTTCTTTAGCTCCTTCCAGGTCTGTTCCACCAACTCTCCCAGTTCTCCCTCTGTCAGTATAGAAGCGGAAAGTAACAGATACTGTTAAGTACAATGGAGATAGAATTAACATTAGATTGTTTTTGCATCTTTAACTCTATTTATCCTTCAGAACTGTAGTTTCAGGTGAAATCTTTTACAATAATTTGCTTTCAGACACAGGGGTAATTAATATAAGGAAAAATATGCCAAATATATATTAATTACATCTGTTCTTGTTTTTTCCTGTATAGCTTACTTGTGCCAGATAAGTGAACTGAACTATAACAGCAAGGCTGGAGTATGCAGACAACTATACAGAAAGCCTTTGGCCAGGAAAGTTACACAGGTCTAACTACATTAGCAAAAATTTTCAGCGTAAAGGCAGCTTCACAGTCAAAATATTTATGTGTCCAGAGACTTAATTTTCTATTCATGATATTTTTTAATTGCAAAAAATACACTGAGTTGGATATACCCAGAGAGTCAACTCCAGCTTTACAAGTATTTTTGTCATTGCTCTTGGAATTATTACAAGAAGTGTAATGGCTTTTTTGGTTTTGTCTTCTTTCAAGTGTCTTTGATTTGAAGATAAGTGACCCAACCCTTTACTAATTTCCCTTCAACAGTGCTTTCAGAAGACAGACAGCAAATAAAAGTCAATTGCTTCTGTCCTACTTCAGGTTCAGAGATTTTCCTTCTACACTGCTAGCTGAATGCTAAAGTGTGTACTACTGAGGCAGACCAAAAGTTACCTTCCATTCCTAAAGAAGCATAAATTCTCTCTAGATGTGAGAGAGGTTGTCAGAAGATTTTTCAATTACAACCTAGATTTATAATTTGAAGGGATGTGGTTCATAACAAGTTTGAACCTGAGGAACTTGGAATTGAGTTTTAAATCACCTAATTCGTTTGCATTTACTTGTAAACTTTATGCAGTTGTGCAACTCTATTAAAAGGACATGTATTCTAATCTTGCTTACACTGGCTATATGACAGCTTAAGCTTTATGGAATTAATTTGATGATGGAAAGGAGAAGAAAATCAGGTTCGAGGTATATGAGATTTAGACACGCATGTATGGATTTTGTTTTCTTCTTAAGACCAGTTCCTCCCTGCAAAGGAATCATCAGCTAATGGTATCTTCTGACAGCCCTCTCAGTGGATACCACAGCAATTCAGGTTTAAAGTTGCAAACAAAACTTTCCTACTTATATCCACAGTTAAATTCTTAGAGCATGGTAATTTCCAGGTATGAAATATCTACACTCCCAACTGTTAACCATTGTGGGGTGACAGGGTATGACCATACAGCACAGACTGTGTGTTGCAGACTTTCTGAACCTCATGTTGTCTAATGTGTCTCTGTGATGTGATAAAAATGCATGCATCCATCTGTGCATTTTCACTTTTGCCACTATCAGTAAGGACGCACTGCTACTAGTAAAACAAAAGGAATATTTAGGTCTCATTTAATATGGGCTTAAGTATGAGTCTGCATTTAATTTGTGGTAGAACCTGGTCCAAGGACCAGCTCTTTTCCATTTCCCAAGTGGGTACCTATATTAACATAGATAGCAATGAGATATTGCTAAATGCCATTTTCAGCTTGACAGATGAGCTTTGTGCAAAACAACAATTTCAAACGTTCTGATATTGATACTCTGAAATTCTACAGCACATATTTTAATGTATTTGAAGAATAAAATGATCTTGCTTTATTGTTCTCAGGCTCTAGCCAACACTAGTAATCAACACCACAACTGTGTGCTACGTTTTTGTTTCAAAACTCTGATTTTTTTGCTTTCCATTTGGTCTCTGTTTGAGACCAACTGAACTTTTCCTTTTTGTGCTTTTTTTGGAGCAGAAATGTTGCTTGATATGTTTCCTCATGTGCAGCAGCAGGTGAAAAGTCTATGAGAGTGACAGATACAGGATTTCTGAAGAAGCAGAGGACATGACACCAGAAAGAGGGAAGTTTGGAGATAGTAGTTTTTCAGCACATTAGGACACTCTTTGTCATGTCCTAATGCAATGCTGTATCCTAATTTTAACTCATCTATGTTAAATGCCTGTTACCATTCCCTCTTGTGATCAACATGCTCTCAGAAACACTACTGCTTATGCAAACTGTCTATTACTAAGTTTTGCATACGAAATTTACAATTTTGATTCTGTAGTGTCATACACCCACTTTTTAATGTGTAGATGGCTATACAAGATGTGAGGCAAAGAAGAAATGGGCCTGGTTTTATTAGCACCTGTGTAAATCAGTAAAAAAGTAAATCTAGCTGATTCAGTTTGGACTATTTTATTTTTTGCTCTTGTGTGAGGAGGAACAGAAGCAGGTCATGAAGTCATTGGAATTTTATTACATTTATTGTATTTGTGACAATTGCTTATTTGCTGCGTGATTTTATTCCTTCCTTATTTTTACTTCTGTTTACGACGACTAGTCACATCCTTGTTCTCTTTTCTTAAAAAGGCAGTTTTTAAAAGACAAAAAAGGACAATTCCTCATAAAGTACATCATGATTTATATGGGTATTTCCAGACACAAAAATAAACTGATAAAATTTGAAGGCATAAATTCACAAGAATATCTCCAACAGTGGCATAATCGACATAGCTGAAGACTGTCAAGAATAAACTAGTCATTCTCCTTTTTGCAGCACTGTGTATTAAACTAAGAGCTTCCCCCAGATTAGTTGACTTCTGATTTAATAAAAACACACTGAGAAAACGCTTTTAAAGATACGGTTCATCTCAGTGTATTTATCTCACTGGTTTTGTTCTTCCACTCTTCTTCAGACTTATGATCTATTAACAGTGTCATTAGCACAGTGCCTTCAAAATCTGGAAGCTGAGCTCATGACTGAATACTTCTGTACCTACGAGACAAAGGATACAGGGAAAACAGTCATATTTCAGAAGTTCTTTTGCTAAGAATTCTTCATTTTGAGACAAATTTTGTTTTTAAATCTCTGGGCCAAGTCTATTAATTTTTAAGGGCTAGAAAATCGTCATGTGATACAACTTGCAAAACTCAACCAATTAATTCTGCCATTATTACACCATATAGTTTTGAAGAATAAACTGACTTAATATACGGTAGAGAACACAGCTGATACCATCACTGGGAATTTCCACTAGGGAATTTATCTGCCCCCCCTGCCCCCAAACCAAAACATTAATTTGAGAAACATGCAAGTAATTTAAGAGTACAAACAGTTCATATAATTAATTCTTATTTTTTTTAATATTAACTAATTTTAATAACATTATATGACTACAACAGGAACACTTTTTTCCATTATAGCAAGCCTTTGTAGGAAGCACGACTCCTGTTAAAATGAACATAATGTTTTCCCTTGCTGTTGAGCATTTGGGCTCTTAGATTTTCTAGGAATCTTTTTTAAGGAATGGCGTTCAAACTGAACAAGCAGTTAAGGGAGCATCCTGTTTGCAAATGGAATGGTTGATCTGACCCAGGTGTTGCTGACTTTGTTCATTTTCAGGACTGTGATTTCCTGAAGTGTCTATCTACAATCTTACATTTATTTAGCACAGAAACTGGAAGTGAGCATTCCACATGCAGGCAAGACAAGTCAGAAAAGAGGTCGGGGCTGAGGTCATCAAGCTCAGTCAGCTGTCCACCATCAACAGGAAGGCAGGCACGTAGGCTCCTCTAGCCCAGGATGAGGTCTGTTGTTTTCTGCACCCTGGTGAAAAAGATTGTCTTAGCTTTAAATCCACAGATTCCTCCAGTTAGCAGCCTGCTTACCTGAACTTTCCTTAGCGATTATACCAAATTTTCTACTGCATTACTTTAACCCACATGAGGTTGTACATTCACATTGAGAACATAATAATGCCTGTACCATTCTCTTTTTTTCTTTTTCCTTTCTCATTTTATATTTTCTACAACATTTCAGTCTGCTTTTGCTTCAGACAGCTTTTATTTTTCTCCAGATACACTTCTTGACTCCAAATCTTTCTTTAAAGGACCCATTGGAGTAAGTTTTCAAAATTTCTTCTAAATTTTTGTTTATAAAAGCATGTGTACGTCTACAAAACTCTATTAATGATTGTCAGCCACTGATGGGAAAACACCTGACATGTATCACTCTGAGGGTCTAACTGCCAAACAACATTTTATGTAACAGAAATCACGACCACTTGGAACAGTAGTAAATCTCATTTACTTTGCCAATTAGTATCTTAAAAATGAGAATGAGCATGGTTCCCTTCCACAGTTCAGCAGTGATTCATAAAGGTGGCGAGGACAGGGAGGGGAAAAGAAGACCTCTTCCTTTCCAAAAGGCTAGAGTCTCAGCCAGACATTTGCATTCTTTTCTTCTTGTACATGTCTCCTCTGTCTTGAAGTCACCAGACTGAAGGTTTGTAGCAATTTACTGTGCATGTGCTTAGATTTTGGGAGTTATTACTGACTGGAATTTTGTAGCTACTTGCGAACTGTCTGTATATGCTTTCCATCACACTTCATGGCTGAATTTTTATATTCGGTATTTAGAATACATTAATTTTTTTACTTTGTTTTGATATTTTGAAGTTTCTAGTAGTAGGCAAGTAGACAGGGGAGTTTTCTGAACTTAAATCAGGTATTAAGAAAATTTTCTATGTGAAAAAGCTGTAAAGACGACCTTGTTACAAATTAGGAATTTAAACACCATTTCCACATTCCAGTTTTCCAATATGCTCCTTAGTCTTCTATTTGTTTCCGCTATGTTTACTAACTTCATATATTGAAAGGTAGCAGAATCTAACACTTAAATCTGGGGAGGAAGAATCTGGGATGACAATTTTATGTATCTTTGGGTCATAATTTTTGTCAGAATCACTTTTCTGTAAACTGGCGATACCTTTTATTTTCCTTTTCTCATTCATTTCTTGAGGAAGTTGATTAAAGTTTGTATAGCTCTTTAGGCCCAGCTGATGGGAGGGGACAGTAGTCCCCCCCCCCTCCAGGGGGCTAGTGCCTGGAGGATGCTTTCTTCTTCACTGCATTTCAACAAATAAAAAAAAAGGGCAGGGAGGGAGGGTGAGCAGAAAATTCATGCAGTGGCTAGTGAATACCTTAACATTTTAGAGCCTTTTATTCTTAAAGAATTATTGCTGACAATCATTATAAAAATGTCTGTTCTTCTTCAGAGCTGGGCTTGAGTTCAGGAGTAAGTGGTGAAACCGGTGATACAGAACCTCTCCCACATTAAAGAGGTGTCTAGAATTCATGTTACAAAAGGCATGTATTACACTGTCACCCCAATAACACTGCCTGACACTGCTTATTTGAAGACTGCTGTGGAGAATGTATCTTGGCCTATTTAAGGATGCACTGGCATCTCCATCACTTTCCCACACCTAGAATGAAATTAGTAGCTTGCACAGTAAGTTTAAGTGCATTTGGAGCCATAAATAGCATTTTCAGTTTCCTGTCAGCTTCCACATAACAGGATAAACCACGATGACCTCTTCCAAGCATTTTAGATCTGTTGGACAGAGAGAAGTGAAACTTCTCTTTTTGTAAGGGATCAGATATCTGAAATTTTCAGAATGGGGAAGGTATAGGGGAGAGGAAGAGTATAAAAGATGTGCAAAACAGGGAGATATTGAAATCAGTGGGATGTTACCTCATTATAAAGAGAGGTGGTTCCCCAAAGTACTTTTTTATCTGGTGTAATGCTAAAATTCCAGATGTCTTTGTATCAGCATGGTTTCCTGTGACTGGGGTTTTTTAGTATCATCTAATCAGCGGCTTAGTCTGAAGTCTGTGAAAGTTGATAAAGCTCACAGGAAGCCTTTGTGATCTCGCAAGCAAGCATTTTCCACCTCTTTATGAGGCAGAGATGATAATGCTATGCTTTAGCGTGTTTGCAAGGATAATGAAGTTCTTCCAATACACAAATATGTAGTTTGAAATACATTCCCATGAATAACCGGTCACAGTCATATGAAGATCTGTAAAACAAAAGGAGCAATGTTGGCTTTTCTCCCACAACCATCAGGAGAGGGCTTCTGTTGTGGGCAAGAAAGTGACTGAGCTAAACTTTAGTACTTTAGTATGTGCTTTTAAAGTTCACTCTCGATTACAGAGTAAGAATCCTAATTCTTCTGTATTTGCAGATAGGTAATATTATACAGTGAGATGGGCCTTATGATTCTTGATACATGATCAGGATTCCTAAGCTGTACCGCAAGCAGCAAATAGGATAAGATACTAAAAGTACAATAAGTTAATAAAAGGAAATACTACTAATAATGAACTAACCTGTTAATAGCCAATAGCTCTTCCAATGGCTGAAGATTTTAACAGAGCATCCAATATACACCTTATGCTATTACTAGATCAAGATGATACATGTCAGTGAGGTAGTAAATGGCTTAATAAATGGCTGTACAGGTGAATTAGACAAGAGGAGAATTCAATCCATTTCTGGAACTTACCAGCACTTTTCAATGATCAAGCACTGTAATTTTATACCATCAGCTGAAAGGTCACTAAAACTTCCTCAAATTAAACTTTCCCTTTTGTCTGCCCACAGTGTCATTTTTCTAACTTTCACTTTAGCTAGAAGCCTAGCATTGGTCATCTTTCATGTTACAGACAAGTAGTGGGAAGCTGGATTTAGTTCTTGTATTGGCTGAACAAAATTGCATAAAAAGAGCTGCTGGGGCTTTAAATTAAGTAATGTTATTCTTGTATGTCTATTCTAAATGTTAATTTCTAGAAGCATTTCACAGGATTGTCTTCAGTTTTAATATATTTTTAAAAAATAAAAAATCAATTCAGTGCCAAAAGAAACCAGTGTTGATATCTGTAGAAAATCCATTGGAGATTTTTTGAAATAATATATAATTATTTACAGTTATATTTTTATAGATTTGGATTAAAAGTACAACCATTAATAACTATAAATCTAAGATATGTGAGGTAGCAAAGATGTGAATTGGAAGGAAAGAAGTTATTGGTGCAGTTGAACGCTCACCTCAGGGGTCTAAGTGCTTTGTGTGATTGGTCAGGATGGAAAGCAATACTAGAGAAAATTATTGATGCAAATGGAGGTTGTACTAGAGATAAACTTGTCTGATTATGCCGTAGAATTATATACCTTGATTTCATACATAAATTAACTCCCTAAGGGGACTTATTATTAGCTGAACCATGACGAAAAAAGCCTGTAAAAAGTTGTTCAGGCATTTGATTTGAATGTTTTCTCCTTGTTAGCAAATAATCTTTAAAATTGCACTTGTGCCAGTAATCACAAATCTACTTTTCTTTGAAATGAGTTAATTTAGGTGTTACAATCCAGGTCTTACCTATTCTACGAACAACAAAAAAAGTGTCTGTAAAACATTCTACTTTTTTTTTTCCTTCTTTTTTTAGTCCAGTCTAACTAACAACTATAATTCTGGTTTGCATCTTTTGATGCATATATTTCTGGTATTTCTTTATTATTTGTGGTAGCCAGAGGATAAAACTTGTTTTCTTGTTCCTTTAACTTTGCTCCCTGCTGATATTTTGTAAATCACTTTCTCTGATTCATACTAGAAAAACAAATGGTATTTTCAATGTAAAGATATTTAACAATGCAAATGTCTTTCTGCAGAAAGACTGTAGTGAAGATTATTTCAGCATATGCGTGAACAGCCACGGAAAGATGTTGAAGGCCTTAGAACTATGGTTTCATTTGGGGCGGGATGGGGGGAGGTGGCAAACAAGAAACTTGTGAAATAAGTCGAGTTTGCACTGCAGCTACTTTAGATTTATAAGTGGTTTTATCTAATCTGTACATGACTCAAAAATTTACAATTACGTCAATAGTTATGTTTTTAATAGCCCACTGTAAGTACAGAGAAATAGAGCAAGAGGCATGCAAACCACAAAAATATAAACTTAATATATATAAGTATTTTTATTGACAGGATAAAGAAGATAGACAAGGGCACTGATTAAAATTTAAATGATTTTTTAATCAAAGGAATTTTACTTACCACTATCATCCATCGAGTAATTTTTAGTGCAGTCAAAGCTTGAGATTTGTTTCCTCTACATAAATATTTTAATTGCATTTACAATACTCTTCAGACTTATGTTTATCTGTACCATACAAAAAATCTTAAGTGCCAAGATTACCTACAATATGAGAATAAAGGCATAGCCCATAACTCCCATTTATTTTTCTGTCATTGCAGGATGTGCATAATGATTGTACAGCACTCTCGGCTGCATCCTAAAAAATCCCGTGGCATCTGGGCCAAATACTTGCCATACTGTAAATATGTTCAGATCAGTGGAACGTAGTCAGACCAGGATCAATTGGTCTTTTGCCAAGAAAGCTATACAGAGCAGAAAAGGATTTTAAGAAGTTTTAATTTGTCTTTTTCTAGGAACATTAAAAATCGGCTAACGAGGCTTCCCAGGGAACTGGAACAAGAGATGCTTATAACCAAAGGTTGCTGGTCCTAACAGAACAATGTTTCCTCCAGTAGCAGCTTTTACACTAAGGCTCACTGTTGTTTTAAAGGATCAGCTTTGTAAAGAAGTTTCAATTATTTACTAACGGAAAGGAGATGACCAGTATGCCATGTTTGTAATTCTAGATCATAGGCTTGTGTCATAGATTTATCCCACTTATTTCAGTTTTCTGCTGTAGAGTTAGGTGCATGCCTAATGACCACTGAAATGGAATTATTTACCTAAAGCAGGAATTCTTGACAGATGTGCAATAGGAATTTCAGGGTGTTGTGATTTTTTTTAAATGCATCATCATGTACTAAGTTACAGTCAGCCCAATATATCTTATGGTAAATAATGCATTATTTGTTAAATACTAGATATATTAATTAAATATTTGTCAAACTTAGATTACTTCTTTGAGAAGTAATCTATCTATAGCAGAGACTGCAATGTCATCAGATAGACAAGGTTCTGAAGCAATGTTATTAGTCTTTCATACAGAAGGGATTTTACTGGTAAAAGTTGGGCCTCTGTGAGGCCATGGAGACCAGGTTAGATGCAAAATCTTGCTGCTCAGATTTCCAAGGTTTTGAGCTAATCAATCTACAGACACTGGCATGGATTAGCAAACCACACTCTGGCCAAACAAAGGAGGAAGAAGTTCTTTCAATTTGGAGGAAAGCTAATAGCATTGTAGGAAAAGAACCTTCTATGTCAGCTGCTGCCCCAAGAGTTGGCAAGACCAGCTGTTGCTACTAATGCTTCTTCGAGGAGAAGCTTGATAAATTCAGTTATCGCAACAGAAGATAAATGCATGTCAGTAGGCGTCAATTAGAGAAAGTATCGTTGATGTATCAGCAGTTCAGTTGTGCAAATGGTTGTCCTGTGAGAAAGATAAAACATGGAAAGGGGTGAGTATAAATTAGGGCTGTTTGGGTTTGTTTGTTTGTTTGGGCTTATTTGGTAGAAGGGCAGCCAGAAGCTGGTCTCTTTGCCTATCCCAAACAAACTTCTAAGAGAAGAATCATTCCATGTTTTGTAAGGGAATACAAAGGGAAGCTTACATTTTGTAAGCTGAGAATACTTCAAAAACTCAGAAGGAAGCAGTGTATTTAAAAGGGACCTTAGCAGTTTAGACTTTATAATTCATGGCAAACCAGGTCAGTCAGTGGGACTCTATGATCAGCTGTATTACTGCTCTTTTGGCTTACTTTGGAAAGGGGCAGGAGGGATTCTGATCTCTGCAGAATCTGAAATGTGTTTTGCTTAAGAAATAATAGGAGTTATATCTGATGGCTAATTTATAGAAGCACTGGCTCTGCTGAAGCATGAGATACAGAAAAATGCTGGGTGTCTAAATGACAAACCATGTTAATCTGTCCTAGAGCTGTAATATCACAGAAAAATATTAGGTTTGACACAGGCTAAGATCTCTGCACTTGTATAGTAATCTTTGTGCTTACCATTATGCTTTTGTAAAACAATGATTTTCAAGATCTATTCTTTCTCAGTACAGGTCTGCTATAACAGTAATATATAAAGATTTCAGTCACAAACAACTAGGAATTTTTCCTCTCTTTGTATCAAAACCATTTGAAACGGAAAGGAAAAGATGCTGTTTTGTTACTTGATTTTCAGCTATATACAAAATCCTTTCACAGTTCTCCCTGCCAGTAGGCAATATTTTGGCCTGTTAGTAGGCCAGAATAATTCTTCCTGTACTTGCGCCACAATAACTGTATGAAGTTATAGATTTTTCTCTAGCTTTTATGTCTTTCAGGTAATGCAGTCCATGCCTCTATAAAAACATAATTGCTCCTGCCTATAGGATTTCCTTAGGCTTCTACTTTAGATTAAAACATCTTATAGTATTTACCCAGTAATCGTTTTCTTCAATTTCTCTCTTTTATTTCTGCTAGTACTTCCTTAGACATCTCCAAGTAATCCCACTACCATTTTAGGGATTTATTATTTTTAAGTGTCTTTATTACTTTGTTTTTCTCTGGTCATCACATAGTGCTAATTTTAACTCTGATGTCAGTCATACTTCTCCTTGAGGACATCTGTTGTAGTTCCTGAAAGCCCTTTATTTGACAAAAGCAGTGTTCTGGGGGGCATTTGTGACTAAGCTGTACACTAAGGAACCTAACCATATTGTTCCCAGGTAGTACACACTGTCAGCTGACCATTCCTACCACTATGCCATACTGCAGTACTGCATATCAGTGGTAAATTTTCTTAGCTCCAAATCTACACTGCTTCTCACTTTTTTTTTTTTTTCCTTCGTACGGAACACCTATCCTATAGTCTTCCTTTAGACGTCTGCTAGCACTCTCCCCACCTTCAGCTTACAGTTAAAAGGTTAGGGCTCAGTCATGTCAGTACAAGTTTTCTTGCTTCACTGAGTAAAATGTCACAAACTTAAATTAAGTGATAACTTCAAACATTTCACCATAATAGGAAATAACTTCAACTAATACTGCATTTATAGGGCTTTTGATGACTTCTGGTAAATCTCAATGTTATCTAGGCTAACTTGCATCCTGAGTGACACCTGAACTTCTAATCTTGGCACGTTGATAAAATTGAAAACAAAAATTATGTATTTGTAGTTAGTAAATCACAGCCAGTTGACCCCAGTGGGATCAAGGTAGGCTGAAGCCCAAGGAATTGGTGATCACCTGAAACAAAATACTAAAGCAGTATGACAAAAGAATGAGCTTGTACCTCACTGCTGTAACAAGACAAATAGACCAATAGGAAATGGTCCACCTTAGTAAGATAAGAGACATTTTATTTACTTAATGTAATGCTGATTGGGATTCATAACCTTGGTGAGACATTTCTGGGTGTGTACTGTTATAATAAATACACACATTCCACTCGAGATTAAAAGCTCTTGGCACTAATAAGGAAAGTTATCAAGATAGTATTTATTGCTTAATGACACTTGTTTGCGTGTGCTGCATCTGGTCATAGATACTACCTTGCCCTTCAGTGAAAATTGCAACAGACCATTTTAGAGATAAGTATGGGTGAGTACACAGAGAGAATTCCTCTCCAGTGTTGTTTCATGACTCACACAAGGACATGTCGCAAAGCGCATAGTGTGGGGACTCAAGAACACCATTTTTTCTTCCAGTGAGCTAACACTAATGTATTCTAGACAGACTAGGACTTGTCAAATCCATGTGCTCCAGCCCTCCTCATCTTGGGGGAGAGGGTGAGAAATAAGGACTAGTTTCACAGCAGCAAAAAGACTATGCAACTATAATAGATCTTCTAGTCACAATTGCTTGATGAAGTGCAGCTGAGTCACACCCTCAACACGGACCTCTCTGTAAATTGTACAGTCTAGCCCAAAATGTCTGGCTGCAGTTTGCTGACTTAGATTCAGTCTAAGTTTTATTCCCTGGTGGCTGGTTTGTTGTACAGTTCTCTTTCCATCTCCTTCCCTCTCTTTTTTCAGAATTATGTGTTTTGTTGCTTGTTTTGGCAGTGATCTCTGTAGTTAGCGGGAAGATTTATTCTGTGTTGTTGTTTTTTTCTCTTAAGTATTGCAATTGCTATAGTTGGTCATGTGTGTACCCTTCTTCAGAATGATTTTTCCATGGCAGGGAAAGATAAGGGCATATTATGACTTTAAAAGCCTATTTTCTGTTTGCCTTTCTTATACATCTTCTACTGTATTGGTAATTCAGATTAACCACAGTAGATGCTATTTAGCTAGTTTCATAGTGGTATGTATATATAAGCAATCATACCTGCTTATATACCAAATAATCACGGGAGTTTTGTGATCCTCACCCTTTTATAGTCATAGGAGATTGAATAAGACTTTGGTTTTTTGTTTTTGTTTTGGGTTTTTTTTGTAAGATAACTTTCAGATTAGTCATGTAGCTAGTAAGATATCCAAGCGAGTAAGTATCCAAGTATCTCACGTCTCCGTAAGGTACTTGAGAGAGCCTGTTTCTGTGGTAGGTAAAGAGAAAACCGATGAATCAGATGACTGCTGAATCATTGGAATTACAACAAAGGATGGTCAAAAGGGGTAGTCAGAACTTGTCCTGAAATAGACTTCTGCAGCAGCAATCCGAAACTTAACCAGACCAATTGTAACAAAAAAGGACTTAATTTAATCCTGCTGTTGATTTAAATCCTAATTTACACTGTTGCCTTTGTCTGCAGTACCTAGTGAATTACCTTTTGTCTTCAAGTATCTTCCTGTCAAAAAATTATTCAATGTAGCCTAACCATGATCATAGCTGCCAAAGTTTACTTTAAAGACATACGTTGGAAGAAGTCTAACAAATAAGATTTTGTTATTACACCACTTTTCCCTTGATTCTGAATTTAATTTTAATCCCATGTATGCTTTCCCTAAAAGCTTTGACAAAAAGGCAACAGTAAGTATAATTGCTATGACTGTAAACTAGCAATGAATATACTGATGTTATACTGGGATGTATATAAAAAAAATTAGAACAAAGAGCTGTGGGGATTTTGACAGTATTGCAGACGCCAAATCATGTAATCTTTTGTAAAATACTTAATTTTGTGAGGATTTTTTTTTCCCTCCCACTATAGCATTGTTCTAAAGTTAATAAAGTTAATAGCTACGCAGTTCCTTTGAGAATCAGCCTAAAACTACTGACAGTCACCTTGCACTCATTTGTTCTTGTGCTCAAATTTAGTTTTAATCTGAATAGCTTTTTCCCTCATTTTTGTTTTTCCTCTGTGCGCTTATGTACAGACATCATAGCTTGGGAGTCTTCATGTGTTACTTTAAACAAGCTAAGCTCTCTGATGTTTTTCTGTCAGATGGGATCTCTGTTCCCCTTATCAAACTACTAGCTCCTTTTTGCGCTTGTGGAACCTTCAATTCTCCTTTCATTAACATGAGTGACCAGTATTTTTCCAATAACCCAGATGAAGACTTGCACAAAGCCACTAATACTTCTCTGCTGGAAATAACTCTTCTGATACAACATAGGGTCACATATATCTCATTCAGACTGGCAACAGTCTGACAGCCATAGTGTCTGATCACCATTCTGTGATTAGTTAATATCCCAGGGCTTTTTCATCCTATGGTTTGTTTCCAGTAAGGCCCTATTTTATGACAGAAGATACTGGGGGTTTGGTGGTGCAGGGTTAATTAAACCTCTGGGTTTTTTGTTTTTTCCTTCTGTCTACTCTAAAACCTTACAAAATTTTAAGGTAGGACTTAATGGCAAGTACTTGTCAATTTACCATTTTATGTAGACATAGTGAGACTATTGACCCGGTAGATTTGATAACACTATTAAAAAGTGTGAGAGATATACCACTTTGTCATAATATTTTTTTTAAACTTGCTTGCCATACATTACCTAAACTCAGATCAACAGTTCTGGAGTCAAAAGCCGGTGTTTCTGATAAGGTAACTATAACATAAAGAACATAAAACTCAGTGACCACTTACAATCTTATTTGGGTATCTTTAATAGCTGTTAAAATATGGTAGCTACTTTAAATGAAAAATGAAGAATGAATATGTGTTGAAAATGAAGTGGAACAGGGGGAATATGAGTAACTGCTGAATTCACCTCAATTATGAGAATAAGAGGATAGTCACATGGCTTATATTTATACTTTAAATACTGAGGTTAGGAGTTTGTTTCACTTCACCCCCTTTTCAGTCAGTGGAGATAGAACAGATCTTGCTCTGAATGGCTGTCCAGAGTAGCCCAACCTAAAAATAATGGTTATATGGGGAGAAGACAGACAGTAGCCTCATAATTTAGGCTAAAGTTGAATGCTAATTAATCTAAGTACACACACATGTTTGTTCAATCCACTTGTTTGTACTGCAATATTGACTTTATTTTTAATGTATGGCAGGGCAGACCAGGGAGTGAGATATGATTTCTATTCTGCGCATGTAGTTCCACAAACTCAGCTAGGCCTGAGGCATGTAGGAAAAAGTGTGATAAGAATTCAGAAGTTCGGTCTGAAGCTTTCAATGTCAAAATGCAAATACTTGTGTCCTTTATGAAATAGCTGAATTGTATCTACAGCCAAGAAGGAACTTACTCAGGTAAGAGAGAAAAAGATGCTATCACTACATGGCCAATCTTCATAAATTCCTGAAACTTTCTCAGAGTTACAGGTGTTTTAGAGAAGTTTCTATCCTTATCTTCTCCTAGAATGTCCATAAGAGTTACCTGGTGAGCAGACAGAACATAACTTGAAAACATTTGAAACTAAAATGGATTGGTTCTTCAGTCTTAGAATTTGCAGCTTGCAAACTGCCATCAGTATGAAAATTACATCACTTCAGAAATGAGGGAGAGAGAACAACTGCAAGAGGTTTCAGGAAGCTTGCAGGACACAGAGGAAACGGCTCTTGCTTTGTTTGTGATGACGTGACACTGTGAGCTTAGTCCTTTTGCAGAGGAATTTGTTTAACTGGAGTCTTTTCAATTCAGGCAGTGAGGAATACATGCTAGAAGATGATTTCTTTACTAATGCTGTCAACTGGCTTTAGTTACTACTATGAAAAGCACTGTGGAAGTACTTGTGGAAATTATTTTGCAAGCGGTGTAGGTGTACTATTGCTGCAAGATGCAGTCCGCTACAAGGGCGCTTGTTACACATGGAAGACTATACTGTAACTGGTATGCTTCATTGCCTAATGGTGAGGAGAGAAGATGCAGAGAAGACATAAAATTTCACTGACTCCTCTGTCTTGGAATATAGTAAGAAAGAGGGGATAGTGGTAAAAAGTGAAGTGAAGTAGAAATGGGGCTTGGGGCATAACTATGCATGTTAGGTGGTGTTTCTAATACTGAATGGCGTTAAGCGTGGCAGGTCACATGCAGCCACTGTCTAATGAGCACAGTGGGCATGGGGTAGAGATAAAACTGGTGGACTTAGCAACTGCACAAAACACTACTCAGCTGCTGAACCTGTGACCCTGCAGCTCACATTGTCCAATGTTGTTTTAGTGACCAAATGTGGCAAAGAGAGTTGTTCAAATATTTAAATTATAAATGTCAAGTTTTTTTTTTAAACTCTCCACTGATATTGGAAGGGGGAAGGTTCACTCAGAGAGGTTAGTATGCCTGTAATGCTTGTCAAATTTTTCTCTATTTAAAAAATCTGAAGTCTTAAAAGTTCTTTTCTAAATTGTTTTTAAGAATATGTAAGTGAATACATATAGCAACTTCATGATTTTCCAGATAAAAATAGTAATACTGCTGAAGTGGTATGCTAATCCTCAGATTCCTTTATTTGGATTTAGAAAATAAATTCTTACACCTAGTGTAAATGGTGCAACTGCATACACAAACACTAATGCAATAATAATATTGCCTGTGAGCACTGAGAACGCTTCCTCTGTGGCTAGCTTTCCAAGACCAAACTGGAAAGAATAATTTACTTTCCTGGAATGGTCATACCAGAAAATGGTGTCACAGGGATGGCCAGGTCAGTGGAGTCACATCTCTGAACAGAAGAACTGCTAGTCTGACGCACGGCTTTCTAAATGAGGAAATTTGCACAATTTCCTCAAATGTGCAAGCATGTTTTCATTTAAATATCATTCTTCGACTATCAGTATTCTGTCATATAACAGCAATACACGCAAAAATATTTTGAAATTGGGGAAAGTTTCACAGTTTCAGAACATAACCAGATTCAAAACCCAACATAAAATCTAAAGTAGTAAATGGTTATTTTATCATATAATTATCATCTTGATCCTTAGATGAGCTAAGTTCACATTCAATTATCTTCAGCAATTATACAACTTCACATGAGCTGAAAATTTAATCCAATACGTTAAGTTTAAAATGGCTCTAAAATTTTAAATGCTCTGTAGTTGTGTAGTACTTTGAAGTTCTTGTTATTAAACCATTCACTTTTTGGCCATTCTTTCTCTTTAGCCCTTTCCAGACTCAACTGTGTCAAACACTTGTAATTAGTGATGCTAATATATAAGGTAAGAATATAAGGAAAAATACTAAAAAAAGTTTAAATCCAAAAGCACTAAGTGTTTTAATAAAAGCAATAAGTCTATTTACCTGTGAGTGAACAGGTAGGTATTAAATAGAGCAGTTGGAAACTAATTGTGTTAAGAACTTTCAGCCTTCCACTACATAGAAGATCTGTTCCATAAATATTTCAGAGTTAGGCACCTGTGATGTACAAATGCTGTGCAGCAAGTATTTTGTTTAGTGGATAGTTTGGATTGAAGCCCAGACTGATGTGATACACAAATGCGGTGCAGAAAGTTTCTGTGGTATTTTCTTTAGCGGTTAGTTTGGGCAGAAACTCGAACTGGGTTAGTAAAAAACCAATGGCAGCCAAGCCTGGTTTTGTTTTTCCCCCTGTTTTTCTGTGATTCGTGTTGAGCCTATCATCTCTATGTAAAGCTTGGAAAGGCTCTTTTGGGCTACAAGAATTCCCCTGGCTCAGGCACCCTCATCTTTTACAAGCTAGACCAGAATGCTGTAAACACAACAGCACCAAAACCAGTTGTCACTGTTCTGTTTTCTGTCCCCGGGTCTTTCACAGGGCTAAGCAGCGGTTGACATGTGGCACAGGCCTTTGGAAGCGTGCAGGAGAGCCTCACGAGGGGTTTTGAGGGAGCATGCTCAAGTGGGACCCCAGAGGCCTGTGCTCTATCTCTTGTTCTCCCACTAATGTCGTGTGACCCCTCTCTGAATAGGTTGCACCGTACATTGCACAGACCTGCCTGAGCAAGCGTTAAATAGCCATTTTGAATATAATCACAAGCTTTAGTGCTGCTGGAAGAGGTCCTTGCTTCCCCGCACGTCTCACACGTTGTTAGTGGCGGCAGGAGCCAGAGGAGGAAACGCGCAGCAGAGCTGGGCCAGACGTGCTGTGCCAACAGGTGGAGTGCTGTAGGAGGGCAGGGGAGATGGGGTGAGAGAAGGGGAGGCCCCCCAGTGAGGGGCTGGGCTGGGGGAGAGTCCTCTACTGTGGTCTGGAGAGGAGGAGGAGGAGGATGTTGAGAGGCAGCAAGGTAGAGGTGGGAATCCCAGAGCTCCGATTCAGTCACAAGACCACAACCATCTCCACCACGGTTACGTAGTTCATTGCGAGTCTAGGACTGTACCTTTTCCTCCAGCCTTGTGAAGCTCTGTTAACCTGTATCACTCCCCTGACAACTCCTCGCGTGCCCCAAGGACCCCATTTACTGCACCAAGACTGTTCAAACTTGACTAGTCCCTCACTAATCCATTCTTGGAATCTTCTTTGCTGCCACTGCAAAGTTGAATGTTGCCCTTCATCCTTGAGGCCATAAAAGTCATTTAAGCCTAGGTTTCTTCTGAAGTTTTGAATTTTCCTAATATGCCAAGTTTTTTTATTTTCTATCACATCACTGCTATGAGCACACCAAGAAGCTAGGCTAGAGTTAGCTCACACATCTCCAGCTGTTTGCTGGCTCTATGTCTTGCTGGAAAGAACCTAGAAGTTTGAGCATAAATCATTGTCAGCTACAAGGGCATTCTTGTTGCACAGAGTAAATAGATTCATAAAATATGCTTTTATTTGCAGATGTTAGAACCAGCTCAATGCTAATCCTACAGTGAGGGTGCAGCTCCAGAATGACTTCAGCCAATGTAATTTAGCTCTGCCACAGCCCCATTTCCTCACATGTTTTGGCATAAGCATTTGTCTCATCCTTCAGGGGAACAGTTTTGACAGCTTAACTGCCAGAAAACTGATTGTGCAAAATAACACTTTTCTACTAGCTTAGCTCCCAGAATTGACTCACCATAGATCAGACCATGGTAGCAACAACTTACATTTAAAAAGTGCTGTGGCGCTGCACTAGAGGCACAATTAATGCTAGTGATTACAAGAGAAATAATTGTAGTCCTTCCTTCCAGCTGAACAGCAAAAGGAAAAAGAACAAAGCAGTATGTTTTGTAATGCCTTCAGTCTGTTTCCTGGCTAGACACATTAACTGATTTGACTCACAGAATCAGAAAAATGGCGATCTTTTTCAATTGTTTCACTTTCTCTAATTACTCAATTATCCCATTTGGTTTTAGTCACTGTCCAGTGTCACTTTTAGAAACAATATGCAATAAATGGAGAGTTTAACTGTTTCTTTTTAGTGTAATAACAGAAATAATTAGTGTAATAACAGAATAATTTTAGAATAGAAAAACATGCCTTCCTCAGTTCAATAATAAATGAATTCAACCTGTTTACTTGTTGATGCGAAGACCAAGAAACAACTCCTGCTAGCCTAAAAGAAACTGCCTGCAGAAGAGGTGGTTCTCTTAAGTCTACAGAGGCACTAAAAATGCTAGCTAGTGCTTGGAAATGGCAGTTAGACAACCTTAAGATCAGTAATAAGATGTAAATTTTCAACAGTCACTGCAAAGCAGAAGATTATATGTAAATATTATGATAGGTTTTATAATGCTTGAGATTATTCACAAAGACAAAATGTCTTTATGAGGCAGACACTATTGGTCAGATACTTCTTTAAGCTGCAAGTTTAAAACCTCTAGCACTGGTCTGGGCTGTTTCCTCTGCAAAACAATAATGAGTAAAATGGGTGGAATTCTGCCCTACTCCTTAGCCTAGCTTCGGTGACACCTCTTAAGTTATCTCAGATGAAAGAAAAAGTTTCTGGCCATGCATCTTTGCATCCTATCTATGCATCTAATGAAACGTGTGTCATTTGGGCAAAGGTGCTATATACAAATAACAAGGCTTCACAATTTATGGGCAAATCAGTCAAAATGTTGTAGAAGTGCAGACTGCAAAAACAACTTGTGCTGTTGAAAGCTTCACGATAAGTACTGAAATCCTGGAAATGTAATTTAGTAGTAGTCTATTTCACTCAGCAAGACTAAGTGTGAAAAGCTTAGTCCTGAGCTAATAAGGCTCAACAAGTTAGTGAATTAGAGTTTAATGCCCTACAGCATCCCAGCTGCCTACTGTGGAAAATATGGTGTTGGTCTAGGCTTTATTAATATCTCTTTTTCCTCGTAGTTTACTGTCACTCTTCTCTAAATGGCAGTAATTTCTTCAGTCTTGGGCAGCCTGCATCCCAGCAACCGAAAAGAAGGACAAGTTATGAGGAATCTCTTCTTTCCCCCAACCTAAAGAGACACGTTAAAGGCTGGTTATGCTTTGCCACCTTCCTTCTGCTCGCTTTTCCCCTATGCATTGGAAAATGTCCCAGACAGTCTGTGCTTCTGTGCCTACTTGTAGTTGGGTACAGTTTGTTTCTTTTGCATAACTGTTTCTGTTGAACACTCCTTGACCTCTAATGGGTTTAGTTTACCCATACAGATGAGTTCATACCAGTTTGTTTTTCAAGGGATTATACAGTCCAGTTGCGTTTGAAGTTGTTTGCTGTATCAGGTTCCTATACAGATGGCTGATGTATGTATTGACATAGTAAATGCCAGTCTTCTTGGCATGGTCAAGTTTCATGTCCTTGGTCAAATTAGTTCTTTGTGTAACCCCACTTTTGAAAATCTCTAGAGTGAATGTGTCATAACATGCCCTGTTCACAATGAACTCTTTCAACGGCTTAATTTGTGCTGAAATGTGTAACAACTGTTACTCGTGCTAGTAGTATCTGCTAAGATGAAGTGTGCTTTATTAGAGTAAGAAGAAACAGATCTAATTAATTTCTTCTTCTTGTAGAAGAATGAAAAAGTGGGAAAAAAAAAAAAAAAAGAAAAAAACCAACTCCAAACAAAACCCCCCAAAACCCAACCTATCAATATATTATCAGCAAGCTTTTTCCCTATCTGTTGAGCTTATTAAATAGCAGCACAAAGTAAGAATTAAATGCAGGAATCTGAAAGATCACAAACCTACACATCTGCATCGTAATATTGTGATAGAAGGCTTAACTGGTCAGAAAATAAAAATGGACATTTTTCAAATTTTAAAAAAATTAGTTTTTCTAGACAACTCATTATGCATATGTCAAGTCTCTGTTACAAGGTTTCATTACAGAAGAATATATTTAACTGCTAAAGGATAGTCCCATGAAAAATATGTAATTCTTTTTATGAAATAGAAACTTGGTGCATTTCCTGATTTCCGCCCCCCCCCCCAGGCATGGCTTTTTTATTTTCTGCTCTCTGTCAGAAGTACATCTTGCTGTATTTTTCTCAAAAACATCTATAATCAGGAGCTGGATACTACTGTCTTGTGCTTTACCAGAAACATACTTTACTAATTCCAGTTAGTTACATCTGTGGCAGTATAACCCCAATAATAGGATTAAGAGAAGTACCTGATCATCCAATTTTGTCTGTAGCAGTCTTGATTATTGACTCTTTGCTCAAGAACAAGTAAAATTAGCAAATATATTGCAGAAACCACTGAGCAAGGGACCTTGCAAGCCATCCCTATATGGACCCTTAAAATATATTTACAGGTCAAAGTTATACATGGGATATGGAAAATCCATACTCATTAATGTAATGGGAAATAGGTGTTTGTATCGTTTGGGAAAATTGAAGAACTTTAGCTTATGTATTTATTTAGGTATCCTCTCAGTATTTTTGTGTTGTTTTGCTGAATCTTGTATGGCGTGCCATACAATTGTTGAGACAGCATTCTATTTCTATACACGTTAAATTCATGCCAAAATATACAGTTTTCTGTGCAGTTAAACCACAAGGGACTTGATTGTTTGAAATTCATTTTTTGGTAGCTAGCTAATATGCTAACCTAAGGTAGCCCAGCTCATCAACACGGTCTTTGCCAAAAGGAAACTGGAAAAGAGGCAAAAATATCTGACTTCTATTACCTAAATGATTTAACTGTCTAACAAATCTAATTTTAGCTAAAATGCCTTACCATGGGTGAAGTACTTGCTATATTGCATTCTTAAGAAATGGCAGGTGACATCTGGTAGCGTACAGGCACCAGACAGAATGATGCTTCTGCAAAGTTTAGAAGAAGAGTTAGCTTCAAATTCTCCTAATGCCTCTTGGTGTACTTCCACGTCACTTTGTCCACATTAATGACAAGCTGCTGTTCATTATCAGAGACCTTATGAGAGAGGTTTTGAGCTCTGATTTGAATAGACCTACAAAAAGATAAAACTTGTCATAATTGTATATCTAGAAATATGCAGGTGAAGTGCAGCATTGCTTGGGAAAACCGGAGTTAGGAGTTTGGGTCATTCATAAAATCTGGCAGAGCAGGAGGTGGGAGCTGCTACCTAAATGGGATATCTAAGACTGGTTTATGCAAATACAAGGTGATTAGGAACCTTGTCTCCTCAGAACCTACCTTCTGTATTCCTGTGATCAAATTGGCTGTACAAGGGCAACAAGTCTCAAGTGCTGACATAGTGTTAACAGGAGATCAAATTTGGGTGTTAGCACTCCAGCTGTAAGCAAATGACTTTTTTTTTTTTAATATGGGCATTTAGAAGGTATTGGAATTTTTTTTAGAATCGGAGGGTGAACTAATCTGTCTATAGCCATAGGGAGGATTGGTTTTGGAGAACTGGAACAACATCAGCACCTCTCAGATCTTGAACAGAATGAATAATGGTGTTTTAAAAATGTATGGTGTTTACATATGGGTTTCTAGGTGTATCTATTACTGATGACAAAGGCTTTTAAACCGCAATACAGTTTTCTTCTCTTTTCTTTAAAAGTGGTTAAGATCTAGAAGAAAAGTAAAGCAGCCGGAGTTGCTTCATTGTAAAAGTGGAATCAGACAAACACGTACCAATTTCAAAATTTTTATAAAATGCAGTTGCATTCTTCTAATTAAACAGATTAGTTCACATCTTGTACTATTAAAAATAACAGAAGCTGAAAAGTGTCTTAACCTCAGATATGAATCCACAGAGAAGATTTTTGACAATGCCTTCCTATAATACACCTCTTCAATGATCAGGAAGTAAAGATACTTCCCTCCCATTCTGCTCTGAGCTTGCCTTTCAGTGCCAGAATTTCCATTTCTCATTTCCTCCTTATATCATCACATTGCAGAATGAATGGTGAGAGGCTAACTGCACAAAAAAAGTCAGGAATTTATTATTAATACCAAAACCACTTTCTTCATGTTTGTGAGTTTAGTAATGCACTGGAATAGATCTTGAATATAGCTACACACGCAGCAGCTCGGAATTACTGGGGTACTAGTTCGTTAAGGGAAGGACAAGATGACTATTCTCCAGGTGACTGACAAATCCACTTACTTTGACTGTTACAGACTGTAGTGTTATCTTTTCAGTAAACCATGGCACGTCCTCACGGTTACACAAACAGAAAGACACAATACTGAGCTGTGCCGGCGAGAGATGTGAGGAGGAACTGGAGCCCTTCCCTTCCACGTATGCCTTTTCCTTAAAGATGGGTTGTATATCATTAGAATACACAAATAATAAACCACAAAAATGTAATTCTGTAATAATAGAAAACACTGCTTGGCTGGGCATAGGAAACTAAAAAGAAGACTTGTAAACAAAGCTACTGCTTACTGTATCATTGCAGGAGCGATGTCTAACCTTTTCTGGTGACTTTCTCTTTTCAAATTATTTCCTAACAATTCTCTTTGAATTCTTAGGAAAACCTTTGAGTGCATCTACTTTAGCATTTTTTTATTTTTATCAGGAAAGTGCTTTTGAAGTGAATCTCCAGTGTTCCCATTTGTTATGCTTTGGTTCATATTGCCTAGTAACCTCAGAGCACACAAACTGGACTCCCTTCTGATGGAACTGAAGTGCAAGATTTGCCCCTGGACACTCTGTGTCTTCCAACTATTGTTGGACTTTCTGGTCACAAGAGTAGGCTAGAACTCATCTGCAGTAAAACCACTGAATCACTTACACTGTAGATATTTGGTCTGCAGGACCAACAGTACAGGTCCGCTCCTACCTCACTTGTTACTGCAGTCAAAGCTGCCTTCTATCCACCACCAGTCATACCGGCACTAGAGCTGCTCCCTGCAGCAGGCGAGTCCCCTTCTCACAGGAGTCTCCCAGTCTATACAGTTTCTTACTCGTCTCCCTCCTGGCTGCCCCAGGCTGTACCCTAGGAGCTTTTCCAGTCTGAGCATGTTCAGTTGCTCTCAGGATGAAGTGCTGTCCTTTCCCAGGCGAACAGGCAGCCTTTCTTTACCTAGCCACAGGACTTGTTTAACAGGGTGCACAATATGCCTCTCGTAGAGAATACATAGAAACTTAACAATGTACACTGATGTTCCTCAGGGACACTGGACATTACACTTGAGAACTAGACAACTGAAAAAATGAAATGTCTGTGGACCATGTGGTTTCTGAGAAACTTAAAGAAAGAAAATAGTTCTACTGCTGGTTACACATGTAGTTTCCTGTCAGGTGAAGGGTGAACTCACAGTGTTCAGGTGTTACTGCTCTGGAAGCACTGGTAGCTTTTTGGCAGTGAATGAGGTTCATGAGCATGGTCAGTAGATGTTCGGGCATCAGAGGGAGAAACTGATTTTGCATGTACCTGTTTCCAGGCATGCCTGGAATGGGAATAATGGAGCTTTCTTTGCAAAACCATCACGGAATGGAGAGGCTTTGGGGGCCTATACAGTGGTCTTCCAAAATCTGGCATTACTATAAACTAGCTAGGTAACACCCCTGCACAGAACAGTGGGAAGCAATGACTAACACCTCTGCTTATAAAGAAAGAGACTGGAAATTAGTCAGCCTGAAAGGTTAGAAGCTACTGGCTTTTCTTATACAAACTTCCATAAAATAACATCGTATCAGAGGAACCTATTGGGCAACCTGGGTATTTCACTGCATCCGAGGAAATGAGCGAGCAGCTGAGAAGAAAAGCATATCTGAAACAACAGAGGAATGCACAGTTGGATCCTCTAACAAAAGGAGCCAAACTATTGCTCTTAAGTTATACGCCTCTTCTATGAAGTTCAGCTCTGATGCTGGCGTGAGGTCACTGATCAGAAGTGGAACTGGTATAGGGGCTTTCAGTTTGTCTGGATCACTAGCAAGGAAATAAATTGTTAGGAGGTGTTAAGACTGACCCCACTGGGTCCTTTGGGCTCACTTGCATCCTTGTCCTCAGTGACTTTCAGTCTCAGATGCTGTAATAAAAATCTCATTATCTTGTTTCCTCAAACAAATGGAATCATTGATGAAGATGCAGTTTTCATTGCTAATTTAGCGTTTAAAAGTTCAGGATTAAAATGCTTTAAAGCCAATAGTAGAGGACAGGAAGCGGCATGGCACTATAAAAACCATACTGACAACGGCAAAGTGCTGAACTGTTAAAAGTCACAGATACGGGGTTCTTTTCCCACATTAAAGTGCTGCCACACGAAGGATATTTTCCTGCTTTTCAAATTCCCAGTCAGGGATTGTCTCATTTACTAGTGAGTGTGTCTACTAGCATGTACAGTTTTAACAGCTTTTTCTCTGTAAATGATAGTCATGTGCAACTACATTCAAAACTGATCCTGAAAACCACATGGGCCACAGACGTTTCATTTTTCTCATTGTCTGGCTGCCAGTATCCCTGAAGAACATCAGTGAATATGATAGGAACTGTAGCAAGTTCTACTGACAACGGAACTAGGGGAGAAAAATTTATTGGGGTTTCTTTTAAATATATACTATAAAATATGATAAACACTTCCTATTGAATTTATACACAACCAAATACTTTGATAGAAGTTGGCTAGGCATGTTCTTAACCAGTAGTGTTGTGGGTAACTGAAAAATAGGCACGAGGTATTTGGATTGCAGTATTAAATTTGAAAGTATTTGAAGTAAAAGCTTTTCTAGCAGTTAGACTTGGTCCCACAATAATCATGTCATTCTAGAAGCTGCTTTGTGAACAAAGCATTCCTGTTGAGAGAGAAATTAGGCAGGTTAAAAAAAACCCAGCACAACCATGGGAGAAATCAAAGACTGTGTCATGCCTGCACCTATTCAACTCAGTAGTTGTATTTCAGCTCTTCAAGTAACTATTTGTGTGTGTATTTGTAGAATAGTTAATATAGGGATCTTATTGTTCCATAGCTACTATACGAACTGGAAGTAGGATAGTATCTGCCCAGAATAACTTACTGTCTGAGCAGGCAAGGTAGAGAGAGCTTAGGCAGGGGGGATAAAGCATACAGGACAGAGAACGGTGAGGCAACTCATGAATGCTTAGGAGCAGAGATGAAATTCTACTAGGAGGGGAATCTACCCAGGGGGTACTAGGAGGGGAGACTGTAAGAGAGAAGAAGAAACACTGAATGGAATGGAGAAGAGAGGCTGGAGTGCAGAAGGAATGATCTTAGAACACAGAGACTAGAAGAGAGAAGACAAACAGGAATTCAACTGAACAGCTCTAATCAGCAAAAGGACAAGAGTATTCAGAGTATAAACTGTGAAAAGTAATTAGGCATTGAAGGGGATTTGTGGACGCTGGCGTATTTCTGTGCTCCATTTAAGCCATAACCAAGTGAAAAACCAAGGCCACGAGCTTCTTGCATCTCATTTTCCTATATATTGCTGTGGGAATAGTATCTCATTTCTCCACACAGTCTCATCTGTTTGGCTCTTTGCAATTGAGGGGTCTTCTTACTACTAATATGAAGGCACTACGCTTAGTGTTCACTGGGATACCTAGGCATTATGGTAAAGTAAATAATAATGTAGAAATTTATATATAGAGGGATAGTGTAGGAACAGATGAACCTATGTATGTAGATAGTATAGATAAAGCCATTTTTAGCTATCCACCAGTTATTTCCAACGAAACTTTACCATCATTTTTCAATATATTTCACACCTTAGACCTGGATGAAACAGTGCTTCAGAAGAATTGAAAAATATACTTTTATAGGAGTATAACAAAAGTATCCTAAAGCAATATGATTGGTATAGAGTACATTAGCAGGTACAGGCTCTGCAAAAGTAGTTATTTTACCTTCTGTATTGTATCCATAGTTACTAATACACACAGATAAGATCTATAAGCTATGTATCTGTGCTGCTTTGAATAGGGGTTGCTTCTCCAGTTTGAAGGCCATCTTTACTCACATCATGCAGTTTTACCCTTTGACTAGAATATGAAGCGGGAAGTGGAATGAAGCTTTATCCTTCTTAGGAACCTGTGAGTTCTCACTCTGTTTATTCTCTAAAATCCTTATTATTTTAATTAATTGAAAAGGTAAAGATTCAAGAATCTCTCATAATGAAGCAGACTAAGCCATGTCACTGGAGAGTAACTGCTAGCTATTATTGTGTAGTATATCTGTTTAAAACACCACATCACTTAATCCCTGCAAGGCTTTTTCTCATTGTACATCTGCAGGTTTTGGATTACTTAACTTTTTATTTCTTATAAATCATGCCAAAAATTCTCAGAATAATGTGCTGAAGGCCAAGCCAGGGCAATACCTTATAAGGCATTTCATACTAGTTCCAACATGTGTCACAGAAAACATCTGTGAGTACACAGAGTGCTTTCCGCTGATCATCACAGTACGCGAGTCAAGTCTGCAAAGCCTAGGGAGAGGAGTTACTTCTTGAAATGTGTACGAAATTCAAACGGATTTGTGAGAAACTATCTTCTCAAGGTTATTTCTCTGTCACTGTGAAGATCCTTTAACTGGTATCTCATATACTATTTCATTTGTAGCAAAAAAATATCAAAACACAGAAAAATCAAACTGATGTTTAAACATTAGCAAAAGGTATTCAGATATTTTGTTATGTTACCTGCTCAGGAAAATAATTTTTCTTATTTAAAAAAAGAAGGAAAGAAGAGATGTCTGAATTTGCCTAAAGCTGAGGGTTTCATTTAAACAAATTAAAACCCAATAATGTTTAGTTCTATAATTAAAACTTTTAGTTTAGGTAACCAAAACTGCAGTGTGACTGACTTGGATTTTCTGCTTTTAATTGCAGGCAAACCATTAGTTAAACTTTATAGTTTACAGGTGAACTCCCTCCTGCCCCATGGTGCTTTGGGGGGGAAGGCAATTACATAGATGGGAATTAATTAGGTTAATTTTTTAAAAAGGTACAAACAACATACCCTTAAATTGCTTGTAACCAAGAGCTTGATTCAGTTATTAGCGTAGGGTCAGCTACACAATTCAGACCTCAGTGAGTACTTTCTCAAAATATGTGTAAAATTTGAGACTGGAATTTAGGTTTGGGTCCCTTTCAAATTCACCATTCTTCAGAAAAGAGAGGAAGGAGTCATGCACTTCAGGGTGAAAAGACACTTTGGAATTGAAATCCTCTGAAGTCAACATTAGACTTTTTCCAATTATTTCTTCAATGAGTTTTAGACCAGGCCAGCTCATAGTCTTTTGAGTCTTTATGGCTTTCTGGTAAAAGCACAATATAACAGAAGCATGCTATCATTGGTGACATGCTGAGAATATTGAACTAAGCACAGGGTTAAAAGAGGCTCCTTTCTGCTGTTTTAAGAACCATTACCAGCAGAAACCTTGGGAAGCTGACATCACTACCAGGGTGCTCTCTGCAGAACTGAATAATCATTGCTAACAGATTTTTGCAATAAAGAATACATGTGGCGAGTCCCAGAAGAAGACAGACTACACAAAAGGCTGAAACTTTGACTAGTAATTGTTACCAGCTCCTTCCTACCAGCTCCTCCCACACCAACCACTGAAAGCTGAACTTCTTTGTGGGAGCTCAGGGCAGCAATTCCAAGAACTTTTTTTTTTTTTTTTTTTTGGAAACTGCCTTATATACTTACATATTTGTAAATTTTAACAAATACAGTTTCAACCTGCCATGTGTTCAAGTAGTTGCTATTCCCTTGAGAGAGATTTTCCTGTGAAAGTGGCTGATGAATACTGTTGAGAAAAAAAAAAAAAAAAAGTAGGAATTTGACTATTTATAGCTCTACTGACTAAGCATATAGACTGCAATACTCATACATGAAAGGAACCTCATCATGTGAGATCATCCGGTACTCTAGGAAGGAGACCAAGGGCAGTTTTCAGTGCACATCTGTAAGCCATCAGATCATGCATACCCTTTCCAGAAAGAAGAGCCACTTTTACAATAATTGCATGCTGCTTCTTTTCAGAAATTAACATTAGGTTATTAGAATGCTATCCACATAGGATGTTTTGTCTATCCAGCAGCACAGAGTTTAAGTATGGGAATTAGTATTTTGAAAAAAGGTTTGGAACTGAGAGATTTTGGGTATATTCTTAAAAAAGAGCACAAACCAATGTTAGACGTTTATTCCTTGCATAATTTCTTTAAAGTTAATACATGTTGCAGCTCTTAATGTATCTGTTAAAGATTAATATAATAATCTTTATATAATAATATAATATAATAAATAAAATAACATAATATAATAACCTATTAAAGATTAATAGAGTCTAAAAAATTGATGATATTGGTTTCATAACATTGGAGGAGGACATGAAATGTGAGATTCCCATTGCTTTCCCTTCCCTTCATCTGACTAGGTTTTTATGGTTTTAGCTTTTTAGTTTTAGTTGGATCTGCTAGATCTTATTTTGAATAGCCCAGTGGAACAAATGATGTAAGAAATAGATTGTTTCTTCCATTTGTGAATGGAGGTCTTATAAAAACGTGATAAGTAGGAATGGTCACCAATTTTCTATTAAAGAGGTTTTCACTAGAAAACTGATTTGTTTAAATGAATAATTGGCAAAGAATATATATATTTTAAAGGGCTTCTGATACCATGCAGTACCTTGTTACAGAGACTTGTCTGCTTCCTTTCTAACTCATTTGGCTTGCTGCTGTGGAGCCCTGGCTTTCAGACCTTCACATCTGGGGAACATCTGCAACATAATCTGTTTCAGGGTTGAAGATTGCTAAACTGCCAAGAAAGGTCTTAATGGTTTTAGTTCCCAAGCATGAACTTCCTCCTTCAGGTGTAGTTCTAAGGATGTCCTGGTCCCTGGGACTCAAAACTGCTCAGTTTGTCACGCTTTCATAGGTGTGAAAGATCACAGCTAACCCTGCACTTTAGTTTGCTCCATCATAAAAGCAGCATACGCTCCCCAGTATTCCTTCTGGGTATTCTGTTTTTCTTTGGTTCTTTTAGTTATGTAATAGAAATGGCAGAAATGTTCATCAAGTGGCAGTGCTTAGCCCTCTCAAAATTAGGATGGAAAGATAGTTATCTTTCCACTTCATTTCTTTTTCTAATTTTTGGATTCTAGATAGTGTACATGGAGTTCAGATCCTACTTATAGTCAGACAAAAACGTATTGTACAAGTAATACTTGTGGGCAAAAGAGGATGTGCTTTTATTCTATTCCTTTTAAATAGTTCCATTTAAACAGTTAGACAGTCTGTGGCGCATATATATGTGTATTTATATGTACACATTGATCATATCTGAGCAGTTTTCCCATATCTTGACTCTAAATTAGTTGGAGATGAGAAGGATTAAGAAGTTTACAGAGGGCAAAACATAAAAGTTACTTCCTAAAGATATAACATTCTATACTTTCTTGTTCTTTGCTTTTGTATAAGAAGAACACATACACACAAAAATCACTATTAGTAATAAAAATGTCACTATTAAGTGAAGTTCTTCTTATGCTTTCATTTCATTAAATAAACATATTGAATTCCTCAGGGTTGTATGTGGTAGCTCAAAATGGGTCAAAGTCAGTCTGAGCAGAAATTACCTTTTTCTAGTTTTAAAAAACAAATTCCCATTCTATTCCATTTACTGTAGTGTTGCTTTATATTTTCCTAGTTTTAATAGTTTTTTTTCCATTGGTTGTCTTAGTTACTTGAAATTGGGTTTACTTTTACTAGGACTGTGTTTCCCTGTTTCCAAAGCTTTTCTTTATTTACTCTGGTTAACATGCCATGCCAGATATGACTGTGCTTTTCCAAGCAGCTACAAATTAATTTGGAGTGTGTCTTCTCTGTTCAAGTTTTTAGAACTACAGTGAGAGAAATTCACAAATATCTCAATGTCATACTAAAACTCTAGTCTTATTATAAAAAATACAAGGTATGTTTTCTCCAAATACTTGTCTCAACCAATACTAGATAGAGCTTAGATGTTAGACCCCAACAGCAGGATGATTATTGCTCTAACCAAGCTGAATTACAAGTAACAGACCTTCAGTCTTTTGACCGCATCTTATCCTTGTGCTAATTTCACATTTATTTTCTTTATTTTGAAACAATACTAAATTGTTGCCTAAACCGACAGAACAGAACAGTTCCTTCAGCTGTCAATTTTACTTGGCTTCAGTGAGCAGTGATAGGGGTTCTGAATAGTTTTGAAAATCAGAACTACAACAATATCTAGAGATGCAGTGTCAGCTGGCATACAGTACCTTCTGGTATTCAAGCATTATTAGAATGCTGTGTTCAGTAAAAGCTCAGTGTTTACTTCCTTTGTTTCCAGGATTCATGTCACTGGATTTACTTTATAAGTATTTATATACTTAACAAACTTTTGCCAAAATGACAACATCTTCATTTGAAATAGCAAGCTGATTGCTGGCAGGGTTTTGTACTGTATCATGTATTCACCTTGTATAATTCATGTTCATTTAGCAGTTAATATCAATCAATTCTAGTTAAGTCTTTACTTGCTTTTTTGCCTGATCTTGGTTCTTTTTTGCATCTGTATGATGCTTTTCCTTATATTTATGCAAGGCTATTAAAAATTAGTAAAACATAAAGAGAAAATAATTGAATAGAGCATAGAGAGGATTTAACAGAACTATTGTAATAGAGAAAGATTAGTATAAAAAAGGCAGATGTAAGAAAGCTAGGAGAATTGATGATTGTTTCCTGTAAAATTTCTTTCTTATGCAAATTCAGCCTATTTCAGAAAAACAACTCTTCTTGTAAGAATAGTTGGACTTGGTATGGAGTTGTGCTAGTAGTGCTTTTTAACAAATATTTGGGATACCCTTCTCCTGCAGTGAAATAACTTAATGATGTTGGACTTAAGAGATTTAGTAATGAGTTTCTGTTTTGAATTTTTAACTCTTCATTCCAAATATAATAAAGAGAGAGAAGAGCTAATGAAGGATTCTTGTGCCTCATGATAGAGCTGCTGTTGACATGAATCTGTAGCCACAAACATGGTGACTATGCTTGATTTCAAAATATCTTTTTCCAAGCTCTGCTTTTTTCCCATACCATCATGCATGAGTGGCTCTGAGCACATATGGAAATTCCAGAAATTGCCACACATCAAGCAGATGAGCCACACTAGGAGCATGTGCAAAATTCCTTGTGTAACTACAGGAAAGAAGCAGAAGATGCAGAAGAGCTTGAGTTGCTTGGGAAATAGTTGGGCAGTCTGGAGTTATCTACAGACTACCAGCATATAGCTAATAGTTTATTAACGTGTTCAGTTTATTATCTGCAAAAGTAAATTCTCCGTTCAGGACTGAAGCATTGTTTAAGACTAGCCATGCTGCTAGGCAAAGACTGTATTAAAAAGCTAACATCTTCCCCCTCTTTTATCAACACTCCCGTAGCTATGTCTCTGTATTAATAATTAAAGCTTAGTTACATGGTACATTAACAAAAGAGCCACTGGTCAACTGTTATATAGTGAGATGTAGGCAGGTGTTATAGTTAATTCCTGCATTTTTGTATAGTGAAACAGATCAGAACAACAGGATGGAGTTTGTATTTTAGCATGGGTATAATTCTGTGTCTTGAAGGGGGAGGCAGAAGAAGGCAGAAATGAGAGAGTTTGCTTTCTGTTTCTTCCTTTGAAGGGTTGAAAAGGGCCTCAACTTTATGTAATCCATTTTGCAATGGAAAGGCCACAAGTTTTTGCCCTAAGCCCTGTGGAATCTTTAAGCAGCTCTATTAGACAATAATGTTGAAGTTAAAATCACCTGTATGTGGATTTCTATAACACAGCTATTTCATACAAACCTGTATTTCCTTCCTTCTTATCACATGAAGTGGTGGAGAAGTTTTTATGACTCTAAGCATTATCATCTAGCAGTTTGCAAGCAATATACTGAACAGAAGTGCACAACCCTTAGCAAAAGTATGCCCAGGTTTCATACTGATGCTGGTTCTGGCCTGTGAGCTCTATTCCAAGCAAAATACAATCAGAGAACCCAATTCTATTATGTATTCACTGGAGTAAGGAATAAGTTCACAGTGTAGCACTGAACTCCACAGCCTATTCAACAACTTTAATAAATTGAAAAACAATAGAATGCTAAGAAAAATATAAGAAATTAAGTAACTTTTACCTACAGCAAAGAAATTACATGTATCTCTTGAAAGAGCTATGTACAAGTTTTATATCAGTGAGTTTATACTGACCACATTACACACACATAGTACTGTAGTAATTAATTATGTCAGCCACTGAGTAGCAACCAAAATCCCACAGGAGTAATAACACCATTCAGAAGCACCCATCTACAGAGTAAAATCTAGAATGCTACATATTTGGCTTTGTGTCTTGCCAAGTGCCTCTATACAGGGCTTCTCTACATTGTAGTGTACTCTCTACTTTCTTGTTCCTAGCAAATCATCTAATGGTTTTGTGATCATTGAAACCATCCCAAAAATGTTCCCCGTTGCTTAATAGAATGGGAGATTCCAGTGAAAATCTTACCTTACCTAAAGAGGGCTTATCTTAATTCTTGATGAAAGGCAGTTTAATTCTTCACACCTCATGTGTTTTGTCTGTTCATGCCTGACTTGACACTTAGCCAAGTTGACACGGAGACTCCTGGGCAGTTTGCACATTCTGCAAGAGCTCTGCCCATGAAGTGGTTGCTAGAGGTCACTAAGGTGTATCACCTGCCTGGAAATCAGAGCACTTTCTAAAATATTGTTGGGACTCTGTGTAGCATAAACAGGAGTCTCTGAACCTGTCAGGGCCCAGAACATGCAGCGAGGCGCGCTGAATTCTGAGACCCATGCTGTTTGCCAGTGTTGTCATATCAGGTGTGGTTATATAATATCATGCCTTCCTGGAGCCTTCTAATGTTTCGTTAATCCAAGACATTGAATAAATATTGGGTTTGGATGCTGCATTTACTACCAAAGACAAAAGAACAAACAGACCCTCTGATCATACGCCCGGAAGAACTCCAGTGTTTTGTTGGGCTGCCTTCCATTTAGGCCATTCAAATGCTGAAAAGCCCCAAAGAACATATTGTCTCTTTTTGGGTGCTTTCAAGCCCCTGTCCTGCCGCTGTGTTGGGGATTATAATCCCCAGGAAACCTCAGAATAAAGGAAGCTGATCAACCATCTGCTGAACAGCATGTACAAAACACAAAGTTCTCTGACCTTGGACAAAATCTGTCTTGATACTGGAGAATGTCAGCCAGTTGCAGAAGGTTTGTGGGCTCAGTCTACTTCCCAAGATGTTTCCCCAGGGCTTCTGTACTGCACTGCACTCTGAGGCTTTTTTTTCCTCAAGTTCCTTTGGGCCACAGACACCTCCCTGCTCTCTCAGCACCGTTTTCAGCAGAATACTGGCTAATGTTCAACAAGGGAGGGTCAGAAGAAGGACAATTTTTTTCCATTTAATGTTCCAAGACTGTTTTCAGGAGCCAGGTCCATGCATCCGAGTCTTAGGCCTATATTACTAGGTCCCAGAGTTGCTTAGTAACAGTTAACATCTTACTTGTCTTCCTCTGCATAGGCTAGAAATGTATATTGTCACAGAGGCAGCCCACATACATACATGGACGTGACAGACAGCATTATCTGGTGGAACTTCCCTAGTATCTGAAGTACAGAATGAGATGGCACGCCACACAAAGGGACAGCTTCTGCTCTTGTCACCTCCTGATCACAAGACGAAACAAGAAAAGACCTCTTTTTCTTCATCTGTGTATCTCTTGCAACTGGTAAGTCCTCATGTTGCTTGACAACACATAGGATAACTTAAGCCCAACTGTGCAAAAAGGGGTCAATGTTTCAGTTTGTCCCTTACAAGATGCATCCCTCTCCCAACTCTCAGCTGGTATCCCAGTTCCATTTCCAAGTAATTTTTCATCAGGTATGTTGCCACTTGTAGCTAAAATACAAACCGCTAGTGGGACCAAGGTCCATCTCAAAGATACAGCAAAGTTGTTTTAGTTTCCCTTGCTCCATATCACCTTTGCAATATGCCTTAGTTTTTGGTCTCCACATACACACAAATCTCGAAACTACCAGGCTACTGCTCAAGGCTGGATTTCTGGGGTGGTTTCTGCCAAATTCACCACCACTGAGTTTTCTTACTTGGGCCAATGTTTTCTAGATTGACTGCATGGAGAGACCTGTAGTGCTTCATTGCCCTGCACCTCATACTATATGGCATTTCCCAGTGAGACAGTAATCTGTCTGGGTGGCTCTGTCATCCCTTTAAGTTGTTGATCTCAAAAGTTTTCGCGGTGCCTTCTGAGTTAACTGTAGTCCTTTTTTAAGAGGACTTCCATATTTCCTGTGGCATCTCGCAGTGCCACAGCAGGGACTTCGGTTCTCATGGGTTCACAGACAAGAGCAGAAATTGCTGTAAATTCTCTCCCTAGAATTGCTGCTGTTATAACTGCAATGTTATGCAAGGTGTTGCTATAATTGCTAACAGGACTGGTTTTCCTGTAGTTTCTGTTGGATTTGCTGTTAGTTATTACTGGGTTTTAATAATTATTCATAGGATTTGTGATTAATGGTTGCAGTTGTTGCTTCATCAGAATCTGCTATAGAGTTGTTTTTGCTGCTTCTTCCCGTTTACCACATCTTCTGGATCCATGTTTTCCCATGCTGTATTGTTCACGTTTGCCATTACATACAGGTAACCCAGCCCAAGCAATGTTTGCCACGGCTCCAACAGAAAACCTTTCTGTCCTTATTGCTAGCCAGATTAAAAAAAAAAATAAATATGGAGTGATTCAGCCCACTGCATGGGGAAAAAAAAATCTTCTTAAGCATCTATGCCCTTTAGCCAATCTGGGGTCTAATGAGGGAACAAGTCTCAGTGCGGCCCCTATATCCAGCTCCTCTTGCAGTGCTCCTACTACAGGTAAAGGTGGCCACGCCTGAGAGCTGGGACCTTAGCCAGCACTTGGCAGTGTCTGTGTGCTGTTCCTGTCCCATCAGGTCTCTCCACTTTATTGAATTTGGAGAGGTCCCATATGCCCTGCTGCAATCCTCACAGTTACCGTGTCCCAGTTACTTTATTTTTCATGTGCCAAGGAAATATTTTGAAATCTCAGTTGTCGATATATTTAATAGAGAGCATCACTATATAAAATTCTACTTGTTAACAACAGAGCTCCCGTATATACAATAAAGGCAAATAAGCAATAAAACCCAGCCATCTAGTAATAAGGAAAAGATGATAGCTGACTCGAGTCACATGGATAACATCAGTCTACTATAACAGTTCCAAAAATCAAAAAAGGGGTTCTCTTCTTTTCCACGATAGAGTTGTCTTTGAGTACAAGCTTTTAATTAAACAACTGATTGTGTCACTTTTGAGCACAAAAAATGGATTTTTAGTCAAAACTTCTGATTTACTCAAGTAATGATCAGTTTTATTAATATTTACAGATGTCCACATAATTTTAATATAGAAATATCTAAATTATTCTTTTGAACACAGAGAGGCCTTAGTAAGTTTGCAGTTATTTTAATTGGTTTCATTAATTCATTTGTTACTTGTGTCAATTTCTGGCATGTTAATTTTAAATGTCTGTAGCTGAGTACATGTTTGGAGTAATACACCAAATACACAGATTCACATAAACCTATTGAACACAGTTGGCATTTCTTGTTTCCAACAGCTGGTTTTCAGTTTTCCCAGGACATTCTACCTCCTCCTTGCAGAGTGGTTTGGCCATGATTTCTAATTGTGTGAGTCAGATGTTCTTCCTTTTCCACAGCCTCCCACTTTTATATCAATCTTTTCCAGATTCATGGAGCAGAGAAGTATAGAGCAATTGAGAACTGAGCGATGTGATGAAAGATACTAAATTTAAAAACTAATAATATTTTAATCTCTGAAAATGAACTGGCTAGTCTGTGAATTGAAAGTGTACAACTACCAAAAAGCAAACACCAGATATTTTTTGATACCAAGGGATTTTCTTTCTGTAGAATATGACTTTTAATTTAAGAAACTTTCCAGTCATCATCTTGGCATAGATTTTAAGCCACAGATGAGACAATTCATTTCTTCGATACCCTAACACACAAAATTCCAGTCTAAGAAAAAAAAAAAAGTAACTCTAATGACTCCCTTGCGTTGAGTAGACAGACTTGAGGGGGCAGCAGTGAAGCCAGCTGAATATGTTTCTTTTCCCACACTGGTAAAAGGAAAAACTTAATGACAGACAAATTATTATGGTAGAATGTGTTTCCACTAATATGTGCAGTTAGTGTCTGGTTAAAAGAAAGCTGAACAAAGCAATTTGATTCCTTCTTCTACTAGCTATAGGGCCAGTAATTCAGCTTGTTATTTTCTTAGAAACCCAACTTCACTGAGTTTTCTTAACCACTGTTAATCCAGCCACGATTGTGAGTAGGTAGACCCAGTCAATACCAGGAATTTGCTGATTTATTGCAGTTTTATTGCAAACAGAAACCAGATAAGTAATGAGGAGATAGTGCACTAGTAGAAACTATTTTGAAAAATGAGGTTTTGGCATCCAATGGTATTTTTTTCAGCTTCTTAAAATATGCCATCCAAACTCAGACTTGGAAATAGGTAGGTGGACTGATAAACTCTACTGCAGAAAAAAATGGGCTAGCTTCTGACCTGGTATGCTTGTGTGTGTTCTGATGAGCCTTCATTGACTTTTACCAACATTTTTCCGTCAATGTAGTCTACAACAAGGTTTTTTCTTAGCATCTGAGTTTTGCATCAGTGCATCTTCTTTCTTTCTCTTGTCCTGTCTACTTATGACCTACCACACTGGTTACTGCTGAGAAAAAAGCACCAAGAACTGGTGTCTCAGAGTGTGTTGAAAACACTGTACTGTAATAAGAATGCAGGAAGACAGGCAGTCTTGCATACTGGATGAAGAAGACTGCACAGCTTCTGCTGTCTTTATAAGCTGCTGAGTCTTGATATTTCTTGATTTTTGTTACTTGATTTGTTACTTTTTTGAAAATTTTTCCCCCACTTTTTGAAAAATACCAAAGGGTTTACACATATAAATTAAATGAATGAAAATTGATCAAGACTGCTATTTCCTGGCTGCAGAGTAGTGGGGTCATATGATCATCTGCAGAAGTAAAGTAAGAAATAGCATTTGCATGGTAGTGGAGGAACTCCTAAAGCTCTTCATTCAGAAACTGAAAAAGCAATAGCTAGCAGTGGAGAGCATGACAGTGCCTCAGGAAGCTAAGCCCCGCCAACAGGCTAATGATAATCATCTGTCTCCAAATAAATAAATATGCTGGAAATGAACAAAGACAGATTTTTTTTAAAGTCAAAAGTATGGCTGAAATCTTTCCAAACTCAAAGGGACTTCGCTCTTAATGTCTGATTCCTGTGTACCCAGAACTATGCCAGAGGCCTCCCACTCCAGCAGCCTGTTCCAAGACCCTACAGGAAGACATCAAATACTGAATTTCTGGTTCTTCTGGAGTATTTGGAAATAATACATTTGGAAAGAAAATCTATTGAAAATATTGCAAAGTTTTTATACAGAAAGATCTCTTCTTTCTATTTATTTGGAAACATGTATGAAGTAATCCTCTAACACTCTTTTCGTGTGTAGTCTGCCTTTACACTGCTAAATGAAATATGAGTCCCAACCCCAAGCAAGCTAAGAGCATGATGTGTTCTAGATATCCGCATTGCTTGAGATAGAAGTTTCTTATCAGAAATACAGGTTACGAAGCCTATGTGAAACATTAAGTCATGGAACAGTATAGCAAGCTGGCTGTCATCTGATATTGCTGCAAGGTATTATGGGATGTACAGTGGCAGACTTGGGCTGAGCAGGCATAGCTATGTCCATGTTTAGCTTACCCACACTACTAATAGGCCTGTGTGACAGGGTAGAAGGCACACAAGTGGTCTCTTCCCAATGCTAACAAATTCACCCAGAGCCCACCTGTGAGCATAGACTAGTGTTCAGAGAGTCTGGATACACAGTTTAATTATAAACACACACTTAACTTTAAAACACTATATAAGCAGAGCTATCAAAGTGTAAACTGAACATGTGGATAAATGTTTATACCTAATAGATGCTATTTGAAGAGAAGTCAGTATAATTCCCACCAACCAACCCTATTCAAAAAGCCCATGAAAACAGATTCATGCCTTCGAAGTCAACAAGACTAGGCTTTCGCAGAACAAATCTCTGAGTTGAGAGTTCTCTGAATCTATAACATTTGTGTTAGCGAAAATGTGCCAAATGTCACATAAAGACAGACATCCTATAAACAGTCAGGCTCCGGAATGTCTAGCATGTAGACAGACTCAAGCACTACCTGAAATAATGCTCAGAAATGAACAAAAAGAATAAATGCCAGGCATTCTTTATGGTTTGCATCATCAGGCAGACAGACACACGTCTTATGCTATCATTACTAAACCACATAGCTTAAAAATATTTTAGTAGCTTAGAAGAAGAATACATGAAAAATTACAGTCTCAATATTAAGAGGCCATGACTGTGCATAATGTCTGTTTGTATTTGTAGTGTTGTTGCCCAAACTGAGTGCATGGTAGTTGCTTTCATTTAGTATTCTGTATCTTATTCTTTGCATATTCTGGGCACTGTATAGTTATGCATTATATTATTTGCTAATCACAGATGTTCTTCCTGTGTTAAACTTAAAACTGCTTGTGTATGTGATCCAAGCCAGATTTTAATCATGTTCCCAAACGTGAAAATCTTGTTCATCACAATATTGTTTTAGTTGTACCGTCTCATACCAAATTTGCATATGCTACAAAAAAGAATTAAATGGCCTCCTAAACCAGAGACTTAGGACTTCTGACCAGCACGAAAACCAAAAGCGTTGAAATTTCTTGAGAAATACTGTGTTCACATTATTTCCATTGCAAGTATAAGCAAATATGACAGTCAGAAATTCTTTGAAGATGATAATCACTTTTCATGAAGTCACCATCACAATTTCAAAGTCTTGGTAGGTTCGAAGAGTTCAAAGATATAGTTAAACGCCTACTGTGCATTTAAAATCAAACCCAAATTTTAACTTGTTGAGCTTTCCCTGCGTCTGAGCCCAAACTAATTATCTTCAAGTAGTTCAACACAATAATGATTACTGATCATATTCCATAAAGCACTCCTTCGTTGTGGTGGTGTATAGTAGGAAACTATGAGACATAAGAGTATTTAGTATTCTTTCCCTACTACCAGACTCACTAACAAGGAACATGTGTTTATATTTGTTCTCATATTTCAAGGTATTTTGGAGAAAGCAAACCAAAGTAATTATACTAACAACAATTTTTTTTTTTTCTTCTGAGAAACACTATAAGAGGAAGGTGGAGGTCTAGGTGATACTGTCTTTCATTCTCAGATAAGGAAACTGAGAGTTAAGTGCCTTGGCCAAAGCTACCTGCAAACTTGTCAGTTCTGCTTACAGCTATGGTGTATTTGTTTATATTGATAAACATATATATCTTTATATTTTCTGTAAGGAGAGGGCATATCTTTTGCATATCTGCTCTGCTCAAATGTAGTTGTGAGAGCCATGATCTTTTCTCACAGTTTTGTAAAATGGATGTCCCATGAAATAATACTAGTATTTGATTGACTGTAGAGACTCATCAAAAGAAGTGGCCTAAAGTAATGTGCATAATAAGCAAAGGTTCTGGGTCAGTGGAGAAAAGCCTTTGGCAAATGGATTGAAATCAACAAATATAGGTTGATGTAGAGGTTAGACAAAATTTCTCTCAAATATGTTCCATTTGTGTAAAAGATAGTGACTAAAGGTTATATGACTTCAAAAGCTACTGTATTAAAATGGAAAAGTGTATTCTCTTATTGTCACAGCTGAACATATCCCAGCTTTAGCTGCTGTTCAATGTTCTAGTAATGCAGATTTCACTGCAGTTTCTGGTAAATGTTAGAAAATTAATTTCATATTTTTATATACCCACCTCCAGGGTGTTTAGAGGTTATGTACTCAATAGCATACTGTCATAGCTTCCACATCTCACTGTGTGTTTCTGGACACCTTTAATCGTGGAAATGTTTAACCAGAAAAAAAAAAAGACCTGGAAGATCACCTGAGTGTGCAGAGTCTTATTGTTACACTAAGAACTGTTTCCAAGGTAAACAAACTTCCATCTCTCCATTCTAGTGTCCTAAAGATAACTGTTGTAGTCATGTCAATATTCATTCACAAACATGTGTGAATAGATTTTTAAAACCCCAACTTTCACTTTACTGTGCTTTATCAACTTTGATGGGAATTTGGGTTCTCAAGGAATGCAGAATTAGACGTGGAAGGCAGATAGAAAGCAGTTCCTTCCTTTTGATTTCACTGTTATTTTTCTGTATTGGGTTTTCTTTTCTATGACACAAAATTAAATATTTTGGTATTTATTTCTGTCTTGTTACCAGTAGGCATTCAACTCTAAAATGTATCTGTAATGCAGGTTGGTTGTACAATCTTTTATGTTCAAGATATTATATTTAAAATATAGGACATATGAACAGTAGCGTTCAGAAAGACGGTATTTTGTCATGTATATAGCAGTATGTATATGTATTGCTATATACATACATGGCACGTGCATATATACATATGTGTAAATATATATGTACATGCATAGTTAGCACCACACAGGAAAAAAAAAAGCTCAATTTTAAATTATATCTCTTCTTTCTACAGAAGGAGTACTACTCAGTGCTAAGGAATGTAACAGTGTCCTATTCATAGCAATTTCTGACACAGCATGTAGTATAACCAGACATAACAAGAAAAAAGAACTGGAAAATATTTGTATACTCATTAAGTGCCAATAAAGCTGATAAATAGCACAACTACCCCAGACATTATGCAACATGGAGTAGTAAGGTCTTCTGTTTCTAGAGGATGTGGTCTGAAAGAATAGCAAGTAGTTTGCAAGAGTTAGAGCAGAATTTTTTTTTAAGAGATAGCATTACTCAGCAAGTTACATGCATAAGAGTCAATTCTTTTTCATTTCTTTGGGGATTTTAGATGTTCAGTTTTAACTGGCTACAGAGTATATCATTCATGTTTCTTTTTTAAACTGTGGAAAGGACACATTTTGGAGAAAAAAGCAAAATAATAACAACAACAATAGTGATACCATGAACTATTTCACTTCTAAAGTTTAAAATAATTTAGAAATGTGGTTTGTCCCATGGCAGAGCAGATATTAAAGGTAACCCTTCTGCTAAGGAGCTGGAGAAGGGGAAAAGGAGAATGGCAAACTGTTCAATCAACTTTGCCGCAAAGAAAAATAGAGCATCAGGCTACAGTCTCTTGCCTTGTACAATGGCTCACTCAAGACAGTTTTTGGCCCCTCAGAAATGTTGTTGCCACTTGACACAAATCACTTAAGACAGCAACCCGTTTTTTTTGCCAAGTGTTTCCAGGAAGGATCATGGGACAGAGCATGTTGCCACTTGCTCTATGTGATTTCTTTCTTTCTCCTTCCTCTTTATCGTTGTCTGGGCATTTCAACATTTCACAGCCTCCCAGCTGTGCTGCTCCTTATTTTCACCGCACCCTGGTCTCCACAGCTGCTCCTGTCCTGGCGCAGCTCATTAGCATCTGCCGGGCGTAGCAGCCCTCCCCTGAGACCCTGAGCCTCAGCATGTGCCCATGCCTCAGAAGTGCTGCCGGGGACTGTCTTCTCTGTAGCTGTGCCAGGGACTTGCTATATTTCTGGCCCATCCTGGTGGCCCTCCTCAGCCCCAAGCCCCACATCTCTGTGCCTGCCCTACATCTGAAGTGGTGCCATGAGCTGCACCTCCTCATTATGCTCAAGGTTCATTCTCATGGTCCTCCCTTGCCTCAGGTCTCGCTCCCTCATGCCTGCCTTGCCCCTGGAACCCTGCCCTGCTATCTGCCTTCTCGCCACACCTGGTTCCCATCACCCTCCCAGCCCCTAAGCTTTACTCCACCATGTCTGCTCTGCCTCCGAAAGAGCACTGAGGCCACAGCTCCTCAGTGCTGCCCTGCCTGTCCTACCACCTTTCTCAGCTCAGGGCCCTGAAGCTCTGTGCTGAACCCCCACTGACACCACACCTCATCCCAGTACTCCAGACCCGTGTCTCCTGTCTTCTCCCTGTCCACAGATTTTGAGCTCAGTCCCACTGTCTTGACTGCTTGGTGGCATATATAAAATTGAACCCAGACACTGCCCACACCTCACTAATTTGGGGTTTATTATCTTCAGATGAGCACTGGCTTTATGCTTTACTAGGTGAAGTAATCTAAATGTTGGTCTGCCGGATAGGTGTGAAATGAACTACAGGACAAGGTTTCAAGTGTCATGACTCTCAGATGGTTCCCAGCATGGCAGGTCTCTGCACTGACTGTTGTGGCTGACTCTTCAGCTTCTGTAACTGACTTCTGGAATACCATGTGCTACAGCAGTGGCAGGGCATGCTGCCACTGACCTGGGAGAAGAAATGCTTCCACAGGGCTGAGGATCTAGTGAATAAACCCTTTATAGCCTTAAGGAAGGGGTGCAGTCTGTTCAGATGGGCAGGAACTATGACTACCTTCATTTTCCTGCTTAAGGTGCGTTGACATCTTTGACTTAGGCCAAATCTGGCACAGGGTTACACTACCGGGGTCACAGTTACATCCCACAGCCAAGAGGAAAGGTAACTGACAGTGGCAAAAGTGTGGGAGCAGGAAAAAGACAACAGGAACATTGAGAGATGTGCAGAAGTGAAGTCTATTATGGATAGATTGTCATAAATGCATGGTTACTCATCCCTTCGCCGCATCGCAGTACCTGCAATCCCAGACTATGCACAGCCAACTCTTTCAGGAAGCGTTCAGTGCGCTCCCCCCGAAATGCTCAGCCTGTGCCCTGCCACCACAGGAGACGCCAAGGTGGAGTCAGTGGTGGGCTGCAGGAAGCACTCTGTTGGCTTCAGTAAGGCTCTAGTTGGACCAGGTCTAGTTGGACCTGTTGTCCTTCTCCCTCTACCACCACTTCTTTGTACCCCAGTTTGGTACAGCCTGTACAGGCGGGAGTTCCCTTAATTTAAATACATTCTTTTTAAGATAAACTTCTTCCAACAGGGTTGAGAAAGAAGAGCAAGGCCATGAGCTGTCACAGCTGTTAGATTTCTCAAAGAGGGCTGCAAAAAGTAATGGAGAAAAAGAGTCAGGAAGGAGCAGTGGAAAAGAGACCTGAGGGTATGAAAAAGGGCTTTTGCTTTCCTGACACACTACTAGCAGCTAAAACCAAGTGAGAATTACAAAAGCACATGTTTAAGTATTTTCTATACTGTACTCTTTATGGCCTGACCTTCTTAGCCCTAGACTGAGTCCGCTGATAACTGTGGTTATCATTATTCCTAAACTACAAGTACTCTTAAACTACAGGAGATTTGTCTCTCTGAATTTCTTCTTGTCATTATGGCATTAAGTGAATTTTACATATTTCTACCTTGTTTTCTTTTTTTTTCTGTCTGCTTAAGTAAATGAAAGTGTGAAGTCCTTCCTAGTTCCAGATTTGACATCATAACCACAAGAGTTCTCAAATACTATCTAAGGACATACATTTTTTGATCATCAGAAGAAAACAAAAACATCTTTATTTCTAGCAATAGGGTCCCTGACCTTGACATATACCAGAAAAAGAAACACGCTGTCTTCTCATCTTGTTGTGACATGTCCCTGTGTTACTGTAAATCCTCTTGAGGATTGTCAAATCAATTATTAGGGTCTGAAATGCAGTTCCAGTGGTGTCTGGATCCTTCCTAATAAATACCTATGGTTAGAGTCTTAAATCTAAAATGCAAATCCACAGTTACTTCAAACTCTGAGACTCATTTGGCAGGGAGGTGCTTGAGTTAAGTTTCAGACTACACAGACTTTGAGAGAGAGTAAATAATATATTTTTATTTTACAGAAACATGTCTAGAGTGAAGATTTCAATTTTACTTATAGTATTTCCTCAGTGCACTGAGAACATTTTCATATTAACAAAAGTATTTAATGAATGTTTAACTTTTTAAAAATACTTTGTCTGCAGTCTTATTAAAACAAAATAGATCCATGTCAACTCCCCCAGTAATGCAAAAATCAGAATGGGGAATGCCATCATTAAAACATGTATTATATTTTCATCACAAGTGAAATATCAACATTTTCCCAGAGTTCTGAAAAAAATAAGTGCCAGAATGACAAAATACCATATTTTGTCATCTTCATCAGAAAAAAAATCACATTAAAATACTCATGAATCAAAACATTTAATATCCATTTGCTTACATTTCAAGTCGATTCAGAATCATAGAATCATAGAATCATTTAGGTTGGAAAAGACCTTCAAGATCATCGAGTCCAACCATCATCTGTGCCCACTAAACCATGTTCTGGAGTACGTTGTCTACGCGCTTTTTGAATACCTCCAGGGATGGTGACTCAACCACTTCCCTGGGCAGCCTACTCCAATGTCTGACAACCCTCTCAGTAAAGAAATTTTTCCTAATATCTAACCTAAATCTCCCTTGCCTCAACTTGAGGCCATTTCTTCTCGTCCTATCTCCAGCCACCTGACAGAAGAGACCAGCACCCACCTCACTACAACCCCCCTTCAGGTAGCTGTAGAGAGCGATAAGGTCTCCCCTCAGCCTCCTCTTCTCCAGACTAAACAGCCCCAGCTCCCTCAGCCGCTCCTCATGAGACTTGTGCTCCAGGCCCCTCACCAACTTGGTTGCCCTTCTCTGAATGAATGAATGAAACAGTATTCCCTTCAGTGTCTTCGGGGAGACAGAGTTTGAGGAGTTTCATGTCCCCATTCTCTGCAATATCTAGTAAAACTGTATTTCTTAAAATGCATCACAGAACTATGTCAAAGGAGATCACCCTTTGCAAGTTTTATCAGTTGCATCCTGCAGATAACAGCACTGGCTCTGATGCCAGGGATGAATTTGGCATTGCATCTTCTGCAGTGTCTGCGGTGAACAAAGCACCATAGGGACTGACTTATAAAAATGTCTTGTTAGTTTGAAAAGACATTTTTGTCCTTGCTGGAGAAATACGACTTTTCAGAAGCCAGCATTACTTACATATGGTTCCTCAAACCTCACTTCTCATAGTGTGTTCAGATAACAATGTCCTGCTAATGGCAAAGCAGATAACGATTGTGATCATTCTTAGCGTATGTCTGATTAGAGGCTGCATCTTATGTTTGTTATTCCATCTTTTCCACTGCACCACCTCCTCCATCTGAGACATCTTCTATGTCTGATTAAGTTAGTCAAGGCAATGACTCAGTTTTGTTATAACTTTTTCAGGGCTACATACATAACATAATATAAACATTTTGTATTTACCGCTAATCATCATACATCAAGTTGTTTTTATTGGCAGTCATGACTTTTCCAGAGGAATAAACACTTGTATTAAATTGAACAAGGCTGGACTCTGTATAGTATAGATGAAGGAGAGTTAATGACATCTCTTGTTTCCAGTTTTATGGTTTTATTTTGTTTTGCTTTTAATTTTAAGCCATGAACAGGGAAGACTGTTTAGAGCAGCTGTTTCCTGAAGAATATATTTTAGAGATGATTGTTGAGTAAATATTTTTGTTGTGTTTAAAAGCCTTGGAGATACCGCATAGCTCCTTACTGCATTATTTACAGTCTTTCAGCTCAATTCAGTTTAGACATTTTTACACTGTTCCCTAAATCAGTCAATAACTAACTGACAGAGGGAGTAAGAAGATTACTGACAATTCTGGGAATGGAAAAGCATCATAACAGTAAATAGTAGAATGGGAAAGAAAAAGATTACTAGGGTAATTCTAGGAACCGGGAATAATCTGCAGGATAATGACAGAACAATATTTTGGCTGTCAAACAGATACCCTGGGTAAGTGCCAAAAACGTAATCAGATCACTTTGGTCAAAACTGGTCTGAACTCAACTTTAGAGAAAGTGCTGGCTTTCTAGTGAAGAAGGAAGGGACCATTTCACCAATTAAAATTTTTGCTTCTGTGATTTCTGTGACATCATTGATACCAGACACGGACTCTATTATATGTCGGTCTGCAAGATACAGGGTTTGCTCCTGCCTGTTCATTCTGGCATCATCTTAAAGCCTTAGAGCTGAACAAGTAGCATAGCAAATTCACTTTATACAGTTCATGAAATGTGTGTTCAGTTAGAGTATCCAAGGTTACCAGACTTTGGACCAGACCCTACGTTTTCGAAGCACTATGGCTTGGGGGAGATGGAGCGTGAGGAATAGTTATCTGCTCCCTTTCAGAGAGGCAGAGTCAAGCCCTGGAATATATTCTGGGGTCCCTTTTCTGTCTCAGAAGGACCCCTGCAGCAGGGAAAACATTTGTTTTTGTACTGTGCCCCATCATTGCACGGATGAGCATAGAATTTAGCCTAGATTGGTGTTTGCAGCCCCTTCTGGTAAGGTAGCCACTTGACTGTGTTGAGGAAAAGCCATTACATAACCCACTATTATTTAGTATTTCAAGGGAAGATAAATAAGAAAAGTACTTATTGTTTGGGTAAGCACAGTGTTCTTGCTTTACAGTATTACAACTTAGCTGTTCTACACATATTAATGAAAAATACAGAGGATATAGACATAATGTGACTTCTGGACCTGTGGGAGCTGTGGACGGCCCATGTTTGCTAGGAAGCGCTGACACAGCTCTGCCAACTATGTGCACTGCTGTGCATATGTGAGGTGGACAGAGGAATAATCTTTTTGCAGTCGTTTTGTGTATTACCTACTGATGTCTTGCTAACCTGCAGTGTCCCTGACTAATAGGCTGATTACTGCCAGCCTAGAGTTCAACCTGATGTATAGGCATACACACAAGGTTTATTTTTATTAGACTTTAGTGAGTATATTTGTCCACTTCTTCTCTTATTACAGCTGGTTTCAGTCAGTTGTAACTCTTGTAAAAATTCCAGCCTGGCAGTTCCAGAGACATTTTCTGTCTGTCCAACCGGCTGTAACAACAGGGCTACCCCAATTTAGACCACCTGAATCATGCAAGCCCCATCTGATGAGGCTGTGAATAGGGATGACTCAGTCTTTATCACCCATTTTTCCCTTATCCACTTTTCGTTTTCTCCTTCCCAAATTTGGTGTGACAGGCTAAAAAAGATGAAGTAAAACATAAAAGGAGTACATTAGAAACAAAGAAAATGTGTTACATATTCTATTTTCTGTCCTCCTTAGATTGCTTCCTTTCAGAAGAATGAAACAACGTAATGAATCTGCCCACCTCTCATTGTGCCTGGCCCACTCATTTCTATGAAGCAAAGCATAGATGGATAGTTTTGCATTGTCTGCTCATCTCTCCATTGTCTGCTCATGTATCCACCCCTAGTTACTGCTGTTTCAGCAGTTCATATTCATACTGAAGGTTCACAATATTGTGACTTAACAATTTACTTTTCAGTTTAGAAAATACTGCAAAGTGAATGTGGCCATGTAGTGTGTACCTGTGGTTACCAGCTGGTTTACTATGTTGGGTTTCAGGAATGCCCTGAAACTATAAGTATCTGGCCACTTGTATCCTCATAGTACCATTACTTTCAGGTTAAATGTATGGTCATGGCATACTTGTAAACAGGCATATATATCCCTGGAAAAGATGCTGGCAAGTGGGTAGGCCTGCGTCAGAATACGTTAGGCATCTATGATTAGTTTTAATGTAGTTCTAACTATCAGTTACTTAACTATAGTTTTTAACTATTAATATAGTTTTATTTAATAGGCTCTGATGTTTTGTCATCACTGTTTAAACACATACAATTCAGGCAATTACCTCCTCAGCATTACTAACTATATGCAGTATATTGACAATTACATACTAATTTGTGCTGCTACCCATATACCAGTCAGATTTTAAAAAGCACAGGGCAAATAATGTATATGGTTTTTATTATCAGCAAGATGAGTATATGTCCTGGCTTCAGCTGGGATACAGTTAATTTTCTTTTTAGTAGCTGGTATAGTGTTTTGGATTTAGTATGAGAACAATGTTGATAACACACTGATGTTTTCAGTTGTTGCTAAGTAGTGTTTAGACTAAGTCAAGGATTTTTCAGCTTCTCATGCCCAGCCAGCAAGAAGGCTGGAGGGGCACAAGAAGCTGGGAGGGGGCACAGCCAGGACAGCTGATCCAAACTGGCCAAAGCAATATTCCATACCATGTGACGTCATGCCCAGTATGTAAACTGGGGGGAGTTGGCCTAGGGGGTTCGCTGCTCGGGAACTAACTGGACATCGGTCAGCAAGTGGTGAGCAACTGCATTGTGCATCACTTGTTTCATATATTCCTATCCTTTTATTATTATTATTGTCATTTTACTATTGTTATTATTATCATTATTAGATTCTTCCTTTCTGTTCTATTAAACTGTTCTTATCTCAAGACCTTTTTCCTTCCAATTCTCTCCCCCATCCCACTGGGGGGGGGGGAAGTGAGTGAGCGGCTGCATGGTGCTTAGCTGCTGCCTGGGGTTAAACCATGACAGTATATAAATTAATCAATTTACCTCGTTCATGTTTGCATCCATTTTACACGCAAGAACACTTGAGCATTTCAGTTTAGCAGTGCAGAATGTGTATTATGAAACTGTTCGGTATTTGTTCCATAAAAGTTTTCAGACTCTTATCATCAGAAACAAACAGTAACACATATTTTTGTTCAGCCAGTCACAGTTGAACAGGCAACTTGGATTTAGAACTGGTCATCAACAAAGTAAAAAAATAAAAAAAAAATGTTTTGGTTGAATAAGTCAACATAAAGAAAAAAATTGTCACTGGCATTTCATAAACAGAAGAATAGGCTGAATCAGTCAAAGAAATCATTTTTCAATCATCACCTTCATTTTAGAAGGAAAATTTATACACAGTAACTACTGTTACAGATGGTGAGTATCTCAGAAGCTATTATTATATGGTCTGTACTCTGAGACCATCAAAGGCTGCATGGCAATGGTAAATAACAGTATGCCTAACTCGAAGTCCCCGAATCAATATGCACAAACCCCAGAAAACTGGGACCGTCTGACAAAGGTGTTTGCATCCCTGGAGAGGTTCAGGCATGAGATGTGACAGCTACAGAATTAATTTGTTGAGACACCAGGAAGGAGAGCAAATACTAGCAATCAGTGTATCTTCTTCCACATCTTACTTTCCCCTTTACCACAATGAGCAATGACAGATGAGAATCATACTGAATGCCTGCTTTTGGTTTTGTCCCCAAACCTTACTGTTCTTTTGTTTAATATTTTCCAATATTTCTGAATGTTTCTGAATAGACAGACAGGATTTGGTCTGTTTCTATATTTTGCCATTGAAATAATGACTAGAAGTGAGACTCATGAGATGTCTCAATTCATTCTCTCTTTATTATAAGTAAGAACAAAGAAAAAATAACAACAGATTGTCTGAGAAAGTTTGCTATCTCCACTCAGAATGCCTGTTTCCTCCCTGATGACCCAAGAGCTAATATCATTGTCCTGAAGCACATCTCTCCACTCCATCTCCCTCTCCCTAAATTTTCTGTTGCAGAACTGTTGCTTCTAACCTTGGAGCTTCTGAGACATCAGTTGTTTTGTTTCTATATCCCACCAAATTTTCTGTATTACACCTAACACTGTTTGCCACATGATATATATTAACTGAATCTGAAGAAGAATGGACAACTGCATGAAAAATAAAGCTCTTCACCCAGTATTAAAAAGCTATTTCGCTGATCACTAGAGGGAAGGAAGTGAGATTTGCACATGAGGATTTCTAAATTATAAAAACTTGCAACAGACATGAGTATAAGCAATAAAGAACTTCCTTCCAGTTATCAAAATTACAGATACTTCCAGAAATCTGAAGTGTTCTAGAATACTAAAGTACCAGCATTGTATTCTCATGGAAAAGCCTGAAAAGCAAGCTGCAACATGAAAGACATGACTAGTGGCTTGATTTACCTATTAACAGATGAGCTTTAAAAATAAGGTACAAAGAAATAACTTACCATGTTTGGAAAATAAGTATCTTCATGCTTTTAATTTTAAACAAAGGCTTTAGGGCATTCCACAGTAACAAGAACTGAATCATGGAGTACAGCTTGTTAATATGCATAAAAAGCTTGCAGCTACTTCCCACAGATCTGATCAGGCTACATCCATGACACTATTTACTTTGGACCCCAGCATTTGTTTCATAACCCTCTTAGAAGAGTGATAAGTAATGCAGACCACACATGCTAATATTCCTTGGGTTATAGCTATTGTCTTTTTCAAAGCGTTAGATACACATACAATATATACTTCTCTGGGACTGTCTTAGTGAGAATGGAAATTGCATTGTTCTGTGTAGAGGCGGCATACAAAACTATCCATTTTATTAATGATTAAAAAAAAAAAAAATCAAGGAAATTTGGCTCCAGCTGTGACTCCCAGTGATGTGAATGTTGAAGCTTCATTGCAGATAGCTGATTCCTGGGGGAAACATATCACAGTTGAATGTTTTTGTTCAGATTACATTATCTAAAATAAATATATTTGGGTTTTATGCCTATTTTCCTAGTACAAAATTGCATATTTGAAATTTTTTAAATAAATCAGCTGGAAATAGGAAAATTAATGTACACTGGCCACTGTTTTTAGAACTTCAACAATCTTGTTACATGAGTAGTATCAAAGTTATAACTTATATGAAATACACATATTTTTCTCCTTACACTTAGTATGGTCCATAGCAGACCATAATCAGATTAATATAATGAACACAGCCATTTGTGGCAAAGATAGCTTGCTTTTTATACACAGATCTGAGAGTGCTTTATGAGAGTAGATGAACACAGCTGCTCCCAGTTTACCAAGCAAGAGGCAGGACTGAGACATGGAGAGGTGAAGATACTTGCTTGACAGCAGTGAGTGAGGCACAGAAGAAGGGAGAAACCATCTAAAGGCCAGATCCCTACATATAACCCCAATCATATGCAAATTTTTATTGCAAGAATGAGCAAGCAAATTACTACAAACAAATAATTGTATGGGGGCACACTGTGAGTGCAAGTTGCTGGTATGTCCTGGTATGCTTCAAAATACTCTGCTTTCAGCAATAGCAGCTAGACCACTACCTGACCTGTGGGTTTCCATGGGTTCAAAGAAAAGCCAGAGACAGAGCAGAATCACCTTTTGCCTCTAACTGTCCTAGAACAGTTGCATACACAAAACAGAATCAAATTTAAAGCAATTTTTGTTATGGCATGTTATTTATTTTCTGAGCCAAGTGTTGACAGAAAGCTGGATTACTACTAGCTCATAATTGACTATTTAAATACGGAAATTTGAAGAGTAAAGTTCACAGGTCAACAGGGTGAAGAGTGGTAAACTGTATGAATAAGAGTTTGCACAATTAGCCCATAGATGTTAGTTTTGTCTTATTCCTACAAATACGCTTTACTGGTAGACAGGAAGGACCATGGGAATTCCCAGACGCATGCACATCCTTTGAGTGTTATACACTTTACTAGTTAGCGCTATCAGCAACATTATGTTGTGCAAACATGTTACATGAACAGGAAGCTATTATACCATTGCTCAGACTACTTCAAATTTTAGTCACTAGAAAGAGGGTCAACATCCTCTTTTCAAAATATCTTTCCGTTATTAAACATGCAGTGATTGCTGCAAAATGTTGTTTCCTCAAATAGCTACTCAAAGAAGATATTTTTACCTGCTGTCAAGTGTTTTTGTATCATACATTACTTAATAGATTACTCCACTCTAATGATACACAGTTACTAGGAAAAATGTAGCTCTTGTAGGAACAGCTAGTAGAATAACTCTTTTTTATTGCGTGAATATTATCAAAATACAGTAGCTATCCCATAACTTTACTGATAATATGACGGACTAGGAATACTGTTGTTCTGTTTTTTAATTGCAACAGATGAGTAACACTCCTTGGTTTATGTGCAAAGATTAAAATAAATCAATACTGCAACAATACCTAGACTTTTGTGTACATTTCTCTTTACATAGGTCTCAATGTCTACTACAAAAGTAATACTGTATCACATTTTACCTAACACCACAAAAACATTTTACAAAATAACATTGCTTATAAGCTACATTAGGATTCTATAATAAGCATTATGACCAGAGTGATGAGTTGTTATTACAAAAGCAGTGTTAGTACCTGAAAAGAAGTCTCAGAAGAATGCAGTTCTTAAATCTAATCTTAGAAATGGAACAATTAACTTTAGTGACAATACTACAAAATTAGTGAATATTGATCTTACTGCTATTGTAGGAAAACTGTTCCTTCTTTCACTTTAAATGATCAATGGAAACATCCTGATACCTGAATTACTGGGAGGCAAATGGATGGAGCTCTGAAACAGAGTAGGGCTGGCCAATGACATGCAGCTGTGAGGCTTCTGTTTTTAGAATTCAGCTGCTCTAACTTCATGCATATGTGCAGGATAAGGCCTTACCAGAGAGTCTGATATATAACATGTAACAATATTCTGTATCTTTTTGGATAATGGGGAAAATATCATGGAAAAGACTAGATTTCAGGGTTCCTCTCTCTGAAACAGTAGCATATGATGTTGGATCCCAGGAATTGTTAATAGAGTTGGAATTATTTCTCTAGCTTTTCAACATTTAATTAGGGTTTGCAGAACTGGACCACTGTTCTTTCAGAAAATATTTCAGCAGTTGGACTCTTATCGTGTAAATAGCTGTGCCTATAAGGATTACTACCAAAGTCCTATGAGTTAGAGTTACTCATCTGAGAGAGTTTGTCATATGTAGCATTGGTGCTGGTTCAGTATAACTTTAATGAAGATGAATACGCTGTTTACGTAACTCATGACATCACATATTCTGTAATGCTGCCACTGACTGCTGGTTCCATGGCTGCATTCCACTCACTGTTGATTTTCTTCTCATGAGTAATTATGGCGAAACTTTAATTGACCAGGTAATTTATGAGAAGTCTCTGTGAAGACATGAAGGTAAACCAAAGGTAGTATAAAGAATAGGTCAGATAAATAATAGAGACTTGTGGGCCATTATCTGACTCAACATGACTAGCCACATATACATATTTTTTAAACTTGCTCTTCAAACATCAGTGTTTATAGAGAACACTGTTGATTCTTTGGCAGTGGAGCCTATTGGCTCTAAGGAAACAGATAGTCACCTTTCCTCCTGCTATTAACAGGCTGACCAAAGTAGGATGTTCAGTATTCTCTTTTCAGGCAATGAAGATGCCATGTCTTTGAGGTTTTTTAATGTGCATTGCAGTGGAACTTTGGATCTTGTCCAGTTTCATAAAATTATGCAGAAACACATTATTACACATGAAGAGCCTTATCCTGGAACTCCTGACTAGAGTAATGGTTATTCTTATGTATAGTAATTTCAGTAATAGGCCACACTGTGCAGTGAATACATTGAATTCTACAAATAGCCTAATAACTTGAGTAGATTCTCTGCTAGCTGCCTGTGGTGTGGTTGGGAGCATTAGGATTGAATAGGCTAGATGGTCTAATGCCTACCCTACATAAAAACTGTGTTATTTGTAAGAAGAAAAAACAGGAAAACATATGCTGCTGTCCAAGCCTCACTATACAGTAGCAGGTTTTGTTTTAAAAAGACAACTATAAAATACAGATAGAATTGTACATGCTTTTAAACTTCCATACAATAAATATCTAGTCATGATAAATCCATGAAATTAGTCTTAAGTAGTCACGAGAGGAACCAGTGAAAAGCAGTGCCCAGAAAGTCCAAAACCAAAAGCAACAACAAAATGGCACTTACACCACTTAGAAGATATTATAAACAAAGTGATGCTCTCTATATGGGCCTGCCATCTGGAGTTGATAACCCTTCTGCTGTAGGCAAAGATCAGGGCTGACAAAACTGCCGGAGAGTGACATCATGTGGGGAAATCTGCGGCAGCAGCAGCAGCTCCTTGTGCAAACTCAGCATTTCTAAAAGGGCCTAATGTCAAGCCTACAGTCCAAACCATCTGTCTGGATTCTACACAATTATTTTTCTTTGGCAAACATTCAGTGGCTGGATCCATTAATATAAATTGTCCTTACAAGAACTAAACTATCGATGAAGGATCTTGTGCTGGCACAAAAGACTTCCCTCTGGTCCTTGTCATGGATCTGTTGTTATCTCAGTGTTGATAAAAACCATGCTGCCCTGGTCTCCACCCAATTAATGAAAAACTCTCATCCTTTTCATTCAGAACTAGTCCTGACTGTGTGGGTCACAGACATTTCTACAGACTCTGTGTGGTCCAGCTTGATGCTTTTGCTAGCTGCATGTTTGATTTGGGTTTATCCTAGGTTATTCTGTTTTCTTTGCTGCTCTCAAGAATGCCTTCCATCCTTCCTTCTATTTTCATAATTTACAGAACAAGCCACTCCTCTCCAACCTTAAAAATCCACATCTTTTGCTTTTCAGTTTCTCTGAAACTCAAGCAATTCCCTTCCCTGGCTTGTTTTGGGGTGTTGGGAAGAGCAATACAATTACTTCTCTGTTCTCTGTATTGATGCACTCAGATGTACTCTTTCGACTGGAGAGGGACATTAACAGTCCTGAACAACAGAAGTAGTTCCAATTAAAGCTCTTTCATCTTGATGCTACCCATGCCATTTACCAGTCAGAACATTGATTAAGTACATTGTAATTCTGACGTCCCACAAAGGTACAGCTCCGGTGCTGTTTCTTGTGCGGGTTGGTATATAAAGTACCATGTAATCCTCAAACACTGATCCTCTTGCTCTGTTCTAAAACCTTGAAATGAGTCAGCTCTAAAGTTTATTATCAGATTCAGCTCAGCAAACACACTCAAAACACTTTCCTAGGGTCAGACCGTACTCTACCCTGCATATTGACAGGGATGAAAGGGCTGTTTGTGCAGATCTCTGCTTGCTCATGTGAAAAGTGGAACAAATTAACTTTGTGGCATTATACTCCTTCCTTGAATGAGTCATATGGTTAGTAACTCAGAGGAGGGGTGGTCGTTAGCGGTAATAAGATAAAGCTGTATACCTGGGCTCTAAGATGTACACACTCTGTTCTTCTAGATCAATATTCTGAAATAAAAATACAGCTCTTCAATGCATTGGAGATACCCAGAAGAAGGTAGGATTGATGTTTATTGGAAGCTGGAAATAAGTGGCTTATTAATTGGTTACCGACTTGTTAAATTCAAGTGACTTTTAAGACTGAGAAGTGGAGCGTCTCAAAAATCATCAAATCACTAGAAAAAATTGTTTATTTTATCTTTTGAGCATTTTCATGATTATACGGATAACAGAGTAGTTAACTTTCCACCTATAAACATATTATCAGGTGGGATTTTCTAGATGAGCGAACAGAAAAGCTAACATGGAGCATCATGAAGACACTAACTCAAGTCATCAAAAGGATTGGATTCCCTAGATACATAGGACAGACCCCTGCCAGCTGACCCAGTGGAGTAACTGACAGTACTAGCAGGTTGATCAGAAACCTGGTAGGGTGATTTGAGCTGTTAGTCAGGCCAGAGTGTGACAGGGTACTTTCAAGTCAGCACTGTGGATGTTTGCTGACAGCAGAGGAGAGGTGATACTCCAGCTGTGAAAGGGAGTGGTAGCAGACCCGGATTCCTTTGCTCATGCCCCACAGTCTTAATCTTTTATGTACCTTCAGGACTTGCACTGTTCCTTGTTTAATCCCCACATAGCTTTCATGCTCCTCTGATCTACCCTCTTCTTCCCCGGCCAGTTGCACACCTCCCTACACCAATCCTAACCTCCCTTAGCTCCCAGGTTCCTTCTTTGTTCAGTCTTCACCTGCCTTTTCCAGCCATCTCCTCCTGGCTCTCAGCCTCACTCACATCCAGTCCTACCCTTCCCTCCTATCCTGCATGCTGTCCCTCACCAGCCAGTCCTCCCTCCAACTGCCATTCCCCTACTGTCATACATAGTCTTCCATTGTCCTTTAGGACTTCTGTTTCTAGTGTCTTTGCTGAGCCAGTCCTGGCTTTCGGTCAGTCACAATCACTGTGGCTCAACAGAGGCATAATGGCCCACTGTGTACAGCATTAAGTTAAATGCTTTAATGATCCTTCCTGATACTGACCTTTATGAATCCCCTAATCCTTCTCAGAGAGCTCCTAGGCCCTGCTTCCCTTATTAACCAAGGTATTCCTTATCATCAACTCCAAGAAGCTGTGTAACAATAGCCATTTCTCCTTCTGTTTTTCTTTACATACATCTCAGGATGCTTCTTTGTCCATTGTGCCTGGCCACCACCAGGACAATCACTGAGGCACAGGCAAAACAGTGAAAGCGTGTGGCAGGTCAGCAGCCCATTTCAGGGTAGTCCAAACTGTCTCAGGCAGGCTCAGGGGTACGCCATGCAGACACAGTCTTCAGATTCCTTAGCTATGAAGGTCAGCAAGCTGACTGACCATACACTGTGATTTATCAAAGTGTTTTGCGCAAATGTGGGTGAAGTTTCTCAGACATTAGAAAAAGCAGACAGCACTTCTTTCTCCTTGTCCATTAAAAATCTCTGATCCAAATTGTGTATAAGAATTTCTTTACTACTATCCAAAAAGGGGATACCATAATGTCTCCTTTAATTTCATTCTTAGAAATGACTGAATAATTTGTGCTGAAGTTGTCCAAAAATCTTCAGCACCTGCCATAAGAAATTTCAGACTGAATGGTTCAAGTGAGGCAAGGTCATAAACACCAGGTCTTAGAGTGGAAATTGTCAGAAAACCTTACTAGCAGCTTGAACATAATAGGTGGCATTACGTTCAGTCTCTGGGTGTTTCAATTCAGGATATTCCAAGTAAAGTAGCTACATATGGAGAATAGTGCATACTTGCTAAGCTACTGTACATAAGCAAGATCATTTGAGAGTAATGGAAATAATGCTCAGCTACACCTTCTCTAATTAGGCAGAAAATGTTTGCTTTTAGGTTGACTTTCTCAGGTGCTGTGTCCTGCTATTAATGTTATTGGTCTCTGTTCCGTGTCTGACCCAGAAGGGGATATGGATAGGGGTAGTCATCTCACTTAACCAGTCTAGCAAGGAGTTGTCATGCTTTCATTGAAGAACTTCCTCTCCCAGCCCACATTCCTGCCCCAGTTTTAACCGGTTAAGTTTCTTGGCAAGAAAGTCAAGCCTTAAGTGCAGGCAGCACCAGGATTCACTCTCCATGAATAAACAACACACTCATAAGAAATAAGAAGAACCTTGTGATTAAAGCAGAGGCTTGGAGTCAGGAAGCTTCAGTTTATGTCTGGGTTTCTGCTTTCTATTCCGGGTGACTTTGTGAAAAACAAAGAATCGGAAAATGCCCGTGATTTTTCACTGCTGCAGTATTTCTGTTGCTGATGCTGATAAACATGTCTAAAGGTGGGTAATGTAAAAAACCTCTTAAAAACTACAAGTAGGCCTGAAAATGAAAAAGTTCATCTCCCTTCCTGTGGTTGTTCCACCACAACACACGAAGCAGGTTGAATGGTTACTGTCTTAATTCACAATTAAATCACTCTGAGGTCCTGGGTGCTCCAGGATTTTAAATATTTTTTTTGCCTTTACAAGAAACATTACATACTTGAGAGAGCAGTGAAGACTCATAAGTGAAGGTGGACCCTCATCATACTAATCTCCCAGGAAAGTGGCTGCAGTTGGATACAAGACTTAGATGAAGCATGTTATGAAGTCAGCATCTTGTCCATGGGGACCAGGGGATTGAGACCAAAGGCTCCGACCTGGGCTTCTTGCCAGAGAGAGCAAGAACAAGCCAGCGTACACCTCTCTGGTCAAGTCATTGTTCTCATAAAAGGAACAATTCTGTAATCCAATACTCTTTTTTGCAGAACTTTTAAAATCTCATTTCTATTTCAGGTTAAACTGGATCAACACTACAAAATGTCAGTTCTAAAACTCCCTACTCCCTACTGAGTGCTTCAACTACTCAGCTGCAGAACCAAGCTCCTTCCTGTGAAACTGGTAGGACAGAAAGTTTAAAATCAATCTTGGCAATTTGGGCACTCGCAGGATTGGACAAATAAAAAGCAAAAGTTTTCGGTATTACATTTTGGATGTGGTTGTTTAAATCCCTTATCCGACCTGAGCCTTGCTTCCTGGTGTTCTCTTCAACTGTAACATGAAAATCCTCATTTGTGAATAGTGGCTAATCGGGGCACAAGCCTCGCCTCACCAATCCGAACTGCTCAGTTGTAACTCTAAAGATGGAGCAGAGCACCACCTAGTGACACGCGATAAAATTACTCATCCTTTACTAAACAGATTAAATGTTTTATTTGGTGGTGTTTGTCTGAAATTCAGAGAAGGAACTACTACAATTAAAATATTTAATTTACGATTAAAAAATATCCTATTCTAATCCTGGGTTATTTGCTATCAAGTATGAGATAACTTTTCCTAGCCGAATTGAAGGAATACAAGAATTATGACTGATATTGCTTGGTAAAAGCAGGCCTTACTGCTGATTCCAGTGATTTTCCATGAACTTCAGTTGCTTGGAATCTGGATTTTATTGAAAATATTTGTTCCACTTGCTCTTTTCCTTTATTCACAATAAGAATATAACACAAAGCTTAAAAAGAATAATTCAAAAAGGGCCAGATCAACAGTGAAAGCTAATATTAGCATGTGATGACAGCAAGCCATCAAATTCTAATATCAGCCTTCATCATTGGCATTGTTCTTTTAGAATGATTTTTCTTAATCAGATAATGAGGTTACTCTTTGTGTCTAGCTTAAAAGTTTTATTAATAATTTTGGTTATTTTTCTTGATAGAATTGAAATACTAAACTTCTCTTATGGAAAAAATTTAAGTTTCACATGAAATTTCACATTTGTATTTCAAGGGAAAATGACTTTTTTCACATATTTTTAAAGTGCAATAGTGCAAAGTGAAGGAAAAGTTATTTTCTCTATGTAGGTTCTACAGGCACAAAATTACTTCTGCAACACGTATTAAATTTTAGAATTTTATTCTAATTTTCACACAAATTATGAAAACTCTCTACAAATTGATTAATAATGAGCATTAAAAGATACAGTGCTGATAAAGACAAGAACTGTGAGTTGGCTGGAAACTAAATGGGTTAATAAATCCTTCGTAAGACATAGAGAGCTTTTAGAAATCTTTCCTGTGATGTTTTCTCAGAACCACCTCGGGGGGTGGGGTGGGGGTGGGGTGTGTGTGGACGTGGGTGTAAATTTAAATCAGAATTGTACCGAGCTCTCTTAAATCAGTTAAAAAGTCAATTCAGAAACATTGCATGTTAACTTTTTTGAAAAATGTATTTATTTCCAGTTAGTTAGCTTAGAAGGATTCTGAAATGCTCTGGGGCAGAGATTCATTCTTTTTTTTCAATCCCAGTTTCTGATATTACCAATTTACTTCCATCTATGCTAATTTGTCACCGAAGTTTCATTCTGCATTTTCACTTGAGAACTGGAATAAGTTCTTTCTTCTAAGCAAAACCAGCCTAATGCTCTGTCTCCTGTACAAGATGGACAAAATCTTAAACAGCTTTCCAAAATAGCTTCAATTTAACCCGATTTTATTGCAGTTGCAGATGTTGTATTACTTCCTAAAGATTGACTGTCAGGAAGGGAACAAAACCGTGCTTTTAACATCTTTTCAATTTGTAACATTAACTTTCTCTAGATTATCGAGCTGAACTTAGTGAACATATAAATAAAGAGACAACAGGGAGAGCACTGAGAAAACAGGTTATGAAAGGTGGCGACTAATTTCTGCATTCATCGGTCATTCAAGTTGCAAGCACCGATCTGATTCACGCAAAATCCCTATGGACATCGATGAGAGGTAATTGTGGTCTAACCCGCGTCACTGTAATGTAAGTGTACAAACATCAAACCAACCAACACGCTGAAAAGGCTCTGTGACCCACCGTATGTTGATAACGCAGCCAGAATAGCCAAAGGGGTATCGGCATCAGCCGGCTTCACGCAAGGAAACGGCCCGCGTTTTGTACTGGCGATCGCAAATCCACCGTAAATCAGCCAATCAAGGGTGAAAAGTGCCCCTCCCACGCTGGCCAGAGCCCGTTTGCCAGCTTGCGCTGCGAACGACCTGCAGGCTTCCCCCGGCCCTCTCCCCGGGCGCTGCCCCGCGGCGTGCCCCGTCCCCCGGGAGCGGGGGGGGCCGCCAGCCGCCCGGGGGTCCGGCCCGTCGCCGCACCGCGGGAGACAGCTGTCCCCGAGCGCTGCCGGCCCCAGCCGAAGCGGCCCACCCGGCCCTCCAGGGAGACTGATCAATTGTGCGAGCGTAGGGCAGGCGAGCTCCGCCCGCGCCCCCGCGGAGCGCCTGCCGTGCCCCGGCCCGCCGGCGCTTCGGCTGCGGGCCGAGAAATGCCGCTTCCTCCCGCGAAGGCAGCTGCCCGGCGGGACCGCGGCCCGCCCGCCGCGCGGCTCCGGGAGGAGCCGTCGGGACGGGGCTGGCGGTGCCCAGCCGCAGCGGCCGGAGGAGCCAGCCCCCGCCCGCCCGCCGCGCTGCCCCCGGCCGGCCCCGGCCCCGGCCCCGCGGCGCGCACGGCGGGCGCCGCTGCCGTGCCCTAGCGAGCGCCGCCCCGCCACGGCCGCCGAGCCGGCTGCGCCCCAGGCCCGCCTGCCGCCCCCGCAGCAGCCCGGCGGCGAGGCCCGGCCCGGTCCGGCGGGCGGGAGCATGGAGCGGCGCGGGCGCCGGCAGCAGGTGAGCGCCGGGCCGGAGCGGCGCCCGGGGCAGCGGCGGAGGTGGGGGGGGGGGGGCGCGGACAGAAGGTTGGCGGTGCGGAGGTGGGGGGGGCGCGGACAGAAGGTTGGCGGTGCGGAGGTGGGGGGGGGGGGGGGCGCGGACAGAAGGTTGGCGGTGCGGCGGGGGCCAGGCCTGCCCCGCGCGGTGCGGGGCTGCGGGCGGGGGCGGGCTGGCAGCCCACCTCGCTACGGGCGAGCTGCGCGGCTGTTGCGGGCAGGGAGCTACCGGGGGTCTGGCGTTTTAAGTGCAAGGTTGTTGTGCTCTTTTCAGAACTCTCAGCCGTTTGAAACTTGATTGTTTTAATTTCACGGGGAGTTTGGGGGTTTGGGTTTGTTTTTTTGTTTTGTTTTTTTTTTTTTTTTTTTCTTGTCTGTCTTTGTTTCGTTTTAGGATTCTGGAGATAGTGTTCCTGAACTCAGGGAATGGAGACCAGTCATCTACAGAAAGTGCACAGACACTCTCTGGTTGCTCCTCTTCTTTCTTTTCTGGGCTGGTTTGGTAAGCATGTTTTTTTTTTTCTGGAAGAAAAATCAGATCCAGAGTTAATGGGGTTCTGCACAGGGGTATACTAAATCTAAACTGAAATTACCACGGGCACAGGTGTTGGGGTCCCAGGATTGCACTGGGACAGAACTGACCTTTGTGGCAGCACAGTGCTTTATTGCAGTGTCTGTTACGCAGAATTCTAAGTTCTGCCTGTATGCTTTAGATGCCATGTATACACAGGGCTGGGTTATTTAGAGTTCACTTTTTTTGTAAATTACTCCAGGATCTGACTGGGCTCTTATTTCTACTTACCTCGTTCCCTGTAGTCTTGTCACCTTGCAACACGTCTGTCTGATGTTATATCAAGTCACTATCTGTCCTGTGCTTAGAACAGCGTGCAAGATTTTGGGAACAGGCTTTGTCTTTCTTAAGTATGAATGTTTTTTTCATGATATATGTCTGAGGCTGCTCAGGATTCTAGTGAATACACCATTAATCAGTTTTCAATTCCAAATAACTCTCTTAATGGAAGCTAATGCAGAAGAATACCTACACATTTTGAATACTGCATAAGAGGAAGCCAAACTTTGTGAACAGGACAGGTTTTTTTACATGCTGCCTTCTGCCTAGTGCTTTGATCAGTGGAGGGAATGCTGAAAATTAAACCTGTCAAATGGTGAGGACTTAGGATTTTTGTTTGTTTTCTCTCATTGTTTTTATTGCTCGGTTTCTGTGAAATAGCTTATTGCATATATGTATTGGTTTTCTTTTGTTTGATCTTAAGAGATTAAAAAATTTTTGGTGACACTGATTTTTTTCACATAGTGGAAAAAAATTGAAACCACATTAATAACTCTGTGGAAATGCATATCACTGGCATGTATAGACACACCCCGCCAGCAGTCATACAGCCATCTATTACTTAATAGTTATGGCTTGTATTCAGCATTCTGCACTTTAAAAAAAAAAAAAAAAAAATCACATGTACACAGTATTTGCCATACGTCCATCTTTGGAAGGAATGCCAGAATTTTTCTGAAAGCATGTTTCAGGTTACAATGCCAGCTCACTTCTCCTTTTTCTTCTGAGAACAATTTAATTATTAACAAATACTTGCTATGTAAATAAACTGGATCTGAAAATATTTTGTTATTGTAACAAATATCACCTCCACAAGTAGTATGTCAGCTTTAATTGTGGAGTGTCTACAAAAATCTCCATATTGAGGTGGCATTAACACACAGTCATAACTTAAAAAAAAGATATTTAACTAAGTCTGCAGACATATAAGCAAAAATGTGACTACACTGGAGACTAAGGAAGCACATACTTACACGTTTGTTTATGAGGCTCAGTTTTTACCCAGGTCCCATCTTTAGTGACAGGTATTAAAAGTAGAATAACAAAGGCTCTAAACCTTAAGAAAGCAAGCAGTTGTGCTGGATCTGGTATGTGTAGTCTGTCTCCGGCATAGCTCATATTCAACAATATCCATGCAAAGTAGTAGTGGTTAATGTGGGACTGAGAAGTCTTGCTGCTGCCAGCAGTTGGCGCATAGCCATGGAACTTAGTGTTATTGTCCTTGGTGTGTGCGAAATGTGGTTTACACCCCATGGGACAGAGAAGATGATTGTGTCACTGAGTTCTTCAATAACTGGAGTACTGTAAATAAGCCTTTGGGTAAAGTAGTGCTTAGGACTTCACCAGCTTCCCATAAGAAAAACTGCTGCTTCTTAGCACTTGGAAAGGTTCTTTTCAAGGGGCATTTTGGCCCTCATGGGGTACATAAGCAGGGTTTAAGCTGCATTCCTAGGCAAGGTGTCTTACATTGACTGAGGGTTGCTGCTTGTTGGCCAACGGAGGTGCTCAGCTGCCCCTGGGGTTTACAGGGAGCTGATCTACCAGGGCTTTGATCCAACAGCAGAGCATCTAAAACATCCGGGCAGTGTCACCTAAGTCCACAGTGTGGTGCTCTCCAGGTTTTTCACATGTGCTAAAGATTGCATCTTCCTGAAATTTCAGGTAACCTGCATTCTAGTTACACTTCATGTGTTTAGAATACACCTCTGATTAAATTCACGAGCAGCTGCAAGGGCTCAGCATTTCAGGAGATAATATTGCCCAGGTGTGTTTTGAAGGGCACCCTGAAAAAGGAGCAGCAGTGAGCACATGTGAAAAATTACCATTTGGATGACCTTGCCTAGTGACACACATGAACTTTGGTAGAGGCAGTGTTTATAGCACCTTACTACTGCTTTCCTATTATTTTAATCAGGACCCCCATCTTTCTTCTCCTGTGATACTCTGCTTAATTTATATACTTTCAACAGTAGATGAAGGAAAGCTCTAAGGAGGCAATAGTGCTGAACTTGTGCATATGACTTGCTCCAACCTTGTGCAGAGGGGTGAATTTTAGATTTAACTCTTTGCATCCACAAGACAAAAATGCATGGGTTAAAAGGAGTATTTATTGAATGGGAAGGAAAAGCTCTCGTAGCATGATTTCACATTAAAAAAATATTTTAACAGATGTTTATAACTGGCTATGCTGTGATGGCTGGTGCCGCAGAAAGGCTTGTGCTTGGATATGACAGCTTCGGGAACATATGTGGTAGGAAGAACACTCCTGTAAAAGGGGCACCCCTTTCTGGACAGGACATGACTAATAAAAAGTAAGTACATCAGATAATGTCTAAATAAATCAAATGTTTGAGAACTTAATAAGGTGTACATCTTCTAGTTGTCAGTCATATACATATGTGTATATACACATGCTTATACTGAAAGGCAAAAAAAAGTGTGAGAATGGTGCGTGAAACTAAAAAGTTAAGATAGAATTTGAAAATGTGCTACGTTGTTATGCTTTATGCTGGCTTCTTCTTAAACAGGACCTTAAAAAGGACTTCAGCCAAGCCAGCAGTCATTCTATATGGCAAGTCCTTGTACTTAAGGAAGTTGCATGTTGAAGTTCCCAGTCATTCTGTCGACTCCCATGAACTAGTCCTTGTAGAATGGCACCCACCTTGGCAGCTTCTGATCCCATTTAAGAACATAAAATGAAGCATAAAAATGTAGCATATTCTCAAATTGCTTCTTAAGTTCTGACTTCAAACTCCATTTTTTTTCCATTATATGTGGACAAAAGTTTCATTTGCTCTGTAGCGCTTTAAAAAGATGGAAAGAAGGCTCAGAATTTAAACAGATAAAAAACAGAAAGCTTGTTTTTTGAAAAGAGGATCTTTTTTTCTTTCTAGGTATGTGTTCTTTCTGAATTCATGCAGCCTGGAAATGCAAAGCCTCAAAATCAGTTCACTTTCCTTGTGCGTGTCTAGTTGTCCACAAGAGCAACTCAACTCTTTGGAAGACCTCCAGAGTTTTGCAAGGAATAATGGTGTGCAACAGGGAATATGAGTATCTTAGTGTATCTGTAGAACAGTTGAGCAGCTTTCACTTTGTTATTCTTATGTTTGCTACGCTAGGGAGTCATTTCTTACCATTAATTTCCTGAGCAGTCCATGGCAACAGAAAATAAAATGTCCTGTTTCTGCTTTATTTCAAAGCCATAGTTTCTAGAAATGTTACAGCTCTCTTGTGCCAATTCAAAAGTTGTTGATTAATTCCTGCACAATGCTGAGATTATGCAGCAGAAAACTGGCTGCTGCGAATGAACTAGCGTAGTTTGGTGGGGGTGCCAGTAGGTGAAGAGAGCTCATATGCTATTTCAGAAACTTGTCCAATTGGTTCTTTTAAATTTAATTAAAACTATGGTGGAATTATTAATCCTGGAGATACACAAGTGGTTTTATCCCTTTAGATATCAGATCCCGAAGTTTGCTATTCCACCTAGAAATTTTTTATTTATTCTGCTGTTCAAGATGAATATGATGTCAGAAGTAGCTATTGTGCAAAAGAGGCAGCTCCAGTTCGTTCATGTCCAATGTGTAAATAAAATAACCTGTAGCCTAACACTTATTCCACAGAGTATGGGTAAACTGCAGACCATATGAATACTAGTGGCTGTTTTTATTGGAGGTCAGAATTCCATTCTTTTTTGTTTTGTTTGGCAAGAATTGCTATTTAAATTGACAACATTTGTTTTAATTTCATTTTGGGGTAGTTTGCCATCATTTAGTATGTACAGAAAGCTGTAAACACCTGTGATATTATACAAGTATTTTCAGTGTAACTGAATATAATTGCATGAAATTCCATCTACATGCTAAAACTGCTTGCATGTTTATCTCGAGGGAGAGGGCAGTATTGCATTTCGAATGGCTTGAATGTATCCAGCCTTTCTTTCCCAGAAGCATTATATAATGGAGCAGAGTATTATTAGCAGAGTACCTGGTAATATTTAGCCTAGAGCCCAGAAAATATTAAGTTTCTGGATAGATATATATTCTGTTCTAAATCATGAGGGGCCTAGTTCTATTGTAGCTTCTGTCATGTCAGGTTTTTCTGCTATCTTAATGAGTAAGTTTAGAGCTGAAGTATTGCACTGTGGAACAAATAGTGTGCCTGCCCTCCAGAAAGATCAGTAAATGGTAATTATAGTTAAGTGTAGAAGGCAAAAGATCAAAAGATTCCACAGAGGTTGCTTTAGGTTTACCCAATTAACTAATTTGTTATTTACATTCCCACTGGAATATCAGGGATGAATATGGCCTGCTAAGGGATCAAAGCAGAAGTGTAAACAAAGCTTAACCGATACTAACGAATATCAAGTTACCTTTTTTTTTTCTTCTTAGGTTCTTGTCTTTGCGTTTACAACCTGAACATTTCCAGTTACACGCTAAATCCAAAGGCAGCTGAGCTGTGTCCCACACTGCCAGTTCCACCAAGGTAAGAACTACTGGGTACTTTACAACACCCTTGAGTCCAAACAGCTTCTTAAGGATTGTTACTTCCTTACATTTTGTATTTGACTTGATGCTTTACAGTCAGAATGGTTTTGCTTTGTTTGTTTATTTTTGTATGTGTATCCTTATGAGTTCTTGTGTGTGCCTGTGAACACGCCAGTGTCCTGTCCCACAGGAAGAACAAGGACTGCATTCCCTCCATTCCTCTACCCTTTAGCGATTTTTCCTCTCCAAATCAGGAGAAAAGCACTCCATAAGAGGAGTGACTTCTCTCCTGCACAGACTTTTGTGCTTTCCCTCAATGCCAAGGAAGAGGAGCTGTGGTCTTGGGCCTTGCTTATTATCCTGAACCCAGAAATTTCCATCAGAATCATTTCATAGCCAGCTGGCTTGAAGCACAGGTCGGGGGGTGGCACCGTCTTTAACATTTGGCATTTGTGAGTCAAAATCCTTAAACCCATGATTTTAAATTCAACTGCGTCATGAAAATACAGCAAAGAATTGCAATCTCCATATTTACAGAGCTAAGTCATCTGCTCTGAACAAGAGAAAATAGAGGAAAAAAGCAAATGGAAGAGAGCAGGAGACACATAAAAACACTACATACAGTGGATCAAAGGCAGGCATGTAAATTGATTTAGAAATATAGCATGTTTTACTTCTTTGACTTTTTAGGCTTTTTTCTGTTTGGCAAGGAACTCAGCAAAGTTATTCATCTTGCACAGTAATACTTCATAGCAGAAGCAAAGCTAGTCAGGGAAGTTTTTAACTGTTGATGAACAAACCTCTCCTTTTTAGGTATGAATATGTCTTTGACAGTATTGCCAAAGTGGGACAATAAATATATTCAAGAAGCTTGGCTGGGAGTGCCAAATAATTTCGTATGTAAATATTTGGTGGTGTTAATTGTACCTTACAGACATTGTTTTGATGTGGCTTTTAGAATGCTTGAATAGCATAAAAACAATGCAAAGTGTTTGTGGTCTGGAATTATCTACAACAACATAGCTTACAGCTATGTTGATGTGAGTTTAGGTTTTACATAAACACATGGGAGCAAAGCAGGTGAAGCCAGACTGGAGTGGGAATAGGAGCTACATGCTGATGGTGATTGAGATAGTAGTTCATTTTTTTTCCCCCAGGTTGATCTTGAATGGATGTTCTGGTACAGCGATACAGGCATGATGCTGCTAGGAGTTTTATTTTGCAGATGAAACGTAAAACTACCATTTGTAACAGACCACTCCCATGCCCAGTGCCCTATTGTGTCAGACTCCATGTGCAAGGTCTCCTCCCGGGGAAGGGAGGATGCCTGCCAGGTTACAGATCAGCCTGGCCGGCTGTGGCTGCAAAACTGTGTTGAGGATGCGGGTAGGGTACTGCAGAGGGATTGAAAGAGAATGGTGGAATGGATCTCTGTGGATTTGAAACTGTTTGTCCAGTAATTAATATTTCTTTACCGTCTTTGTTTTTAACCTTCCAGTAAATCTTTTCCATTATTTAATCGATGTGTTCCACAAAATCCTGAATGCTATTCCAAATATGCATCTGTCTTAATAAGTATGGTTAATGAAATGGATGTTTTTCACCGAATTCTGAGTGCAATATTGGCAGGAAGAGATACTGTGATAGGACTGAGTGTCCTTGCACTAGGTAAGGTTATAAATAAAAAGTGAATAATGATATTCAATTAAAATGTGAGGTTTCAAATGTTTCTATTAACTTTACCTTTTTAATTAAAAAGTGATCTTTTTCATATTTCTGGGCAGAGTTGTTTTTAAGAAAGAGTGATTGTGTTTTATCAGGAGGCATTTAATACAGCTCTATAAAATACCAGATCCTGTGTTCCTTGATATGATCATATACCTCATTTCAGGGGACTCTTAAGATATCGTTAATGGGGAAAAAAAATGGCATCAGCATGAACATTTAAACTTAAATTTTATACAAAATATTATTCAAAAGCTAATAATTCCCAGGGTAAAATATTTCAGTTACGAGTTCATTATTAGTAAGTTACAGGTAACTGTGTGTTTTAAATTTTGAAAAGGTTGCCAGCTTTACTAAATGCTGTTGCTTTTGAGACCACTGTTTAAAAATAGAAGCCCAAATTCTGTAAAAACCTTGAATTTATATTCAAAGTAAATAAGAGTTAAGTTAAATGGGTTGTAACTGTCATAATAAACTTACTTTGTGTATTTTTCAGCCTTTTCTTTTATACTGGTTTTAGCCTTCAGATTCATTCGGACACTTCTGGTCCATACTTTGATTGCACTGGTTGTATTTGGGTTGTTATGTAAGTATATTTACCTTTTAGCATATGCTTAGTTAAATGGATCATCTCACTGAACTGAAGGAGAGGCAGCTGAACAAACAGCTATCCTTTTTCCCCATGGCCATCCTCAGTAACCTTAAGCTTACCACAGCCATTTCCAAGCGGAGCCCTGCTTGCCTTTTGATGCCAAGGTCTGGCTGTGCTGTTCCAGCTGCTGAGCGTTGGGACGATGATGATTTTTTTTTTTTTTTTTATAGATGCCTGGAAACAGCATTTCTTTTGGCAGATGAACGCAGTTATGAAAATGCTACTGTTTCAAAGAAAGTTCAGTGGAGTTTTACATGGCCTGCTTTAGAAAGGGAGAACTATAGGAATGTGTCCAGCTAAAGCTTGCCATTCCATGAAAGTTAGCTTCGTATCTCCTCCATGAGATTACATGCCTGAGCTTTAGAATAACTGCAAGAAAACCAAACGTTCTGCTGCGGTTTTACCTCAGACGAACAGACCATTATGGGAATTTTCTCTGTGGTCGCTGATACTGTGCCTCGCTGCTATGCGACAGTATTCCTGAGCTGAGCTTGGGTTAGGCGGAAGGGCAGGAGACCCAGGAGGGAGGCCAGGCAGACGGCAGCCTGCCACGGCTGTGTGCCGCAGCCTGGGGAGCGCGGCCCGCGTTCACGCTGCTCTTGTTTGCTCAGTTGTCTCAGGTGTTCTCTGGTGGCTCTATTATGACTACAGGAACGATCCCAGCACTGAATTGGAAACAGAAAAGGAAAATGTAAAGTTTCTACTTGGATATGCTATCTTCTCAACAATAGTTACCGTAAGTAGCATTCTACCCTAAGCAATGGCAGAGGCTGTAACTTGAAAACTTGAACTACAGTGGTTCTGCCACAGTAAATATAATTCCTCGTTCCTTTCAAATTTGCAAATGAGAATCAATTATAAGATCTGCTTACACTCGTTTAAATAGTTTTATATCTTCATTGTGAAATTTGTTTGTCAGCACAAGGCTCTGCCACACTTCAAACCTGTACAAACGGTGTTAGCGTTGGTGGTGTAGAAATGCAAGAACTGTGTTCCATCACCGTTCTTCTCTGCATCAGCTAACTGGAGAATCATGTCGAGTGAACAGATGGGCACTGGCTTGATATGAACGTGAGATCTGTGGATTCAGCCTACCCTACCAGTAGGAGAAAGGGGTGGAATTTCTTTTAGACAATGGAAGGGGTAGTGAAGCACAGGCAGCAGCATCTAGGCCTTCAAGTTATGGGGTTAAATTCTGCTTTTCTTTTGCTGACCTTGTTTTCCAACAGAAAATCTGAGTGTGGCTCACAACTTTTAAAGTGATTTTTTTTCACTCTGCTGTTGCAATGTTAAAGGAGTCATTGCTCAATGTGAGTGTACGGACAATTTGTACTTCATAAGACATTTGTCAAAATTATTGTTCTTCTGTTTTCTTAAAGCAGAGTAGGATCCATAAACTGGAGTTCACCAGATATAAACAGTCTGACAGTTTACAGTGACAAATATAAATGTGTCACAGATCAGATTTTTTTCATGTCCTCTGTAAGTTATGACCTTTTTACTTCTGTTGATGCTGACGGGGTAAGAAAAGTTTCCTTTGTATGCATGTGTTCCAGTACAACTGACTATCTTTTGCAGAACTGTGGGAACATCCACTGCTGCAGGTTATGCTTCTCTTCAGACCTGGTGGCTGTTTTCTAGAGCAGGCAAGAAAACTAGTGAAGCAACTGCCACTGGCTGCATTTATTATTTTATAGACTCCAACCTCTCTTTTAGTTGCTGTTCAGTTCCTTGTCATATACAAAGAACCGGGGACATTGTGAGGTTTTTGACTCAGGGTTTTGTTGTTGTTGTTTTTACTTTCTGAAAAAAAAAAAAGATTTAAATGAGGTTTAATTTTATGTCTGCTTTGCTTCCATACATACACAGCTCCCAAATTAGTTTGGTTGTGCTACTGTCCTTTCTGCAGAAAAGGACTGGTCCTCCTAGTGAACAGTAGCGAGCTGACCTGAGTAGGAAGAAAGTTTAAATGTTCATGACATACAGGGTATGTGAAAGCAACGTATGGTGTGTAACGTGCGTTTGTGTTTGCTGTAAAGCAAACCAGACTGTTTCCATTAGGTGAATTACAGTTTTATGTATCCTATTTTGTTTTAAAAAAACAGTAGTAAAGATTTCAGAAAACCAGATTTTAATCTACAGGCTCTTTGAGAATATAAGCAGTGTCTCAGAAAGTTTTCCAGTGCGCAGTAAATTTGTGTAGAATGCCTTCCTGTCATGTCTCTCTGGAATCTGTACCCCCTGATTCCACATTTGACAGCTCTGATACTTAAGGACAAAACCCCAACAATTTGTCTTTTTATTTCCTGTAACAGGTTGTTCTCCTTTCCCTTATACTTGTACTAAGAAAGAGGCTTCAGTTCACTGTACAGCTCTTTCGAATTGTTGGTAAAATCATTGGCAGAATTCCTTTGCTCCTGTTCCAACCACTCTGGACCTTTCTGATTCTCATTGTGTTCTGGGTATTTTGGGTTGCTGTACTGCTTAGCTTAGGAACTGCAGGTAAGTATATGCTTTCCATGTTTTTGGATGAATGCTATCTGTTTCCTAAGTTCAGTTCTTAAATATGGGTCCTCCTGGTGTTAGTGTACAAAATGTGGGCTAGCACTGTTACACAGCTGTGTTACTCTTTCATTTTTTTGTTTATTTTTTTTTCCCCCACTTGTTGGAGTCTTCAACATTGCAATAGTTCTGTGAGTCATAGCACTACAGGAGAGAGATTTTTGCTCCTATATGTGGACTTCAGTTTTGTTCTTTCTCGATTATTTAATTTGTGATTAGATTGTGGTAGATACAGTATATGTTTGATGTATTTAAGTGAAGAAAGTAACAGGAGGGAAGAGACAGCTTTTAGTGCAGTTGTTATGAAATGAGAATGTTCATCTCCTCTGATGACAAACAATGTCCAATTGTCATGGATGCAGAACATTGTTTCTGAGCAGTAGTTCAGTGAGAACTGCTATCATTATTTAGACTGGTACAACAGTATTTGGATTAATCCAGTGGTTCTTGCAGTTGTAGGGGAGGTGCTCTGTAGAAATAGTTGATCACCAAGAAAGATCTGCGAGAACAGATTTTGGGTATGGAAGTGGCATTACTGAGGGACCTACCACTGTAAGATCTGTCACTGATTGAATGGGGGTAATTTGGGTACTGTCCCTTGGCCCAGCATCACGCCATCCAAGGGAAGGGGAGGTAGGTCGTCTGTGCAACATCACCCAAAGAAGGGAAGCTAAACTCTGCGTAGCTCTGGGAATAACTCCTCATGCAGACATCAGCCTTTGTACATAGGAAGTATTATGATTTGAAGGTGGTTGGTTTTTTTAGTTTGTTTTGGGTTTTTTTTTAATTTTAAATTTCTAAAGCCACAACAAGGAGTCAGTTGTTATCCTTTGGGTTGGAGCTGATGCAGAATTGATGCGGGTAGAGGCAGTTGTTTGTCATTCCCATATTTACGTACAGGTTTTCTCTTTTCTGAAACTTGGCAGTGCTTTCTGTGTGGAAAAACAAATGCAGCCTAACTCTTCAAATGCTTATGTGTTACCATTTTATCTTGTGTTTCCACCACCCCTTGAGACAGTGGCTGCAGTAACTCCTCTGTACAGGCTTACAGATCCCTGCTAGGCCAGAAAAGCCTCCAACCTTTCTGTAGCTGAGCCCATTTGGCAAAACTGGCAGTATTCCCCACCTCCATGGGTCAGGTACCTCACTCGTCTTCCATCACAGCTGCTTCCATCTCAGCCTCACCCTGTTAATTCTGGCTCTGTACAAGACCCACTTCGCTTGAACATGAGAATCTGTCTGTCTGGGTCCATGCTGGCATTGCAAATCACTCGCCCATTGCTTAGGCTAGACTAGGACCTGTTTCCCTCCAGCTTTCATTGGAGAGTCATGCAGGTTTGCAAGGGTCTCCCTGTTTCTGCTGCCTTTCCCCCACTAGCTCACATCTGTTAGAACTTGTCTGACTTGTTCTGGCTGATAACCTGCTTCTCCTGCAAAAGGATCAGACCTAGCAAGGCCGAATGTCCAACCCGCTGTCCTGTTTTGAGTTGTTCCTGGCTGGCTAAATAGTCAAGCAGATTCACTTTGCTTTAGGTGTCATGCATGTTCCTTCTCCACACTCCTCTGGGTTGGATTTTCCCTTTTCAGAGACAGCATTACATGCTAGACACAGCTTTGTCTGGTTGTTAGCTTTTCTGCAAAATCGTCATCCCATTTATGCACGTATCAGCCAGGCAGCAGTAGTTTTCAAACTGGCCTTGTGGGGTAGCTTATTACTGGTTCAGACCAGTCCTTTATAGAAAGGAGCATCTCCTGAGCTATCAACCAACTGTTCATTTCATGCACCTGCTTGGATCAGATGCAATTTAAGATAAAACATTAACTACAGTAAATCTAGTAGCAGGTAAATAAAATTAATTATAACACACAGATTTGCTAAATATATAATTAACAATAACTATCAGAGGAGATACTACATCCTTGATGTTAAGCTGAGCTGACCCGTCACCCGCAGGAAAATTCATTGGTATTCTTAATGTGCACACATAAGGATGTGAAGCCTGCCCTTGTTAAATCTAATTTTAGAAAATGCCAGGTGAGTCTGTTGTATTCAAGAGCTTTTTGGAAACACAGCAATCATTAGAAGGGTAGAAATATTTTAGCTCATATGACAGACACAGCTTGATGGTAAGTATGGGATGGGGAACTAGTCAGGTATTTCCTGGATGCTTTTACAGACTTTGCGGGAAAGTAGTGACTTGCACATTACATCTGAAAGCAAATTCCAAATGTATTCACAGGGAAATAAAACCCAATGAAAACTGCCTTTGAGAGGCTTTTTATGCTTTTTCCGTGTTGTGCCATTTTCCTTCAGAAGTTATATTCTCTATTTCCTGCTAGACATTTCCATTCAAATTTTTTTTCTTTTCCTGTGCTTGGAGAGTAGGATTCAAACAGTTTATGACCTGCTGTTACATTCATAGTGCAGCACGCATCTCCCGACTCAAAGGTATTTTATTTTTTGTCTTCTCCCTAGTATAGTAGGAATCCTGATGTTTCTAGCAAGTGATACAAACAGTACAGTACACAAGGCAGCATAATCTTGCCGCACAGTAGAGCGATGTTAAAGTTTCTAGGACACTCTCAGTTTTGAAAGAATTGACTTTCTGCAGATTCAACATAAGAAGGGAAGGTCATTTCCAGGCACTTAACTGTCAATATGTTGCTCATATGAGTAATCTAGTAAAACATATGTTTTGACTGAGATCTTTTGCCAGGATATTTTTAGTGTGGATGTCAATCCTTGTAAGATTTTTCTGTCAACAGTTAGCATGTTAATATTTAAAAGAGAATGTGCATTTGATAAATAATCCAAACCAATTCTAAGTTACAGCCTGTGCACGAATGCAGATAGAAAAATGCCACTCTACATATTTGATTATTTTTCTGGTTAAAACTCGATTCTATTAATTTTATCCTTTGTATTTGTAACTATTCTTTTTATTATGCTGTCTGTGTTAAATGGTGGCTGTTGTTGCCCAACAGGTGTAAACTGAGTTCTTAGCAAAGTCCAGGGGCTGAGGTGTTTATGTAAATAACATGTAAATGACCTGCACCAGTGTCAGTGCCCGCTAGGTGCTGATCAAGTAGTGTGAGAAAGTTTCTTCTGAATCGGTTCAGTTGTTTACAGCTGCTCTGATTACAGAGTAACTTCTCCTGAGAGGAGTTCGAAGACAACAAAGGCAATTTTAGCCTTTTAACGCTCTGAGGAGGTCGTGAAGGATTGTTTTATCCAGCTCTCAAGTTGAGGAGATTTGTCGAGGTGACAGAGGAGGTCGGTGTCAGCAAGAAGTATGATAGTTGTTTGGATTTCCAGTCCATACTCTACCTCAGATTTGTTTTGTAGTTCAAAACTTGGACAAACGAACAGTAGACTAGATTTGGTATTCAGAATATTCCTTTAGATTGTATTTCAAATTTTCAACCCAAATATGAGTCCTCTGAAATGCTGCCTGTTAAAGCAGCTCACAGTAAGGTAGCTCACTGGGGGTCGTTTTGGTCTTCTAGGATAACTAGTACTTACACATCCTGTAAAAATAAATACATATAGTACTGTATGGTTAATAATGCACCGGCAGAACAGCTTTGTATTTTCTCCTAGTTTTCTACAATCACCCTGTAAATGGAAGACATTTCTTTTGATTTTTGAGTTTTGGGGCCTTTTTGCAAGAGCTGAGAGTACTTCTCTGAAGATCTCCCAAGATAGGCTCTCTTTGAGCAATTTGTTTTCTCTGTTGACAGACAGTTGCCTCTCCAGGGTTCAGTTTGTAAAATACAGGTGGTGGTTTTCTTGGTTTTGACACTTTGACTTTTTATTCTCACAAATATATTTTCTGGGGCTATGCAGACTATATTTAAATGCAAATATAACAAGAAAGGTGAAAAAATGAAATGATTACAGAGACACTAGTCTTTTGTCTAATAGAGAGATCGGCAAGTGAAATTGGCTTGCTGCTGTGCTGCACCTGTTCTTAACATTTTCCTTGAATCTTCACTAGTTATATACTATTGATAGCATCTCCACATCTTACAGCTCTGGAGCACTTGATCCTCACTTCAGCTGTGGTGCACCTGATCATTATGTGACCACACAGGCACCTTATTTACATCCCCTCCAAAAGTTAGTGTTACTCTGAGAAAAGACTTAACTTCTTGGAAGCTATAGAAGACTATAGCCCGCACTTGGAAAGGTACTTATGCACATGACTAACTTGAAGCACGTGGATAATCCTATTAAAATCAGTGGGACTACTTAGGCATTCTAAGGTAGGCACCTGCTTAAGTACCTTGGTAATTCAGAATCTGTAAGAGCAGCAGAGACTGAGTTCCAGACCTAGAAAACTAGGAGAAATGCCAAGACTCCACAAGACTTGAGACAGCACAAACAGTGGCACCAGTTAGGGCCATTAGCTGGCTAGGAATGGAATTCAGCTGTGCTTTGGAAAAGCTGATATGTTTTAGGGTTATTGAGTCTTATTGTTTGAGAATTTGTGTGGCATTTCGCTGCAGAGCTGAAGTGGCCATATGGCACAGCAAAGCATGTCTTTCAACTTGCCAGCATGCGGGAGCTGTGAAGTCCACATGGCATAAATACTATGCATGTATTGTAGGATGAGAAGGCGGTGTGAGATTTTCCTGTAATGAAGGTGCATCCTACAGGCAAGTGAGCAATAAAACTGCCACATAAAGCTGTGCAGTAGCAAAACCAGCAACAAAAATCTATTTCCTGCAGGGTCCTTGACATTCCAACTAGTCAGCTAGCTTAGCTGTAAATACCACTACCTGGAAAGCCCTAAATAAAATAGCACAGTAAATTCTGTTGCAGGAAACATGAAGATTCAGTGTATGATGCCAGAACCTTTCCTCACTTAGCAATGGGAAGGACACATCATATTTTCATGTTAGCAGGAACTGATAAACAGGCTCTCGGTATTTTCTGGTCAGTGGTTCTTTGTTTCTGATAGGGAAATTGCTGGACTAGACTTCTCAGGAATTTTCATCCCTTACAACAGCCTACTGCTCCAGGCATCAGCAGAACCTTGCAGCAGCTGTTGCCGAGTAACAGCATCTCACGTGAGTCTGAAAGTACCAAAATGTAGCTAGCGATACTGCATGTGCACACTGACTTCTGTATCACTGGATTGCTGTGCTGACTGACACAATGGCACAGCACGGGGCTGCAGAGTCAGATGGAGAAACTCTTCTGAATTCTGCTGCAAACACTTGTGCCTGTTTGCATTGTTAACATTTTTTTGAAGTATTTGCAGCAGATCAACATTTGTACTGATCAGAGGTTTTCAGATTTCATGATTCAGCTCTAGGGACTTCAGTTCTTTATTGACTTCTTAATGTTATCACTAAGAGTGTATAGTATACCAGCAAAATTCATGATTATGTAGTTGGAGAAAAATATTCTGTTGACAAATTAAACCATATTTCAAGGCTTTGTTGGGAAAGTTTAGCTTCTGTGAACAGATAGATCACAGTGGAGTGATGAGGGAAATGGCATATACTTTTCTCAACAGGGTATCCAGGATAGCTTTGAAGTTTATCTGTGCTACTAAGACTGATATATGAAAAACAGCATTGCATGTAATTCTGTTGACAAAATTATGCATGCACAGTAGGCCCAGTCAGACACAGATGTTTACATTGGTAAACAGATTTCTGTGAAGTAACAAAAACAGTTTACCATACCTAGACAGCAAAGCGATCAATGGTGAGCTCACAGGTGGATGTGCCTGAATTCTGTGCAGCAGAGCACAGCGCTGTGCACATGTACATGTGTAAGGTTGGCCAGGAAAGGCAAAGCTATTTCTGTGGTTATTGCAGGTGATTATTTCAGTAGGCTGGTAGAAAGCAAACAGAATTAGTTTACCATACATACATTTGTCAGTCTTCGTGACAAAAATACAGAAGCAAAGCCTGAAATGTGCTTTTTTTGGAAAAGAAATGTTCAGGTGGTTTGTATGGTGGAAAATGTGCTTAATTCTCCTACCAAGTGGCATAATGTCTTTGCATAAAAATGGGGAGGTAGGAGACCTTCTTGTATTTCATTGACCTATCGTTTGCATAAGTTCCCTTAGTAAGGGCTGTTAGGCTATGGTTAATGAGCATATTTGGGTAGTTGTGTGCGCTGTGGGAAAACAGCAGTGTAGAGCCTCTGGAAGAAGTAAGGGCAGTGAAAAATCCTTGAGTTCAGAATGGTATAGCATATAGCTTATTTTAATGTACCTATCTATCCTCAAAAATTCCCCTTAAAAAAACCCCAAACAAGCAGCTTTTGCATCCAAACTTAAAACCAGGAAGGCACAGGATGGGGATGAATGGCTGAGAGTTCGTGAGAAGAGATCTTAGTGGTAGCTTTTTCATACCACCAAGTATCTTGCATTTCACAGGCTTAAAATACATTTGAATATAATGGAAGCAACAATATTTCTGTGAATGAGCAACAGTACAGCACTGCAAAGAGCTTGCCTGTTTAGCTAAAAATAACCCTTCAGAAAATAAAATATCTAGAACATATGTCTGCGTTTATGCACCCTTGTAGCATTTTTTTGATCCTTTCAAAGCGCTTGAAAATAATTTTGTAATGCTACTATGGGGGAGGTAAATACTTTTCATAATTTACAGACAAATGGACCTTGGTTCTAAGGACTTATAAAGCTTGTCTAAACCTGATGGTATTCCTGAAAACAAACCTTTATTGTTTCTACTCTTAGCTATTCTTGAGTATGAACTCTGTGGCTATAGAAAAATAAGACAGAAATAAGTGAACCATTTCATAGATAGCTTTGTATCTGTCGTAGTTTTGAACTTCAAAGTGGTGGGCTGTCCTGTGGGAGAACATAGAATCATTTAGGTTGGAAAAGACCTTTAAGATCATTGAGTCCAACTGTAAACCTAACACTGCCAAGTCCACTGAATGAATACATGAAGTATTAAAGCTTAAGTTATAATGCTGTTCTAGCAGTAATAGATAATTCTATGTCTCACTTTGTTATTTCTTTCATGGAGTTCGAATAAGAAAATACTCACCTCCAGAGATCATTTTATACTGTGAACCTGTTTATCTTTAAGGTTAATAGACTTAAGGCTTGGTAAACTGAAAGTACAGCAGGTGGTGGACCTAGAGACCTTTCACTAGGAACAAATGTCCCGATGCCATTATCCCCTGACTAGACTTCAGAGTCAAGCGGCATAAATAGGATTGCATAGAAAGGTCTGATTCGTAAGTTATCTGAGTTACGCCCACCTTTTGTGAAAAGCCCTCTATTGAATATGGAATAAATTCTTCGTTATTAAGAGAAGAGGAGGCAATTTTTTTAGCTTGAATGAGCAAATTTGTCAATGTTCCTGAATATAGTAGTAACATTGGAGCATATACTACCATATAGATCTCTGCTTTTTTTTTTTTGAAGAGGCTGCCTTTATGTGCCTGTTTTTTGTACAAAGATGGCAAAGTATAGAGAACAGAAAACTAGTTGCCGTGATTCTAATTAGTAATAGTAATTAAAATAATAATTTTGTTTTGTTGCAATGGTACATTATACATCCTTAATGTTTTTCTGCAGTCTTTGTCTTTTGCTTCTTACAGAAAAAATCTAAAGCATTTTGTAACTATGAGTTTATTTCAAATTTGAATGAAGAAAATTAAGATTTCATTTACTTCTGAACCATTTGATTACTCAAATCTTGAGGAATGTTTTCTCTGAAATCTTTACTAATTCATAGCTATCTTCTTGACTTTATTGGTAGCTGTGTCTCAATCGCAATTTAAACCCAAGCTTTTGCTTTTTGTAAGATTTTAATTTTCAAAATTCTGTTTGAATTACAGAATTTTGGCTGACTTTGTTAGAATGGATAAAATTCAGTAACACCTGAATTTATTTTTTTAATAATTTTATTGAAGAAAAGTTAAGAAAAAGAGTACAGAAGCACTTAGATGTTTTGGGAGTTTTGGGGGGTTTGGGGTTTTTTTTTTTCCTTGTCTGGTATGTTATAATAATACAGTGGTGTAATGTCAACTCCAGGTACTGCACAGACTACTTCAGGAGGACAAGTAGAATACAGAGCTCTGTCTGGAATTTGCTACATGGCATGGTATCATTTTGTTGGCCTTATCTGGACTAGTGAATTCATTCTTGCCTGTCAGGAAATGACAATTGCTGGGGCAGTGGTTACCTGTTACTTCAACAGGTAAGTGCAGCATTAACCCTGTATAGTTTTGGGGATTTTTCCAGCATTTACTTTCAATCTTTTTCTAGCCAAAATAGTCTCAAATAGACTGTAATTTATGTCAACATCTTGGAATCCAATTTAATATAAAATAATGTTGCTTGTTGCAAGATCTTGACTAAGATTTTACAATGTGTATGATATTAATGTGACTCACCCCTACCGCTGGAGTTACCAGGCCAAACTGAGCCTTGATGCAAGCCAGTAGAGCTCAGGTGACTGGTGAAATTGTCATTCGGAAGGCACAGGCTGCATCTGACCCTTTCGCAAGAGCCTGCATTAGCTCCAAATGGAGATGCAATATATAGCTCCTTGGTAATTTCATGTAGTCATAGGCAGTTTGGCCTCTTCCTAAGTGTTCATCCCTGCTCTGGGTTTCCATTTGTTCTGCCTGCATAAATGCCTAGTCTGCTACTCTTTTTTTCATTCTGTGCAGATATTTTCAGTTAATTGTAAGTGCTTTAACACTGCTCTTAAGAATTTAGAGATGTGTAAACAAACTTCCTTGAATTTTACATTGCCCTGAGATGTAAATGTGGAAGAAATGAGGAAAAATCTCTACTTTTCATGATTTATACTGTTTTTTAGACTTGCAATATTGTAAAATGAAATTAAATTGGTTTCATGCACTGGAGTGGTGCTATCCTGTCATTGCAGGGGGAGATTTAAATCTCACAATAAATTGTTGAGGTTTTTGACAACGAAGAGAGTAGCATCCTGAAAATGTTTTTCCTCATAAGTATTTTATGAGCGCTCTCGCCCTCATTGCTCTGTTCTTCTATGCCCATAATGAGATTTTCTGATCTGTGAAAAAGTCTGGCATTTTAAGGCATTTCTTCATTTTGTATCAGAGGAATATGGTGATAATCTCAATTTTTGTGAAAACTAGCCCTTGAGGAAGGTGATGTGAGAGCGAGTCGAGTAGCCTGGCAGGAGAGGGCCTGGGGACCCTGCAGCACTGGCTGCAGCCGCCCGGGACTATCGGGCTTGGGTGGCTGGGAAGGGAGAGACTTTGGGCTTCTCCAAAACCTAGGTAGCAATTTTCTGCTTATGGTCTCTAGAATGTATCCCTAGATGTTTCAGTTGCTGATAGAAAGGCCTCCTGCTGAAAGGTTTCCAAATAGTCTGTTCCCCTCTGCCCAGCAGAGACAGCAGCACAAGCCCCACTTGCAGGAGCGACAGTGGCTCTGCTCCAGCCAAAGCAGCAAAGCTAGAAGACCTGGTAACAGCCAGTGCCCGCCATTGTTTTAAGCGATGTTCATCTCCTCCAAAAAGCCAAGGCAGGGCAGTGTTTAACAGGTGTATCAGGAGCCTGTCTCTGCTAGGATTCTCTATGCAGCCAACAGCCATGCCACTGAGCTGGTGCTAGTGAAAGAGCAGACAAAACCTAAAATGCTGCTTTTTAAAGGTTGACTTCTGTAGAATGACGCAGTCTCACGCTACTATTTTACACGCCACGATAGGATCTGAAAAGGGAGGAGCTCGTGTTTCTTACGTCATCTCCTTTTTCCTATTGAAGCTCTAAACACAAGTAACTAGCATGGCTGTGGTTCTGTGGGCAATGGGCTGCTCTTTTCTTCTAAGAAAATCTATGGACCTCGAGCTTTAGCAATTGATTCAGCTTGAGCAGCTGAGTGCTGGGGCACTAAGTGTGCATTTAAATAGGCTTGCTTGAGAAAGCACAGGGAAGAAATGCAGTTTCACTGACTTACTGGGTAGTGCACCGCAGTGTGTTTTGGTACGACACACCATCTAAATGCCCAGGGCAAAGACACTGTCCATATCTTCATCACACAGAGCAGGGAAGCACCTGTAGAAACTGCTGTGATGACATTTACTGCTCTGTTAGGGTCTTCCGCTTTCCAGCTATTTTTTACTGCTGCAGGAACTGGCCACAGAATACAGAAGGTTCCTGCACTCAGTTGTATTGAAATCATTTTGTACATCTACTGTCAAGCTCTCCTCTTGCTTGCCAGGTGGCGTGTACTGTGTTGAGAGAGTTGTGCCTGGAAGGGGAAATGCAATTTTTCTGCTGCGGTGATCCCTCTTCCTGGCCTTTAAGGCTGTCAGCACAGATCTGCAGAGACGCAGAGCAGTGCAGGAATGGGGAGGGGATGGTTAGCTGCAAGAGCAGTCGCACCATCAAGGGCAAGGATTATCTCACGCTGTTCCAGCAATTCTGAGCTTGTCTGCTGTGTATTTTTAATGTATTCCCTGGGGCAGCATCATAAAGGCATGTCACAAGAGTTTGTTTATGATACCTCACAGAGAGGCTTTCTTCTTTGCTTGTAAGTGCTCTGAGGAAATGGCACGGCCTTTCCCTGCGGAAATCTCCTTCCACAGCACACGCAGCCATGTGCTGCATGGCCAACAGCCACGGTGGAGTTGCAAATGGGGAGGTCATTTTAGCTGGATTAGCTTTACAGGTGACATGTTTGACCTGTAATACCACCACTGAAAATGGATTTTGCCTTCTTTTATTTCAGATGAAACATGAATACATGAAAGATTTTTTTAATTTAATACAATAAATAGAACTTTTTTGCTTAAAGATTACTTTTTATGACTTGTGAAAAGGGCTCAGTCTTTTAAAAAAACCTTCTTTGTTACTATTGCTGTTGTATTTTCATCTTGGTGTGCTTAGGTGTTACGTGCGTATTTACCTTTTCAGTGAGATGAGGCTTCTCCCCTCTCTGGGATTAAAGGATGTCCGTGTCACAGGCATTGCCGTCCTGTCCATGTTTGAGCTTATTCAGTAACTCCAATGCATGTATGTCACTGCAGAGGGTTGAAATTAAGGAAGTATATAAGCATTTTCAGGATTGGGGTTTTCCACCTGACTCTAAGGTGTTCAGCACCACAACTTCCAATAGATTCAGTGAGAGGTGAAATACATATATCTCCCAGCATGTCAAAAATCCAGGTTTATGGATTTGCACCGAAGTCATTGAGAGATGAACTAGGACAAATTTTTTAAAGGATTCTTCTTCCCTTTTCAAATACATCTGCAATATTTAAGAGCATCCTTTGCCCTACTTACATACTTGACCTAACCCATGTAAAAGCCATCAGCATGTGTGTAGTCAGACCTGTCCCTTGTGGCTTTGAGAGCAGGTAAAAGGGCAGTTGGAAGTACAGTCTGTGTGTTCTCTGCTAGTCTGATAATGTCTCTTTTATTACAGATCTTGTAATTTATTGTATTTGTTTAAAACCTGAGATTTATATTTACTTGAGGAATACATGATTCATTCCTTAATGTTTCTAAAGTATTTTACGCTAAATCTCTTTTTAGGCAGTTTTTGAAACAGATGAGGCAGGATTGAAGAAAACTGTAAGCACAGCTCTGAAAACAAGGACAGGCTTTTAAAGAAATGCTTCCCCCCCCCACCCCTTTCAAATGTCTACATCTTTTGGGTGTGTCAAGATTAATTTTTTTTCTTCACACAAAAAAAGTGTTTTTAAAATGAAAGCTGAGATGTATGGATGATCATTTGATTCAAGGAACTCGGTGCTAAGAAAGATATCTAGTCTCACAGAGCTCACAAGAAAATAAAGACAATTGGCAGCACTGAAGAAAGAAAATTATTAGAAGATCATGTGGTATAGAGCACAGGTTCACAGGGTTTTGGAATAGTAGTGTTCTATGTAAATCAAACAATCCTGTGGTAACATAAAACAGGGATTCCAAAGAGGAAAAGCAAGCTGTGGCCCTACTCAGTCTAGTTACGAGTTCTATCAGGCAGAGTTGTGTTTTTCCCGATACCTTGTGTGCATGCAGTGGAGTCTACGTGCACAGAATTCACTGCACAGTATGAACTGCCTACAAAACTTCATGCGTATGGCTGACTGTATGCTTGTACTAAAGTCATTTCAGGATTGCAGCCATATAATGTACAAAGCTGGGTGAAACTTCATCCTTAAGGGTAATTGGGTATAGGTGGATGATGGAGCCAATCTTGAGCTTGTTTGGAGTCACAAGCATCACCTGTTGTTGTGTTTAGCTAGCTGTTTTCCTATGTTTCCTACCCTGAGCCACAATTACAAGGAAAATGTTTTGTTCTTTTTCTAATCTGTTTGGAAGCAAAGCAAGAAACCTTGTCAGACCCTGTTCTTGTGTGAATTCCTTTGCTAAGAAAAGAAGTTGTGGAAAAGCATCCGAATGTGTAGAAATTTATCTAAACTGAACTTTGAACTTTGACATTCCTGCTTGTTAATCAGTTTAAAATATCAAAACCCTGCTTCATTTTTCTCTTTAGTAGCAAGTAAGTTATTAACACAAGAGTAAACTTCGTCCTTTCTGTATGTCTCATCCTTGGATAACATTTAACTTGCAGAAACTTAATCTTTCGTATGCTGAGATCTGACTGAGGCTGTCATATGTAAGGTAGCGTACGAGGGAAGAGGAGACACTGGTACTACATAGATAGAATAACTCATCTATATTGCGATGTATGTGTTTCTAACACAGAAACTTCATGACTTAAAAAAAAAAAAAACCAACAAACCTGCCTTATTCAGTATAAAATTCCACTATCCCCCAAGCTGTTCCCCTAGTTGTAAGACCAAAAATAATAAATGCAGCAACTGCTTTGCTGGAATTTCCTATTTAAAATAATGTGGTATTTTCACATATTTAAATACAACTTCTCGGCTGTAGAGTATTTAGTGTTTTGAATGAACTGCAGTGATACCTTCAGGATTCTTGCAGAACTGTGATACCTACCTTGATATAGTGTGTATGATTTAAATCCTTACCAAAGTGAGGATTTAATAAAAATATATTTGTGGAGCTTTTTAGCCCCAACCAGTCACTCTTTTATGACTGCCTTTTTTTTAGTTTCTTGTGCAAACTGTTAATTTTTCAAGATAACAGAGGTTTTGAAGGAATCACTTATGAAAATAGGAATCTTATTTGTGGTACGAGGTCTGATGTCTACTTAACTGCTTAGTCAAACTGCTGCTGGTTCTGTTGCCTAAGTAAATTTTTCAGGCTTGGGCCAATTGCTTAAGAGTTGCTTTATAGAAGGGCTATTTATGACTATTGATCAGTGGGTTTTTTTAATCCTCTGAACCATTTTTTAAAGGTATTTATAGTGTTAATCTAATTGATTTTTTTTTTTTACAGCATTTGAAGAGGGGTGGGGGAGTGGCTTTAAGTTAATTTCCTGGGTTTTATATAAATTCTTGAGAGGTGTGTCATATTACTCCCTGTAAATGATTGACATTAAACTGACCTTTATAAAGGAACCAAGAAAATAAAACTTGTATTTAGGCCAATTTTTTGTCCTTACTTTTTGATTTTGGGAAACACATTATTTCTCCAAAAAATTACAGGTTAGTGTGCAGTAGAATTACAAGGTTTTTAGACCAAATTGTAATTCTAAACATATAGTATGATATTCCTTTTTTGTGTATTCCATTTTAAAACAAATCCTGCTCAATGAAAAAAAAAAAAAAGTATTATCTGAACAAATTTTAACACAAAATTTTACCAAATTGCAACAATAAAAGTAGATAGTAGATCTCAATTTCAAATGTGAAAGCTTGTGATATTTTTTCTAGTTTTAATTTTATCACTAAAGCAGAAATAGAGAGTTCATTCCATCAGGCTAAAATCTTGCAGAAACAACAGTCAAATAAAAGATTGCAGAGAATAAGAGAAGTGACAGAAACTGGAGAGAGGTATTCAAGGGAGTATTCTCAGATGTTCACTTACTTCTGGTATTTTCCATTTGTAGGTTTTTTCTAGATATTTTTCCATTACTGAATACATCAAAACTGTCATTGCTTAAGAATTAAACTAATCCAATAAAAGTTATAAGCTTGGCCATTTTCCTTTGGACTAAGGTGAACATTCAGATGAAGTCAGTAGGAAAACTGGAGTTGTTCAAGTGGGAAAGGAGATACCAGTTTAATTCTTTAAATTTCCAAATACTCAAAAGATACAATGTATATCTTCTTAAATAAGTTTCTAAAACATTTTTAAATTGTTTGTTTTTCTTTCTAGAAATAAAAATAGCCCACCACCTCACCCAGTCCTGTCTTCCATATCAGTTCTTTTTTGCTATCATCTAGGAACTGCTGTAAAAGGCGCGTTTCTAGTCACAATACTGAGAATACCAAGGATTGTTCTTTTGTACCTTTATAATATCCTAAAACAAAAGGTAGGTATATACTTCTGTGACACTATAAAAATAGTAGTTAAAAGGTGAGATTAATGAAAAAAAAAGTGAAGAATATACTTCTTGATTAAAAATGGATGATATCATGTGGATTTTATATTTTATCCCATTTTCTTCATTAAGAAAACTTTTTTCTCAACTTGGATATCAATTCTTCCTTTTTTTCTCTCAACTAAGATATTTTTAAAAGCAGAAAACACCAACATTAAAAACCACTTTTATTTAGTGTTTATATATAAAGGTTTTTATGAAGGACAAAGGAAAAATTTGGCAGAATGCTCTATTTAAATTTTTTGCATCATAAATTTTAAAAAAGCAAAGGTAAGTAAGAACATTATTGTTGCATATAAAATATCTTATAGAAAAGATTTCATCTGCCTTGTAATATGAATTTACAGAAGGAATGTATGAAATAAGAACTATTCCAGAGATTTGTGTAGGATCCAAACCACATCTTTTAAGATATATAAAAAATATAGCTGGGCTGTTTTGATTGTTGCTTGCCTTCTTTCTATCTTTCATGCATCTCCACATCTCTCATCATCTGCTGGAAACATACCATTGCAGTTAATTCTGGCACTCTGGCAAGGAGAGAGGCCTGTCATGACTGCACAGCTCTGATTTTAGAGGAAGATTTGGGCAAAGTTTTTAAATGTAGGTCTTTTCCTCTAGAGTTTACCTTGGCCTTGAAGCATGTTATGTATAGTTATGACAGGGTATTTACATTGACCATTCCTGGTACCTGTGAGGCATGTGTGTGGGATATAGTTTATGAATGCTTAAATAAAAGCCCCTTGTAATAAGATACTTGAAAGATGTGTAAGTGTCTGGGTTTATGTCGCTTTCATAGGACAGCCTTGGTTATAAAACTTGGTGAATTGGGTCAACTAAGAACTTTGTTTAATGATGATAGGTGGGGTGAGTTGCGCTAGACAGAAGGTAGAGTATTTTCTGCCTCTAGAGGAAGCAGAGTAAGTGGACTTGTTGGTACATGGTTTTGTAATCTGAATAGCTGTAGAAGATTTAACTAGCAAAGAAAGATTATTTGTGTCTATAGCGCTGTGCTACAAGCTCCTTTTGGTCCAGTTGCCAAGCATTCAGCTGAGGATGTGATGTGACCCATAGCTGTAACTGCTGCTAAAGAAGCTATAAAGTGCTCGGGTCAGCTTGTGTCCCCAGCCCACAGAAGAATCCCCCCACAAAGTAACCTTGCTCCTTCCCATGGGAGAAAGGACGGGCTATGGCCCCTTGCCGTTGAGGCTCTTTCTATAAAGGGCCAGAGTAGTGCTACTAAAGGATGGAGAAGTGGTGCTGCATTCTTGTAGAGCTCACCCAGATTTTGCTACCCTTGCAAAAAATGCTGCTGTTTTCTGTGAACAGGAGGAAACATCAGGGGTCCGCAAGCTTGCAGGTAAATTCACAGATGTTTTCTACGCAGCAGTCTTCAAGCAGAATCAGAGAGGAGATTGTGGTTGAAGTCCCTTGCTCTAGGTTTTTAATAAACAGTACTTACTGGGGTTAATACAGTTTTAGTAAAATCATCTCTCCAGCAATACACATCAAGATTGAAGTATTTCTCTGCTGTCAGGAGTTTGTATGTACAGTCACCGTTTTAAAGGAATTATTCCTGGAATATTTTCAAGAACCTCTTTGGAAAAAAAGTTGAGAGGTCCGTGATTTCTGCACGAAGAATGGTAGTTGTGGGGACCTGAGGTTTTCATATAGTAACTGGAAGATCTCTGCTTTCCAAAACAAAACAAAAACATTCTGACCTCTGGAAAAAGGTTAAAAAGACACAAGTATCGCTGAACTGAATTTCCTCTTGCTGAGAAAAACAGCCGGTTAAATTTGGCAGGCTACCACGGCCACCAAGATGTCTTTTTCTTGTCTTGCTTGGTAAAATCTTTATAAGGTAAACAGTTCTGAGCTCGTGATGTGATGTGGTGGGGGGGGGTGTCAATCAATGCTCTATGAATGGTCTGTTCCAATACATGCTTTTTCTTCCTGTCCTGAAAAATGAATGTATGCTCTGAGTCAATACATGCACATGTGCATATAAGTCCTTCTGCCCATTCTTTTATTTCTGTTCATTAGGGTACCAGTCATTTCAGAACTGTGGAGTTTTTTTGATAAACAAAAAAGTTAAAAATCTGTCGGTGCACTCCCTGATCACTGCAAAGTACTGTAAGGGTTACTGACTTGCCTGCCTGTTTTGTTCTCCAAGCAGCTGTCAGTTCACAAAGCTGCTTGCAGCACTTCTTTTCTTTTCCTAGAGAAGAATCTTCCATCTACAGGAAGAAAAAAAATATGCTCAGCTCATCAGTCATTAATACTGAAGGGTCTGAATTAAAAACAGTTCCTGTAATCCTAAAGGAAATATCTGCTGCCTAAGTGAATGCTTTATTAGAAGAGTCAGTCACTTGTAAAGCAAGTTTTTCTAAAATGGCAGTACTGTTTGAGTCTAATTCTGCGTCCAGTAACCGAACATTTCATTTTATTGCAGGAGAGTGCATGTGCAAAGTGCCTGTTCAAGTGCTGTTTCTGCTGGTTTTGGTGCCAGGAAAATTGCTTGAGATACTTTAACCAGGTACACTCTGTCATCTATCTGTCACTCAACCATCTGCATACCTAGTCTAGAAACGGTGTGTGTATGCTAGCTCCATTTAGCACGACTAAAGCGACATCCAGTGCACACAAGCCAAAGTTTTCTGCTGGCCACCTAAACTAAACAAACAAAAAAGTCTTGAAGTGTAGATGGAACTTGTTGCAAAGAAACAGGGAATTGACAAACATGCAAGGTGCAAGGTTTTAGAAAACTTGTTAATACAGCTTGAGATAGCCCTTTCAGAGGGCCACTTGTTATTTCTGTAGGTAGGAAGACTTAACATTTTGTTGAGTTGTGCCAGACAGACTACTGAAATACAGCGGGTCCAGGTGGAAGGAAGCAATGAAGAAGTAAGAAACCCACCTGGAGATGTGTCATTAAACTAGATACAGTATTTTCCACTTGAAAGTCCTGAATAAAGAAACTTGAACTCCTGGCTGATTTCCATTATCAATATATCTGGGAATATGATCCATGATGAAAAAGCCAGATGATATAATATACTCTTTCTTTGAAAGACATCTTTGTTTTGTTAGCAGTTTTGTTTCAAAAGTGTTTTTATTGGAAATGGATGATTTCTGACATACAGCAGTTTTTCACATGCTTGACTCCTACTTTTTCTGATCCTTTTCTCCAAATGTTTTCCAGCTCTATATACATTGATGTAAATAGTTAATTTTTCTCTTTGTCAGTCCCCTTTTGTTATCTCTGGTGACTGTGGTATTCTTAATGTGAAAGGGAATCAGATGTTCATGCTGATTCCTAACTGACTGTTGTTCTTTGTTCTCACTGCTGAGGGTAGTAGTGAAGTAAACAAGACAATTCTGATAAAGGGTCTGGCTTCTCCTCTAAAGTAGGTGCATAAATTAAGCTTAATCTTGGCCAACTATGAAGAGAAAGTTTTTCGCTTAGTTCAGCCTAGATTAAATAGTTGTGCAGTGAAATCTCTAGTTCTAGACGATGAATTTTCCAGACTTTCATTTTTTAGGTAGATCTTACAGTTACTGACTTGGTGAGGAATCTCAGAGTTCATCTTGACTCCAGGCTTTCCATTTGTAGTCACCCTTTCCCCTTGGCTTCCTGCCTTTCAAAGAGATATCCAGCATCCTAGTGTTTACTTTCTCCTGCTGTTGTATGCTATGTGTTTGTTAAAAAAAGAATTAATTACTGTAATGTTCTTCCTTTTGTTTCAGAAGTCTGTATTGTAGCTCATGTTCCCTTAAAAGATTTCCTGTTTCCCAATCTATTGTAGGCAAATTTCTGTTTTTATATGAGTTGTGGTTTTTAACCTAATGATCATAATACTGTGTTTGCTGTTAGAGAATTGTTTGTTTGAACATCTTTTTGGCAAAGACAATGGTGTTCCATGTGCTCCAAATCCAGGGCAATTTGGGCGAGGGTTAGAGGAGAAGAAAAGCAAGAACATGCTGTAAGATTTTAACAGAAATTTTTATCTGTATGAAGGGGTAACATTGGTCTCAGGTTATTGTATTTCCTAGAGTAATTAACGAATCTAATTTTTTTTTCCTATAAAGAATGTATTCAAGCCTATTTCTTAAAAAAGCCATTTTGACTGAGACTGAAAATCTTCAGTTTTATAAAATCTGTGGCCAAATATAAGAAAGAAAGAAAAAAAAAAAAGGGAAAAATGAAAGACAAGTCTGCAGTTTTAAGCAGCTTAACATATGGCTTGATTAACAGAAGTACTGAACTCTTAAGAGCTCTTACAGAGTGGTAAAAGCTGCTGGGTACAGCCTTGAAATTTCACATAGGTGTTGAACATGGACTTGAGAGGAATTAAAAAATTGCTTGTACCTATGCTTCTAACATTTTGAAAGTATTTTTAGTTCAGATTTTTTTTTTTGAGTTGAAATTACTGAAACGTGGAAAAGCTGTTACAAAAGTTGGTTCAAAGCTCATTGTGTGCATTAACATTCCTTTACTATGTTTTTGCCTTTTATTCCAGTATTACCTTCACTATAGTAATAAGCATATAATTACCTGAAACTTAAAAAAAAAAAAAAAAAAAAAAAAAAAAAGGCAAGCCTTCCCCATCACTTCTGCACTATTTTCTTCAACCTGTTGTTATATTGCTTAGATGATTTAAATTCTTTCTCCTCCTTCATTCACAAGTTTAATCGGGATTAAACAGAGCCCCTTGTTTTCCCTTTGGGAAACTTGCAGATGAGAAACAGGTGCTGGAGGAAGTAACACTGGTGACAGAGCGTGAGCTGCTTTCTTCCCATGCAGTATCAATGAAGTGCTCCATTATGTTATCAAAGAGTACTTTTCGGGCTGAGGTGCCATCTTTCAGGTGGGATTTCACACTGACTTTGATAGTTTCATGCATCCCTGAAGTGACTCATTCTCTGCAGGCTCTGCTAAGTTTTGTTCAGCTCTCCTGGAACTTAACTGAAATGGGGCCAAAAAGGTACCCTGTCATCTTCCCATCGTGACGGAGTGCTGTGCTAGTTGCTGACAGTTGCCGTATTTCCAGTGGCAGTTGTTGGAGGAGGGGTAATGTAAACCCAGCATCCCGTGCAGATTGCCATGTGGATAATTACGTTCTGCCTTCCTAAATTTCTTTCGGATTTGCAACTGGATCCTGTGCTAAACTGTGGTGTAGTGTTGCTATGTGCTGTTAAACAGTTCACTCCTTAAGCTGTTCCATTTCAGTCATGGGCAAAGTGATTCATGTGTGTGTATAATCCATTAGTAACAATTGTAAAGCACTCTGGGTTCTATCTGGATGAAAAGTGCTTTGTGAATATAAAGTCATTATCCTTACTTGACAGTTCTGTTTGCCAACACTTGTCAGAATTACCACAGATTTTTCATCTTCTGGCTCTGATGGTTTCAGTATGTTCCAGATAAACATATCCAATCATCTCAAGTGAAATCTGGGAGATTGAAATTTCTCTTCCGTAAAAAGAATATACTGGGTTTTTTTAATGTGGTTTGGGAGCTACAAGGTCTGTCTGTCTCCTAGTTTCTTAAATTGTAGTGGCAGTCTTAACTTTTGATGCATCAAAGTGCTCACTTTTTTTTTTCCCCTTTACAGCCTTGTTGCAGTGGCTTTTTTTAAACAATATATCTATTTCAGAATAGTTTTGCTTTTCTGTGTCTGTTTTGGGTTCATCTGCAGCCAGTTGGCAAGCAACTGCTCCAGAGTGCAGCACATGGATTTCTGAAGGAGTTGCTGAGCAGTACGTGGTTTCTTTATTTTTGTCAGCACAGTTACTTGCAGCATAGCCTTCCGGGCCCTGTGGTAGCCTTTACTGCAATCAGCAGTGTGTAAGCCTGCATTTGCTGGTACTGAGACCCTTCAACTGATACTGAAAGCCAGCAACTGTCTGGTGTAAAAAAAAACAGAAGCAAGTGTGTCTAATGGTTGTATATCCATGGCAGTTGGTTGTCCCTTAAACTTTGGATGGAAGCCTATCAGGAGGTTGCATTAAATGCCTTGTGGAGAAGTGACCTAGATAAAACCAAAATTCATGCATGTTAATGTAAGTACAGTTCGCCTCTGCACTGCCAAACACATTGTGCCTCACCCCATAAACTACTACTTCTTCCTCCCAAAAACAATACTGCATTTTAATGTTACTGGCAAAATTGCTTCTAGATGTTAAGCTAAATTTTCATTCATCTTGAAAATACAGTTGGCTAAAATGTTCACCTTCAGTGAAATCATATTTTAAATATGTTTGTTTTCCCTCTACAGGGTTTATGTATGTGATAACAGGAAATAAAATTCCTTAGGTCTTTACTTGCTCTGTAGCGTGAATCATGTGGGGACAGAGATGAACAAGGCTGACTAATTCTTCCTTTGATACCTTCCTCCTCTCCCCTATCGCATAAAAAAAAAAAAGGCAATGAAGCAAGTGACCAATAATTCAGTGCTTTTAAGCACAGCAATTTATGCACAACTCTCTGGAAATGTTCAGTTTGATTTTATTTCAGAAATCCTAAATGAGAGCATTGTCGCACTAACTGCAGAAGCCACTGTAAGCAACTCCAGTAATGATGCAATGGATACTTAAAGCAGGATCCTTGTGGTCCAACCCCTGTGGTTGAAATGGAGCCCAGGTGTATCAGTGCAATGCTGTAGGGAAGGACACCCAACTACCCTCCAAGGAGAAAGTTGTGTTGGTCCTACCCGCTGGATAACAGCCATGGAGGGAGTAGATGACACACGGAGTAGGAAGCAAGGAAAGTTGAGGGACAAGATTTTCTCCAGTAAGTCCAGACTGCAAATATAAGGTGGAATGGAAATAAAGTTGTGTTTCTTGGACTGCTTGGGAAAATTTGGGAGGCTATTGGAGGGTTTCTTACAGATGGTAATTAGCCTAAAAATCAAAAATAACCATTTCTGTATTAGCTGTGTGCTTATTGGTTAGAAGTCGGGGAGGAGTTTAGTTAACAAGGCTGCAGAAAGGGCAGATTCGGTCCTGGAAGGTATGAGATGAAGTACTTGCACCAGAAAGAGGGGCATAAATGCTATTGTACAAGTTGCTGGTTAGGTGATCAGGCTTATTTCTTGGGGTGGGGGCAGGACACTGGGATATCCTGGTATGTCTACTTTAGACAAATAAAGGGTAAGAGCAAGCCTGTTAGCTGTCTATGAGTATATCAAGAAGAGAAACAGCAGGGAGGGATAAGAGCCAAGACAAGATCAGCAGAAGAATGAGTGGATGTAAACTGTTCATGAGCAAATGTTGTCTGGAAGTTGGAAGAAGGTTCCTGAGGACCAGAAGGACAACTGTCTGGAATAGCTCCAAATGTACGGGCTGGGACAGGGAAAAGCCCTAAGTAGTTTAAAGAGGGAGCTTTCCACGTAAGAGATGAAATTGTATAATGTGCTAATCTGAACTAGCCAGGGACCGGAGTGGCTGAAAGTCCCTTCCAGTCTTACGTGTCCTCGTCTCTTCAGTGGGGCCTCACAGGCCCGTGTTGCTCTAATTTCCCACCACCATCTGAGACGCACGATACAGCTTTCTCACTGAGTCACTAACTGCTATACAGCAGCCACAGAAATGTCATTGCCTCTTGCTACCACTGGATTTTGTTTTCTGAGGGGATTCCACTGGCAGCTGTGACACTTGCAAGCCAAGACCCTTTAAAGTCCAGCCTGAGCTGCACAGCGTTGCACTGGGTGTAGCTAACCAGGGCAGCCCCCAAGAGAGTTGGCAGCAACAAGATCAGATCAAGCTGAAAATACCAGCAGAGCAGAAAAAGCTGAAGTGGGATGCGAAACCAGCATGTCTCCTGCTTCTTTTTTTAAGAAGATTCTGTTGCTATGGCAATCCTCTCTTCCCCAAGCTCATTTTATTAAAGCAAGTCCTAGAATGGAGGACTGAATTCAGCTGTTACACAAAGTAGCAATTATTCTCAACAATTGGGGAACTTAAGGCCTGGATCTGAGCCACAGCGCCTTTCTCATGAAGCTAGCAGGTCAATTTTTCCAAGACCCTTGACATTCTGTGTTGTGAGGCACAGAAGGATGTATTCTTTAAATAGGTTTTTTTGCATACTGTGGTATTTGGAAATATGTAAACATTCACATTCCTTATTTATTCATCCTGACGCTGAGAAACTAGTGTCTAGTTCCCAGGCTCCAAGCCAGAGGAGGCTTGTGTTCTTCACAAAGGTGGTGATATTGTACCAACTTGCTGGTGCAAGGATAAAGACTGTTCCTGACCCACTATCTCCCGTGCTTTCTGATCAATGGTATGCTATCGATTCCATTATTACTTGCTTGTCACCATAGCAGAGACTACTATTGTAAAGCATCAATTCATTAAGCAAAGATAAAAACATAATAGCTACATTGGACCAGACTGTCTCTGTCTAGCTCAGTATCCCATCTCCAACCGTGGCTGTGAGTGAACGCGAAGGTAGTACATGTGTATATTTCCCTGTCCCCGTGCTGTTTCTGAATCTCTTTTCAGCTTGGGGACTTCTTGAGCCGAGTACATTTTCTGTGTGTTTAATAACTCTCAGTGGATTCCTTTTCCCTGAACTTTCCCAGTCTCCCTTGAGCTCATGCAAACTTTTAGCAGCTAAAGCATCCTTTGTCCAGCAGTTCACAGCTTACAGACTTACAGTGAGAAGAAAATTCAAATTTGGCTCCTACTACTTCGTATGGTCCTCCCCCTGCCCAGTCTTTGTTCTGGAAGAAACACTGAGCCATCTAACCCTACCTACCCTCTCTGCATTTCTCATGATTTTGTAGCCCTCTTACCACATCCTCCTTCAGTCATCTCTCTTCCAGACAGAAGAGCCTCGTGTACTCGGTTGTTCCCCAGAGAGGAGACATTCCATGCCTTTTGGATCATTCCTGCTGCCCTTCTCTCAAACATTTTCAAGTCCACTAAAGCTTTTGTGCGTGGGAAAAGAGAATGCATTCTGTAGAAAGCCACATTTAAATAACGTGTTTCTAAACGATAGCAGGTTCTTAACTGACCACGGTTTACCATCTTAGCCTTCGCAGCTATCTTTTCTTTGAAAGGGATTGGGCTGTTGCACATACCCTGCAACTGGAAAATTAATGGGATATCTAAGCTTTGTAGTCCAAAATCCCAAATGATTTGCAAATATTGGTAATAGCTTGAGTGTGTTAGATGCTCTTTGGTGGGTAAGGCTGAGAAATCATTTGAGCTCATTTCTGTGCAACTCGGTTTCATGGAAACATACATTTGCTTAAGTGTTAGGCACGTATTTTGTTAGTGAGAACGTGTAGATTTCTGTGTGGCTGGATGGGATCAGGGTATGGCGTCTGTATGGGGAACCTGGGAACTGTGAGGAAAGTGTGTGGAGCCCCAGTCTAGGCTGAACAAAAAACCCTCCAAACTTTTTTTTTCCTTAGAAGTGTGTTTTTTGCCGAAGGTAGAGATCACTTGGCTAAGTCTTCAGCTTGTACTAGTAGCATTCTTGCTTCACCTATGACAATGACTAGTTTTGTAGCCTTCAGCAGTTCATTCATTTCTGTGTCTTTTATTCCTTCTGTAATGTTGGATTATTACCTGGCTGCCTTTCTTGCTTGGATGTTATGACTAGTCGATACTTACGTGATTTGTTGAGGTTGTAATTTTTATAAATGCCATTTTTTATCAACTGGTTTGTAAGATGACAAATCCCTGTGCAGGTAGTATTCAGTCTCCAGCATCAGTTTCAGTCTTTCCAAGATAACTGTTCTAGTTAATAAATATCAGAAATTCCTTTCGTTGCACATTCCTCAGATACCAAAGTGGCTAATTCAAGAGTGCAAACAAATGGTTATTTATTTTAAGCTTGGAAACAATGTTTGTACAAGTGCACGTGCATTTTCAACATTCTTTTTAATTTTTAAAACGGAACATTTTTTGCTATTTATAATGAATACAGAATCTCTGTTTAATTTATTGGCAAAATTTATACTGACCTCACCAGATCAGGATCTGCTCTGTGAATTTAGTTCTTAAGGGACAGAAACAAACTTGGAAGACCCTTTTCCACTTTGTGTCTCAATTTCCTGTCTGTTAATGGGAACGATGAAACAGACTTAACTCACAGCACGTTATAAGGATAGGTCTATCCGTGTTTGAAACACGCAGCGACAGCTACAGACAGAAGACGGAGAGGGAGCTTGACTTGAGGCCATCTATCCTACGCCCGTGTGCTGGGCAGATGGTAGCCCAGCAAGGCTGGCGCTGGCCTTACTGAGCTGCCAGCTCTTCGGCTGCCGCGTCCTGGGCCGATGGTACTGCGGGCGAGCTTGCGGGCCGTCGGGTTTCCTCACACGGGATGGCAGCAGGCTGCTTACAAACCGGTCGGGTTGAGGCAGGCAGGTGGGACAAGGATGCTTCTCTTTCAGAGGTGTAGGCAACTGAGAAGGCGAAGGTACTGTAGTCAACGCCTGACGGAGCCAAAGGGTACACCTCGCTGCCGTCCTGTTACGCCACTCCCCGGGGAAAGGATCAGCGTCGGTATAAATGAAAGCTAGCACAGAAAGCGTTTTTTCCTATTTAGGAATGAAGCGAACTTGCTTGTTTAAACAGATTTTTATGCAGACACTCTACGTGTTTCTGTGGAGTTCTGTGGAGTCTTTGATTTTTCTTAGAGTAGGCAATAAATCCATGGTCTTTATTTATACTTTTTCCATCTATGGATGTATTTGCTACTATGTAAGTACAATATTTACAGGATGTCACTGTTTACTACTTCTCTTTTTTTGCTTACTGTCAGAGAAAAAAAATTCCTTTGTCATATATAAAATAAATAATATCCACAATAAAGAGACAAAGGATCTTTGCCTGCATTTACTTTCTTTCTTTCTCTGTAATATTTTAAGATAATGTCAATACAGCTTTGCTACACTACAGTATGTTACAGAAATTGCTGTGGGGTAGAACTGGACTCTGCAGAAATAAATTTTCTCTGCCTTCAGCTATCTGAAATTTTTGAAAAGGAAGTGTTTTGCAGTAGGCCAGTATAATTCACTTTCAGCAAACCAGGTTTGGTTTTTTTCACTTCCAGGTGAAGCAGAAAGTATCTGAGCACCGAGTACATGTTGCGGTGCATAAATTCCTTCAGAATAGTAATCTCTTGCACACTGCGTTCTTACTGACCACACCAGATGTAACTAATGCTTTGTGGCATAATCCACCTTCTAATATTTTGAGTAAAGGGCAACTACTCATAAGACTTGCTGGTAAAGTTCAGCATACATTTCAGGTATCCTGAGTGCTGTTTTTCTTAGCTGGTATTTTCGGGACAGTTTCAAAACCTTGTTGAGGAGTTCCATAAATGGGACATATATGTCAAGTTATGCACAGCAAGTGGTAAAATAATCCAATCCATAGAGGTAGATATTCTGTCCTCCCCACCTGTCTTGGCAAGTTTCCACAGAGAGAAATCTTCTAAAATTCTCAATACATCAAAAGTCTGTGACTGCCGCCCCTACTGTCTGTTGAAATGCTGGTCTAGTCCAGGATCCTTTAGCTGTTCTTTCCCAGTCGTTTTCACAATTGATCCCATCTTTCATGAAGAGGTTTATTTTATGGCTGTAGCCGTAAGCTTGAATGTCAGTTGCATATGAATAGTTTGAAAGGGCCATGTATAAAAGCTTTTTTAATCATCAACTTCTAAATGGCTTGATAACTACATAACTTGATTGTTCCACTTGCATAGTTTGCCAGCAGTCTTGGAGATAGATTTGTAGAAAATAAGCAATAAGTTTGGATAGCGTGACTCCAGGTAAGTAAGTGTTTTGTGGTAATTGTGCCGTATTCATTAACAAGAATTAGGGTAGAGAACTTTGGTTCTCCACCTTTGGATAAAGGTGGGTTCAGAAATTTATTTAGTCCCTATTCTAGCATTTACTAATGGTGGAAATTATGTAGAAAAGCTATTTGATGTTAGAAACATAGTTATTACAGTCCCATAAAATAAAATTGCCATATTATGCAAAATAACTCTTTATATTCATAAAGTTAGTATTTCCAAATAGAGTTTAGGGCTTTGCATCTCGCTGAAGTAAAATCTAGATATGAGTCTCTGCTCTCTCACTGCATTATTATCTTCTGTAATTTCAGCATGCATACACAACTACAGCCGTAAATGGGACAAATTTTTGTACGTCAGCAAAGGATGCTGTCTTTATTTTGGCAAAGAATTCTGCTAAACTTGCATCCATTAGCTGTTTTGGAGATTTTATCCTATTTCTGGGAAAGGTAAGATTAAGAAATGTTCTGTAAGAATGAAGTGAAAAATCAGGTTTGATTCTCTTTTCTTACACCTAAGGTAAATAAGGTTAATCTTTGTTAAACTCCGTGGTGTTAATGCTATAAAATGAGTTTGGAAGTGAAGATAATGTTTGAGGAATTTAATCGTTTTCATAGTCTTTACAGAGTTATTTAGTTGTATTACAGTAGTGTCCTTGGCACCACTCTCTCAGTTCCCATTGCAATAAGTCTTTGGTAAATACATAGTAAAAGGTTGCCTCTGCCCTACGGAATTTACATGTTGAATTGAACACAAAGTGTGACAACTACGTGATGCCAGAAACTGCATAGCTACCTCCCAGATGAGATGTGCTGTTAAAATATTGGCTGTAATGTTTTTGCCTTAGGGTTTTGGGGGTTTTGGTTTTTTTAAGAAACATTTCTACATGATTAATGAGGCTGAATTTCTCTCTCACTGCCCTTTACAGGTGTTTGTTGTATGTTTTACTGTTTTTGGAGGATTGATGGCATTTAACTACCATCGGGAGTTGCAAGCTTGGGTAGTTCCTCTGTTGCTGGTTGGATTTTTTGCCTACGTGATGTCCCACAGCTTTCTGTCTGTGTTTGAAGTGACAGCGGATGCCATGTTCCTTTGCTTTGCTATTGATATGGAGACAAATGATGGATCTGCAGAGAAGCCATACTTCGTGGATCAGGAACTGCTGGTAAACCCCAGTGCTAACAGCGAAGATACTTGAGGCATTCTAAGCTTTTGGGGACTTTTTCTTTCCCCAAGACATAGTAATTTGAACCCACAACCCATGCTATTTCCTTCCCAACACCTTAGAACAGGATGGACTCAGGGATACAAATCATGTGTGAATTTATAAACTGAAGTAAATGGCTCCCTCTGACCCTGTGTGCTAGCTATGATCTGCTGCCTCCTTTTAGATCATACCACGTAAGTCATGGCTGACTTTTTAGGCCTTGTTAGATATATGTTCAATATATTGTTCGTAATTAAAAAATATAAATAGATGAGCTAGCTGCAGAGACCAATCCATGGGGTGCCCTAAGATTAGATGTTGTGTTGTGCCTTACTGTACAGTGAAGAGCAAAAGTAAACAAGGAGCTTCTTGTTGCCAGCAAGCAGGTCAGGTATCCATGTACATCCTATGGATGCTATAGTTCTGAACAAACTTCATGCAAACTCGTGACATTCTGCTTCATACCTACACAGATTCTTTCGCCAAAATACTGTCTTCTGTCACTTGATTGAATTCTTCTGCCTCTGGACTGATTGTTCTGTGTCTTTACCCTCATAATTACTGTATTGTATTACAAGCATTTCCATAGAGAATTATTACATAGCTAATAGTGATGGAGAGCTTTAGTTAATAGCTGTATCTGAAGCATTTGAATGTATATATGCCATCCCTTTCATATTAAGAGAATATCTGAAGATGCAGATGTTTTTTCCTTTCATGCTGCTTTTGCCGGTTCTGTCTTTTCCTTCATAAACTATGCAACAAAGAAAATCTTAGTGATTCATGAAAAACAAACTCAGCAGCCAGAATAGCTCATATGATACGAATGTTCTGGATGGATTTCTTCAGGACAGTGTCAGAAGAACTGGTGGGGTTTTTTTGTTTTGTTTTGTTTTGGTTTTTTTTAATGCTGCTGTTAGGTTCCCTGCAATGTTCATAGAGTTTTGTTGAAAACAAAAAACAACACAAAGGCAGCCTAAAGATAGGCTTAACCCTTTGCACAGAAGAAAGCAGATAGATATTCTTTGGCTTTGACTCAGAACAGTACTTAAGCATATGTTCTGAATAGGTTACTGAATGGAAAACTCTGAAGCCTTGACCTCTGTTCTTCTCCCTCTGTTTTCCCAAATGTTAAAATACTTAAGCCAATTCTCCTTCATGAAACAAACAGAGGCTTTCCTTTCTCCCCTTCCAAACTTTGTGGTAGTTTCCCTTTAACTCTGGTTTTAATCCTTGTAATTAGCCATGCCCTAGGGCCTTGGGTGAAGAGAGGATTTCCCACAGGGCTAAGGAGCCTTCCAAGCAGGCCAGGCTATGTAACCTTGTTTGGAAAAACTGGGGGCAGCGCATCCAAACTCCTCCTCATTGCATGATCAAGAGTAAGTTTACTCACATAGCCAAGAACTTGGAGTTTCCCAATACATGAAGGCATTTGACTTGGGACATCTGTGTTACAGTCAGGTTACAAACATCTGGGGGTGGAAGGCAGGCTCTGTGGCCCTCAGGACAATATGCAGCAGTGGGCAGAGAGCTGGGTGAGGGATTTCAGACAGCCAGAGTCCTCATTCCTGTAGTAGGAGATGTAACAGAGATTCTTGATTCATCCTTCTCTGTTGCATTCATCACCTTTGCTGCCTCTTGCAGAGTCCCTCCTGGTATCACTCAGTGTCATCCAGCTAAGAACCAGCTACAGTTTCTTAGCCTTGACCTAATTATCTTCCTTTACCAGGTGTTTTTATTTACATAATGGTTTGCATTCCCAAATAATCTCACCCTGGTCTTTGCTTGTAGACATTGGTGAGTCAGAGTAACAAGTTAACAGAAGGGCAAAAATACAGAAGCGTGAGACCTTTCCAGGACAATGAAGATGGGACAGAGCTCCAACCTATGGTGAGACAGGAGTCTGGGATATGCATTTATCTGCTAGCTAATGTGTTTGCCTTTATGTCCCAGGAAGAATGGATGTAGGCTGTCACGTATCTCCTGATGTCTCACAGCAACCAACATGCTGTACCCAGTATTCTGTTTTTCCTTCTATTGCTTTCCCTCCTCAGGAAACCCTCTGCTGGTGCAAAATATGGGTGGATCAAGTATTTGTTCTCATCCTTCATCCCATTTCCCCAGTGTGCCCAGCAGAGGAAGAGAAAGATCGGACTATGGCAAGGGGGTGGGAGATAAATCCCATTCAGGGAGTCCTTCACGTGTCTGCTGTAGGAAAGTCAGAAGAGCAGTAGGCTGCTTGATTTCATGCCGGAACTGCTGAAGTTCCAGAGCTGTAAGATCAGAGCTTAGAAGCCTTCCCTCTCTGCCCTCACCCTTTTTCTTTCTTTCTTTCCTATCAGTGTATATATTTATTTACACTGTTTTATGCTAGAGTAAAAAAGCTGAGATGCCAGAAGGGAGTGTTCCCCCACACCCAGGCTTGGGAAAGTCTTGAAAGTAAATGCTCACTAACTGACATCTGAAAAAATATTGCAAATTGCCCAGCCTGAGAAGCTGCCCCAGCAAGTTCAGAATCTGGGCTGATTTTCCCCCAGCATCGGGGCAGGGGCCAAGCCAGAGAAAGATTCTGCAGCAACAGTTACTCTGGCACCTACGCTTGCTGGACACAACTACCAGTGTCTTGTGCCCTCCTTGCTACTTCTTACACGAGTTAACAGATGTTGCTGATTTTTCTTGATGTGCTTTTAAGAGGTACTAGGCTCTAGCAAACTCTCACACAATCTTGTGGGCATTCTGCTATAGGCAGAGCACTGCTTCAGCTTATTGTGACAGTGAGGGATAGTTGTACTTGATTTTTTCATTGTTTGGGTCTGTTACTGCATCCTTCAGTAATTTTTTTTGCCAAGCACACAAACCGGGGCGGGGGGGGGTTATTCCCTGTGAGAGGATTGTGGATTTGAGACACAAAAGAACCTTAATTATTTTCCCAGTTTACTCTTACAACATTTAAATGCAGTAACAGGACTAGTGCTACACATTATTTGACTCCTTTTTTCTCTCTTTGTAGACTTGAATGTGAAGTGCACCAGGAAGTATGAAGGCAGACCAGCAATAGCAAAAACAGTCATAGAAAAAAAGTAAAGGTTACCAATACCCCAGGACAAAGTATTAGTTCTCTAAATCTTTGTTGTACTTTCTGCACTGGTAAAATGACACAATATGTTTGTATGAATAATGTATTTTGTGTGTCAGCACATCTGATTTTAATATACTAGTTATGATGGTCTGAAAGTTGTTAATAAACAAACTCCTTGTAAATTACTATGTTGTCAGACTAAAAATACTAAGTCTACAAGGTCATTGGGCCGTCCTTTTTAGCTTTTTGGTGTGTCAGCTAACATGGGGTTTTTTCATGCCTCTCTGGGAACACTGGGCCAGTCATCCCTGGATCAGTGAACGTAGAAACATTTGTAGAGGAGGCACTCCAAGATGACCGTTTCTTGATTTGTTCTGTGTATCTGAACAGCCAGTGCAACTGATTAAGGAACAGTACTAAGCTCATTGATGGAAATTACCATTGATAGAAATTCTCTGTAGCCGAGATAATTAATGGTTATGAGGTAGGTGTCTTTTAATTATACTCTTTTGGGAATGGTTTTTACAAGTTAGTATCATAAACTATCCACTGGCTCCTCTCTAAAGGGCAGATGAGGAATAGTCCTTTTTTTGTAAATAAAAATAAACAACTACCTTCCCTTTGCAATTGAAAAGACAAAGGAAGCAGAAAAATTTGTATCTGGATTTCAAGCTTGACAAAGAAGTAGCAGATGAGCAGTGGCTGGACAGAAATGAGATAAAAGGGTGTTATAAATAATACTTTATAGAAATGTTAGCTGTAGTGTGGATGTGAAATATAAAATATCATGGAGGAATGTAGCGAAGAGACTGTCAGGGCTCTAGTCAGAAGAGGGACATAAGTAAGTGTAGATGCTTTAAAAAAAATAACTTGCTAACAGTCTGTCAGCATTTTCATGTGAGCAATTTTGAGGTTTCTTTAAACTTTGTACCTGTACCCTGGTTATAATACACTTCTGTGGGCTCCACCTCATTCTGAGTGTGGGGTAGTTTTAGATTTTACTCAGTGGCACATGATTTTATTCTTTTTGTTCAAAAGCTCCTTTAACATTTTGTTTGAGGAGAGGTTTGAGGTAGGAAGATGACTCCAACCGGGGATTTCAGTAAAATATACATCAGTATACGAAGTGAGACATTACTGCAGGTAAGTGACTCAAACCTGCCATAATGAATAGATTGATAAACCTTTGATCAGTCACAGCTTGGAAGTTACATACAGAAAAGCTCACTGCTGGCCTTAATAACAAATCTGTTTCAGCTAAATATTGTATCTGCTTGCCTGCTGTTGAAAGGAAACTAGTTATCTGCTAGGGAATGCTAAGAAATACTTGCTTTTTATTCTTCATTTAAATAACTTTTGTCTACTTTAGTATGAGCCACTTCAAGAAGTTGAGGAATATGGGATAAATGATGAAAAGGGGCAAGAAACAGATTAATTACTTTCTGCCTGGCAGGTGAAGCTGATCATCTACTAGCTGTGACTCACTACCTCTCATTATTTAAAACTGTACACTTGGGTACTTCTGGTGCTTGGCTTGTGGATGCTGTGGGAACTGGAAATCATGCTGAATAAGCAATAGCTCTCTAACCTTGAGAAAGTGTGCAGATATGGTACTTACAGAGGGGCAAAACTTTTCCCCTGCCACAGGTCCCAGTAAGATTGCTTCTGTATACCTTTTAATTAAATTTTGTACATAAAGCATAGCTTTATAGCTTTCAGGTGCAACACAGCACCTCCCAATCTTATATACATTCCACTAGCAATGGTGTCAACAACCTCCAACTAACTGTAGCATTCCTGTGTGGCAGGAGTCCTCACCTGAATTAGAGGGATGAAGCACCCCTACAGAAGCTGATGCTATTTAGTGCTTGTTTCTCATTGCCATCTTCCCTTGCAGGATATTGTAGTCAGGCAACTATAAAGCAGCCTGGAAGTAGGTGGTGGGGTTTGATGTAGGTACGGCTCATGCGAATATGTAGTTAGTACTAGTTCAGGTACTGATGCTTGTCCAAGCCACTTCTGGTATTTCAACATCTGCCCTGTAAAGGAGCCCAATACTGTATGGACTTTTCTTTCCTGCAGCTATGGAAGAGCAAATTCAGGGGAATGAAAGGTACTTTTATAACTATATTCCTTAAAAATAGGAGATGGGGACTACTGGTGTCTGTATGCTAGGAAATGGCTAAGTATTACAGCTTATTGTTTTGAGCAAGGCAGTTTGCATTTGGTCTTGCTTAGTGTCTACTTCAAACTCTTGCTTAATTCAATTATGATTCCACTGGATACCTCTGTGGCTGAAAGAAAACAGGCATACTGAGAACAGTTTGTGTGTTGTTTTGTTTCCTCTGTTCAAGTACATACATAATAAATGTATGCAAGCTGTTTAAAGCATAAGTTTAGGATTCAGAAAGAGCAGGAGGGCGTGATTCAGGCTTTCAAAAAGAGACCATGCTTTCACCCAAACTATGAAAGCAACAAAGTTTTGTTGTTGATAATAGCACTGCTTTTCAGCATTCAGTACCATAGATCTGAATTGTTAAATACTATTATTTTGAAGGGGACAAATAGTATAGTTCAGGAAGAGCAGGTCTTAACAGACATTTTCGTAATAATTCTCTTGCCTCAGATGCAGGGCTTGGACCAGTGACCTCCAGAGGTCCTTTCAAATTTAAATTCTGTGAAATAAATAAGCTTAAGACTTGTTCAACAAATAGGTCAGTCAAAAGTCAGGTCACCACATCACACCCAAAGATAACAGAAACTAATGGAGCAAAGCACAAACAATTTCTAATCTTAAGGGAAGAATCCTTTACAAGTCCAGAACTTGCAACTATAAAACATTTTATATGTTAATGTAAATAAGTGTAATCTGCAGTAAATACTTGTAAAAACACTAAAGATATTTTTAAAAAGTTAGGATCAGTAACAATGGCCCCCATTGAAAGCATGATCTTTTTTCTCCTGTTAAAAACAGCCCAGGTAAATTAGTACAGCCTGTCTCCACTCCATGGTGAGGAAGAAAGCATTTTCCATTTAGGAACAAAGCTCTGCTATCGGTAACTAAAGAACTTGGATTGCAGACCAGCAGGCACTGGGGTATCTCTTTACATACTTTAAAGCAAGGGTGTTTTAAGTTCTCAAAGTGATGGTATGAAGACTATAGGCTGAAGCAGAGGCAGTGTTAAATACGTGCAGTTCCTCATTTGCCTTGAGAAAAAGGGCAGGGATTTAGTGAACAGCTAAGGATCTCTGGTCATAACCTCACAGTCATGTAGAAGGGAAGCAAACTCTGGTATAAAGGAGCTACATTCCTTTCCTGTTAAGTCACTGTCACTCCCAGGAGATTTTTACAAGGTTGTTGGCTTAAATCCCATAGAAAAGAAAGAACCTGAACTGCAACACATAGCAGTTCTACATTACCCTTAACACAGGCAAAGGTGATGCTGATTTGGGAATAACTTCTGTGGCATCTAATCTTTAAGAATAGTAGCATAACAAATGAGACAGGATCTTCTACATACCTTTAAGAAAAAAATATTTATTTATAAAAATACACTGGGATCAGTTTGAGAAGTGTGGCAATAAATACAGTTCAAGGAAGAAAAAGCATTTCTACATGGATATATTATGGCACAATAAAAGGTAAATGCACCATCAATCATGGGACTTCTGTTGGCTCAAGACTTTATACAAGCTCCCTTTTTAGTAAGACAACTATTTCAAAGTTTGGTCAGTGTTGATAATGGAATGAATACACAATCACAAATGCACACTTATGTCTAATGCAGGACTTACCATTAGCAAACAATACCTTAGAAACATAGTAATGATGTTTAAATCACTAACATGATGTCTTAGATTTAATTGGCAAAGACCATGTTTAACTTTAAGTGTGAAATTCTTTTATCTCATCTGGAAAACAGAAAAGCTGTAAATATGTAAAATGAAGGCTTAAGGTGGTATGTAAATACCTACTTAGGTAGAGATTGTGAAAATGCATAGCTCCTTATTAGACGACCTGGCTGTACAAGAGCACTCCCCCTTTCACAGTATTCCTTTTACTTCATATGCAGTTATTGTTTATGCTGTAGACTACAACTGTTACAGCACTAAAGGCAACTAGACAGGGAAAGGGCAGAGAAAGGAAAAAGGAATGTATGTAAGGCAATATTTCTTCAGGTACATTAAGCATAGTGTGTAGGAAAGACAGGTAACAATTCCACAAGGCTAGTTTCGTTCTTACTGAATAAAATAATGGCCTAATACTGAACTTCTGATGCAAAGCTAATAATCAATGCCCTGGTCGCTGTACTGACCATGGTAATCTCTTTGATAGTCATCTTGGTACTCTCCGTGATAGTCATCTGGGTATTCTGCCTGATAATCGCTATCGCTGATTTCTGACCCATTAGTTCCTGTTCCTTGGCTGCCGTTATGAATGACAGGTTCTGTTGGTGCAGCACAGTATTTGGGGTCATACACTTGTCGTCCAAGCCCATACACACTCATTCCCTTCTGTGAAGCTACTTTGTTGGTACCCATTTGTAATGAAATAGTTGAGTTATCCACAGGTTGTAATATGTGCTTCTGATCGTAGATGTCTCTCCTGGTACCTGGTGCCAGCATACCAGCCTAATAAAACAGGATTGTAGAGGTTCAGTAAGAAGGTAAAGAGCTGGAATTACTAGGTTTTTGATTACAACTAGTACACCTTACTGGAAGTGCTAGAAAGTAGGATTAAAGTGTAACAAAACATAGCACAGCAGTATGTGTTCACTAATAGGTAAGTCACAGAAGAAAGTCCTTACAGAAAGGTCCAGTTTATTTTCCTCTTTGGAAAGAATATACTAAGTGTTCAGACTGAGGTAGTGCCCAGGAAGCGATTTCTTTTTTGCCTCTGTCTAGTTAGTACTTGAAGTGAAGTTACTGTTCTTTTCTGGTATAACACAGCCAGCTGGAAATTCTAGAAGCACCTGGTCATTTCTATGCCTTAAGATATTCAGCACAGAACACACTGGTTAGTGATAAGAAATTCAAGTTCTTCAATTACTGCATAAAAGCACAGCTGAACTGTATGCTCTCACTGCTGCCAGTTAAGACTCTGCTACTGCATGCAACTCACAGGTCCTCCTATCCCACCGGGCTCTCCCAGGTTGAAAGTTGTATCTGCTCTACAAGTGTCATGTGCAGATGCACGTGCTTACCTGACTGGCTCCTTTGTTAGTGCCCATCTGTAGGCTAATTGTCGTCTGGTCAAATGGCTTATCAGTTTGCATTTTTGGATCATAGAGGTGTCTTCTAGTTCCATAAGCAGTCATGCCTGCCTGACTGGCACACTTGTTGGTGCCCATCTTTATTGGAGAAAGGAAGAGGTGGACAGAAAAAGTGGTTTTTATTTGTACAGCAAGCATAGTCTAAGGAAACAAATATGGTTGGTAACTGTGATAGCTGACGGAAGAAGTAACTACAGTGCATGCTTTCTGCATGTAGCTTGACCACTACCTGTAATAAATTACCCTTTCTCCATACTGAGCTTCAAAGTGAAAAATACAGGCAACTGTCATCCTAAGGCATTTCACTGACTGGCATTTGCCCAACTGCATTGCAATTAGAATGGATGGAAGCATCAAAACGCAATAATTAAATTTTACTATGGCCAGTAATGATTCGATTACACTGCCACAACTTCTCTACCACAGGCATTTTAAGATTTTATGCCAGTTATTTTGGTTTCTATGACTATTAAGGAAAGCGGAGAAAAAAAAAAAGTTTCTACCATATAAGGAGCTTTAGCTGTCCAAAGACTCCTACTTTTAAAACCACTTTAGAGGACACTCCTAGTATTAGCTGTCCTTTCCTCCTTATCACTCTTATTGCAGATTTAAAACAAATAGAAGAACCTTCTAGGCAGTCACTTGAGCTTATAAAGCCAATCAACTGCTTACAAGAATTAAAACCTCATACTTCCTTCCATGATAAAAATATATTGTAATTCTGCAGCTGTTTTTGCATAAACCATATATCAGTTAATCAAAACAAGAAAGTTGTTTTCAAAATAACAGATTAGCTGTGAACTTGAATTTCTTTCTTACCTGCAGGCCAATTACACTTTGACCAGCTTTTAGTTTTCCTGCATCAAAACTTCGTGCTTGTTTCTCTGCATATTTGACACCAATATCAATTGTTGTATGAAAACCTTTAGTTTTTGCCTATTTAGGGAGAGGGGAAAATAGAATATTCAGTGTTTAAAGTATATTTTCTGCTACTAGAACACTGGCTTTACCGCCCTGACCCTGAGCTCTCAAGGGATGCCACAAGCAGGTTTATCTCTTACAAGACACTCTCTATGTCGGGGTGAGAGAAGATAACAGTTCCCCATGCCATTTGAAGGCAGCACTCCAAAGCTACGTAAGTATCTTGTCAGAAGGATATTCTGCAGGGATTAGTGTTCTCCTGTGAGCCTCCCCAGTTCTGTGTATGCACACGCAGCTCCAGAGCAAGGCTATCTGCAGTCAAGAATCCTAACTCTGAACTCCAAGCCTCCCCTGGAGGCATGCGGTAGAACACAGCCCTCTGAAGTGCAATCTCTGCAGTATCTCAGACTCACAGCAGTATCTATCACCTCTCCTGACAGGCTGTATGCTGTTTTCTGTATTTACATCAGTGGTAAGGGTGTGTCTGGACTGGCACGTGGATTTGTGCCAATTCCAGGGGTACAAATACTTACCAGACCTGCTAGCGCCACTAGAGTAGTCTGTACTTGAGTCATATTTCCATTTTCAAAAAGATCATTTGCTTCAAAAATATCATGTGGCTTCATGCCGTAGACTTGGATGGCTTTGATAAAATTCCCAATGTTCTCCAGCTAAACAGAAACACAAAAGTGTTTTCTGCTCAGTGTTTCAATTCAGAAACTAAGTAATTTTAAAGCTTTCTGGTGTTGATTGGTTTGTTTTGCTTGTTTTGCACAAGTTCTTTGCTTTGTGCAAACTGGACAAAACAGTTGGCATGGTTAAGAGTGACTGGTGGGAAGTATGAGATTATTTTTCATTAGTTTTAATATTGACTTCAGAAATCAATCTAAGCATTTACTTAGCCTGGCATCTCTCCATCAGTGAGTATCACATACTTTGTTAGAGGGGGCTTTGATGACAAAACTGTCTCAACTGTATCCATTCCAAGAGAAATCCTAATCTAAAACCTGCTTCAAATTGGAACATTTGACATAGTGTCCATGCTATCTGACTTCAGCAATTGATAATTTTGAGTAAAATAAAGTCGTAACTATGTGGATAGTAAGAACATTTAACTTAGGTTGTAGGTATTATCTTGCTCACTTCCTGGAACAAATTCAACTAAGCTTTTGGGGGTTATTAGCACTTTTTTGCACTGTGCGCTGTAGAAATTGGAAAGCAATATGGAGTATAAGGAGTAAGGACTGAATCTCATCTTTCCTTCTGAAGTCTTAAGAGGTATTAAAACTTTTTAAAAACATAAAAATCCTCCACCATATTTAGAAGTGTTCAATGCCAATAAACCCAAGAGGCTGACATAGCAGTATTAAGGTAGACCCAGCAACAGTAAAGGCAGTCAGCTCTGACCAGCAACCCTTCCAATGCTTGTTCTAAATGCATGTTGCCTTTGATAGTCCCTTGGGGGTGGTGGTGGTGGGGAGTGCTAGATAGAGCACTCATAAGAAATCAAATCTGGATATACTGAAATAAAATACATACTGTAGTTTGCACCATATTGTTTTCTGAGTTCTGTTACACAACCATTTCTTCTGAGACTCTTCGGGTCCCTTCCCTCCCCATCCTTTCCAGCTGCTTTCTCAGGAGGACACTTCATACAGTGATGTCCAGGTACATGCAAGCTGTTGACCTAATGCCTTGCAGCACTGCCTGGATGGTAAACTCCAGTTGTGATTTAATAAAAAAAGTTAACAGCTTTATTTTAACTTGGAAAAAAGGCCTTGCTATAGGGCTATATGTTGTTCTTCCATCTGAAATTTCACCTAACAGCTAAAGCACTACTATTAAATATGTATACTCAACTGCCATTTATGAGCCATCTCAGCTACAGTTGCTTTCTGTTAAATGCTGTTCATGTATGCAGTATCCTCAACTGTTGTGTATGTATCATATACAGAACTCGGTGTTATTAAGATTTAAGGTGTACTATATTCACAGCAAATTTGTTAATACAGAACAAAAGAACTGTTTGGGGGTTGGAGGGGTTAGAGGTGGAGTTTTGGGGGTTTTTTTGTTTTACCTGGTGCCAATTTAGTTTTGATTGATTAATTTTCTTCACTGATCCTGGCTGCAGCTTATTTATAAGCCTGGGGAGGTGAAAAAAAGGGAAATGCTTAAACAATAAATCTCATCCTTATACCATCTGTGCAGGCATTATATAATATTTTCACTCATGCTTTATTAGTTGCGTTAGTTTCATCAAAATGGTTAATTTTTTGGTTTATACAGAGTGCCTAGCTCAGATCTCAGGTCTAACAAGTCTAACAGACCGTAAGAATTATTGTGTGCCATTTGATTATTACAAAAAAGAGCTTCACCATTAAATTTAGAAATACTTAGAAATCTTTTCTGAAAAATAAAGGAGATTTAAGTTTTCATTCTTTTCCATAGTTTCAAAGAAGCTGTCTCCCACCCTACTGTCAGCTATCATTGACAATTATCGTTGATGTGTTTGAAGGGGAGTCTTCAAAAAGTCCCTCCTTAGTTCCTCAGAAGTGGAAAACCATTAAAAATAAGGTTACTTAATAAATGCTTACTCGCATAAGATTATGCCATCTTTTAATCCCAGTTGAAAGTTTGCTCCAATGCTCAGCCCTGTAACCTCTTCTATCCAGTTACGCAGATCTTCTTCTATCTGGGGGTCATATTTCAGGGCAATCTGTAACACAAGCAGTTATAAAGTTACTTTATGAGAGAAAACTGCAACTCTTCCCTCCCACCACTCCAAACGAGTTCAAAGAGTATGCTATAGCATTTATCCAGTAATTTTATTGCTGGATTTTAAACTGTATTTTAAATATCAGAGTACAGATGTAAGTCTTTTCTCTCTTTTACGATAATGTTTATGGCTTTACTAAATGTTTATCTGCAAATAGTGCTTTGAAGCACTTAACAGTTCTTCCTACTGTAAGAATTGCTGGAGCTTGTGAATAGTCTTTCAACAGCTGCAGAGGAATGACGACCTTTTTGAAAAAATAGTCTACCCAAGTTGTACTTCAGCAGGAAGTAAAAAAGTGAAATAGTGTGTTATGAACACAAGAACTCTCAATTGCCATGCTATCAGTACTACTGCTCAGATGTAGATTTTTACACAGGAACTTTATTATATAATAGATTTTAAGTTATTCAGCCAAAGATTCTGGTGGGTTTGCTTTTTTAGCTAGGTTATGATTAATGGAGATGACCTAGTAAGTTTTCCCCTTGTTGCTACAACATTTAGTTATCTTGCTGGGGATTCTGAGGGTTGTGTGTGTGGCTTTTTTAAACTTAAGTTTTAGTATGCCTGCTACTTCTCTTTTCTTTGGCCTTGCTGGAAGATTCTGATGGAATAAACCGTGATCTCATGTCTTAATTGCAAAGAGAGAAAACCTGCAATGGTCTTTGAAGTTAAAGGCATCAGAGGCCCAGAGTTGTTAGCAAGGTGACTTAAAAACTCCTTTTCCAGATGTTCAGACTTTGCTACTCGGTGCGTCAGTTTATACTTCAGTCACTAGAAATCAATCCATGTGAATAGAATGCTTAAAACTGGTAAACTTCAAAAATGCTAGCAGCTAACAGGGTCCATGCTCCACTCTCTGCCCTTTGTTCCCTTCCCCTCCCCTGAAGACACTGAGAAGCAGCTCAAGCTTCCTTCAGCCTAAACCTGTTACTTTTGCAATACTTTTCAATATTGGCGAGTTAGAGAAAAGGGATTATATCATTGAAAGCATTGCTACTTTTTCTGCAAACAAAACAAGTTACCCGAGTACAAGATTTTTATGGCATAAATAACCTCCGCTAGCGCAGAGGTTGGCAACACTTTTCCACCTTCATTAGAAGTTGTCCCACATGGATCAGTGAGTGAGATGGGGAATGAGGGAGCTACCATGAGAAATCTGACAGGCGAGCACAGAATATGCTTACAGTGTTTCTAACTAATGGAAAATCAGCTCAGCTACCAACAGTTGCTTACAAATTCCTGACAAGAAACTCATTTAAAGCCATTTACATTCAGATGAAAATGTAAATTTCAGACTTTTTACATATAGTCTTAGACTTCAGCACAGGTCAGATATTAGCACCTATTTATACTGCAGGACATTACAATTCCAACCTATCCAAATTACTTGGATAGAGGCAATTGCTACATTTTAGCTAGCGTTAGTAATCCCCAACTCCAAACTGACCAAACTAAAAATTACACTATTCTGTTCTCTATTTTTCTTCTAAAGGGAATGGAAAATTCCTGTATTTCTGGCTTTACTTCAAAAACTTGTCTGAGTAATACTTATTTTCCTTAGACTATCTGTAACAGTGGTGCTGTGGTGCCTTGGTTACAGATCAGGATAATGGACTAAGCCATTCCCTTATTCAGATCTTGAGTCATGTGTAAAATTCTGTGCAATATTCTGCACAAGATGACAAGTACCTCAGTGCTTAGACCAAAGCTGGTCTAAAATAATCAAGGTACCCCTTTTCTCATTGAAGAAAAAAGGAAGAAAGCTCAGGTAATACTGCCTAGCGTGAGGAAAATCTCATGACTACTTTTTTTTTTTTTAAATCACACCTTTTGGATATTAGATAGCTAAGATGAGCAGCAGACTAGAAAAGCTAGTTGAAGTTCACAGCTTCATAAGAGGAAGCTGCTGCATTTTTGTCTCTTGGGTGACAGATAGTCCTCTTGTACCTTCCTTAAGTTTAACACCAGAAGCAGTACAACTACATTCTTCATTTATAGTGATGGTAATAATAGTAGAGGGTGGGTAGCCCCTTTTCTGAGGGGCTACCAGAAAGGTTAATATCTTGAAAATGGTGTATGAGGAAGTTGGTTATCATCTTTCTCCTTCCTAACCTGGTGATTAGCTTACAAACTACTTTTCATGGCTATTTTTATTTCCTATGGAAACAAGCCTTATGTGACCACAGCCTTAATTTTTGTCCCCAGTAGCATTTGGCAGAACTCAACTAGCTTGTTCAAACTTACAGAGGAGCAGCAGTCTTGGACATAACTAAGTTGTTATTTTGTGTCAAAGTAAGTATCTGTGCAATGGAGAAAGATCCCAAAACACCCCCAAAAGACTGAAACATAGCATCATACTCTTCTTAGACATTAGAGAATCTACCGAGATCTTACAAAAGCGATCTTGCCCACAAAATCTTAAATTACATGTACAGACAAGACATACAGCAGATAATATGTTTCCGTACACCTGTTTAAAAGAAGAAACAGGATTTGTAGAAAGGCCAGAACTTGGTATGTTCTGATACTCCAGTTAGAAGACAGCAGACAATTTGCGCTGGTCATTTTTATGTTGACAGTTCATACTACATTAAAATCACCATTCTAACGTGCATGTGGGTACAGAGAGGGGTTTAAGCTAATCTCTTCCACGAGTTTTTAGTTAGTTAGAAATGTAACGAACATTATGCTTTCTGAAAATTCAGGCTGTTTTGTTTTCAGTGTAGCTTAAAGACAATGCTAAGTCATATTTTAGCCATCCTGCAGTTGGATTTGTGTGGAATACAACTGGAATTGTCTTTCTACAACTTAATTTATTTTTAAGTGTTGGTAATCACTTTTTTTTTAAAAGAGGAAATTAAGTCCATGATCATGGCACCAAGAGACAGATTTTAAAGATCACTCTATCTCCTCCCTCCCAATATTTAAAAAAAAAAAAAAAAAAAAGTAAATATGTAAGCCAGTAAGAGTGCGAACCCTAAAGTCTTCTGTAAGTGTGGCTATTTTAATCTTTCTTGGCAAGCATATAAAGGAAAAAATGGCACAAAATTTCCTCATTTAATACTATGTGCATTCCATATGTGAGATTACAACTGAGTTGAATATTAAATTGCTGCCCCCATTGCTTGGGGAACTTAGAGGTAATCAGATGGAATTTTATGACTTCTGAAAAATATTTACTTTGTGTTGGAGTACTTTACCATGTGTTCAAATCTTGAGTTTTTCAAGAGGTTTTAAATTGTCTTGGGGTATTACTACACTGCTTATCTAGAGATAGGATATTAAAAAATGCTTATACATGTGAGGAAACTTGTCTTATTGCCACTAAAAACATTACTATTAAATCTGCTAGTTTTTGGAATTGCCTTCACTACTGTACAGTTTGACTTACTTAAATATGGTAAAGTTTTTGTTCTGATTTTTTGAACTAGTGGCAAACTAGGTTACAAGAAGTGAAGAGTGGTGATAGTTTATTTGAAAATTATACTCAATCTACCTGAAAAGCTAGAGACATGGAAACTTTAGGATCTGGTTTTAAACATGTGACAAGAAGGGGTTACACAGGGAGAGTGACAGGTCAGGCATTATGCTTACTTTGAATTCTTAGCTCTTTTACTCCCGATGGCACAACCAGAAGTTATGTAACACTAAGTTAGTGAAAAATTCATATTTTCCACATGTCTATCGGAGTTGTTCCAGTTTTCCTTTGATTGCTATCTACGAGGGGAAGCTGGAAGCTTTGATAGAAATGAAAACAATTTTATGGCTTTTTCCATTACTACTAATCAACATGCCAATATTTGATCCTTTTTAAGTACTGAACTTTCAAGGATGATATTTAAATCTTACAAGTCTACGGCAAAAGAAAATACCGTCTACTGAAGATGAAAGCAGTAGCTAAGCAGCCTCATTCAAAGTATACATCATCAGTGCCATGGAAAAAAAGCTACAGTTTCAGAACACTGTAGAAAAGATTCATTGTAGCAATGGATATAAAGATTTTATAATAGTTTAAAACCAGATAGCAGGAACCCAACTGTTTCTTTCTTTACTTTGTTCTGACAAATCTTGAAAGATGTATAAAGTTGTAAATGCTACTATTTTTGTTGACGTACAAGAGGTACAGATTTAATAGTTAGAAGTATCTTTGAAAGGAAACTAAAGTTTCTAAAAGTGGTCAAAATTATAGGTGATCTAAGTTGTGGGAGGAAAAGAGTAGGCGTTACTTGTCTATTACAAGCTGATATACATATATGTATGCCAATGTATGCCTCAGGCTAGAATCCTTGGGTTAAACTTGATTCCTCTGGCAACTTCACACCCGATTCTTGCATCTTGTTCTGTTCAGGTAGGACTTTCCTGTTTGGGACCTCTTACAGTGTAAAAACCCTCCCTCCATCTGTAGTACAAGAACAGCAATCATCACTCGTTTTATCAAGTGTATGGATTCCTGGAAACAAATGAAGTTATGCTGGCCAACTTTAATGATCTGTCTGTGTCCCTTGAAGTTACTCAATGTGCCTGTAGCATGTTAAGTTTGAGTGATGAAGTTAACCAGTATTTCACACCATAAATGATATCATATGTCCTTTTATACTAATCTTTTCCAAATTACACAGTACACACTGTACACCAAGGGCTACATATATGCCAAATCTCTAGTTTAAGAGTTCAGCTGTCTATATTGCTGCTACTCTGGAAAAATACAGTAACAGTATCTCAAGAAGAGTTGAAGCACACTGCATATCTTTTTACAAGTCACTGGGACTAACAAACAGAAAACTTAGTAAGTTAAAAAGCAGGTATAACAGATAAAACTTTCAAAGTTACCCATCATGTTATAACAGCTCACACTCCTTAGTTCTGATGAAACTTTTGACTAAAGCTTCAGGCTTTATGCCCCCACAGAAGGGGTCAAATGTTTAACATGCAGCCCACTAAATTTAAAGTACTAGTAAGCATTTGAAGAAACTGCGCTCTGGTCAAAAGTTTTAACAATAAAAGTGTGTGCTTGTCAAAATGAGTGAACAACTCTGTCATAGGAACTGTGTTCGTCAACAAAACCTAAGATTTATACACATATAAAAGTGCAACATAGGTGGTATGTCAGTGTTTTCCAAGGTAAATGAAGTACAGGGCCATATACAGCAAGAGAAATAGCCAGGAATTTGCTTCAAGATAGTATATGAAGAGGTTACACACATACTTTTTCACCATGGTGAACAGAAAAATAAATAAAGCCCTAAGTTTTAGATGTTTGTTAATATTCTTCACAGGGGGGAATTTGGTGTGGCCCATATCCTTGCTTAAAGTGACACAAAATTACTGATTTTCGAGTCAAAAAAAGATTGAGTAGAGAAAACTTGCTGCATACTCTAATGAGTATAGCAGCATATTAATCTCACATACTGAATTTAATCCACATCTAGCCAGGGGTTTTAATGTTAATATTATTTTTACACATTTAGGTCATAAACTACTGAAAGCAAATAAAGATAACTAAGGGAAAAGTCCAGCTTTTAAGACCTAAAGTTGTACAGTTTAAATTTTAAGCAGCAATTTGTTCCTATATCAACTTTTCAATTTTTATTAATTTGGAACTATCTATCTGAGTGAAACTGAATTTTTATGGTTTCAGTGGTGCCTACAAACATCCTTTGCACTGAAATAAGTACCACCCTCAGGAGCAATTTGTCTTGCAGAGGCCAAAGATACCAATGCTGATACCTCTTTATCGTTTGCTTGGCACTATTTTGCAATGAGATCTTTCTCCTCCCCTTTTTAAGGCTTTATGATAGTATGGGGAAAGATGAAAGCATAATTATCTCCTGGTATCAAGGCAGAAGCTCTCAGAAGCCCTTACTCCTCAGAAGTGGGAATGAGGCAGACTACATGGCCAGTCCCAAATTATTCTGCAGAATTCCAGCTACTGGCACCTGAGCTGCCCCGTTCTGTTCAACACCTGCTGTTCCAGAGCACAGTTCTGAATCTCACATCTAAAACTTTCACAGCAAAATGTCTGGGACAAAAAAGTGTTAAGAGCTTACTGGTTATGTGAATGACCAAGAGAAAGGCACAGAACAGTAAGCGTTCTTCTCATAAGCAGAAAGAAAGGTTTTCTAGATTTTTTTTTTTAATTATATAACTGAGTTAAAACTTTCTCGTTAAAATTCTATGGTCTAAATAGATTAGTGTACATATCTAATCTTCAGCTTCAGACATGAGGGAGAGTGACAAGGACATAATCAGTATTTTTCTGCAGAACAGTTCTAGCTGTCTGCCAACAGAGTGGTTATTTAGTCATAGAATAAATAAATAGCGTACCCTTTGAAGTTGAGACAGAGAACCTAAGACAATGGGAAAATACAAGGTTTTGATTTTTACTGAAGGTGGGTGAGAAGAGGGAGTGACAGGATACCAAGGTTACTGTCAAGGGAAGCTTCTTGCCATTTGAGCTACCAACCCAATGACCTCTCATCATAACAACAAATTGAAATTCCCTGTTAATTTCCTGTATGTTGACCAGGACTGCATGTAAAAGAAAATGTCAGAGGAGACATATTTGTGCACAAGAAACCAGAACATAAAGGGAATGTAAAAATCCAGATGAAAACCAAAGGGGGAAGTACTTAAAAAACTGAAAGCCATGATTAAGTATGCCCTGGTATTTGAACATGTATTTTTTTCTGTCATCATGGACTGTTGTACAGAAAAGCAGAGAACACACTGTGTTAACACTAATATTGAAAGATCTCACTATATCCCACTATGGTACTTAGCACAAAAATTTTACAGCTGTATCCATTTTGCTTAATATTCAACAGTATTTTTTTGTTATGTGCAGCATAATTGATAACTTGCCAACATTTCACTGTTTTCTCTGTAAATCAAAATTTAGGCTACAATCTTTAAAGGAGGGATGGATGAGCATTAATCCAAAATTCCTGGCACTCTTCCCATAGGCACCAGTTTAAACTCTGTGAAGCAAGAGCAAGCCATTCCTCAAAGTTTCCAAGTCATCTTACAAGTAAGATGCCTGTAGTCATGCATGGCTTTTGTTGCCAGATCAGCAGACTGGAAGAACTAAGTGTTCTACTCCCTGGCTGTCCAGTATGATTTTGTGACAGCTTGCAAACTATTCAAGAAGCAAACGCTACCACCTCTTCCCTCAGAGTGCACTAACAACTCGGATGTATGCCTGCCCTTGGACTGAATACTGGTTCCCTCTCATTCCCTGCAGCTGCACTACTGCAACGCTCTCACCCATTCAGATCTGTTCTCACAGTTCTTCTCACATTTCTTATTCTTATAATTTCTTGTCATAGTCACAGTTTTCTGGCTTGTAACTCCAATTCTCCTTAGTCATCAGCTTACACTTTCAACTGTAGCACCTTCTGGTCCTGCCACCACACATTATACTTCTTGATATTGAGTCCCTTTGCACTGTATCTTTAGTCTATACATTGCTGAACAGTTTAAATTTCTTCACAGTACATCGTTTCAGTAATATTCACTACCTATTATTTGAACTCATTGCTGCTTTCATCTAAAAAAGCACTAGGACATGAAGTTTCTTCTCAGCTAAGACAGCGCTGATCCAACCCCACACAAAAAAGCCTGTTATTCCCTGAGGATAACAGATTCTCCTTGCTTTGAAACCTGCGCCCAGTATGACTGGCTTGAGCTCTGATATGGCACAGCAAACCTGGGCAGGTTCTGACATCACTAGCAGTAATGTCTTCTTGAAACAACGTGCCGAGTGCTGCGCTGAAAATATTGGTAACCTGCTGTACTGACAGACTTCAGTGATACCTAGTTGCTCTTGTTTTGGGGGGAGTGGGGGGTGGAATTTAACAGAACAATCTGGCCCATAAACAGCAAAACCCCCCAAAATCCAAAAACAATCTAGTTTTTCTAGTAGTAACCCAAGAAGTGTCTCCTGAGACAACTTCTACTGTAACTCTGGTGGAATGGTAGGTCTCAAAGGCTAGATGGAGCCTGCAAACAGAAACAGTAACATCAATTATCATTGTATCTTTCTGAGGGTAGTTTTCTAATCTATTGCTAGTATAGCAATCCAAGAAATTCTTTCAAGTTTACTTACTTTTCTCTGAATAGAACAGCTTTTAAAATATATCACATTACAAGCGAACCGTATTGTGACTCTGTAGCCCTTCCCCAAGGCCCAACTGCGTTGACAAGTCTTCCAATCTCACCTTCCAAATAAAACAGGACCACAAAATCCAATTATTTAAGTCTGAGTCTTTCTCCATGCCTTTTTTCTTCTCTTCAAACCCTATTCACTTATCAAAAACCAGAGGAATTATGTTTTACAGCAGCAACCAGCTAATTAGTAACTCATACCTCTCAAAAAAGTTAGCTAAAGAAAACTGAAGTCTGTCCATGCAAGCTTTGCATTTGTTACTCAAAATGCACATTCCCTCTGCCTCTCCAGCACAGACCATGCTGCATTTTCTCAGCACATTTTTCAAAGGTAAACCTCAAGACTCTGCTGCTTTCATGCCTCTTTTGCCCCCACCCAATAAGTTCAGACACTTGACTGCTCACTGCCACTTGTGATCCCAGGCATGGGCTTGACTGAAAAATGAACCAGATGACATGGCAGGTCCCAAGGTAACAGGCATTTCCCAATTAATAGTGCTCATTGTTTCCCACCGACTGCTCTGATCCTATTTGGTCGCCTGTCAGCCTGCTCCGACTTAATTCCGTGAACTCACATTAGCTGAACAGGCTAACTGAGGTGCCTGTGATAAGTATTCATAAGGAAAATACAGATTTCTCTCATTCTTACTACCACTTTGTCCTTGCACAAAATGATTCAGTCTGTGGGTTTTTGTAATTTAGGTGAAAGATGTGATTTCTTGAAGTTCCTTAGCTTCTACTAGATAGCAAAGTCTGCCTAGATTTATCTTTCATACAGGTAGTAGATCAAAATCTCTGAATTCACACATAGCATGTTTTTCTGGTTGAGGTAATTTTCCCCATATCCAGTTTTCTTACCGGAAGCACAAGACATGCAGATTTCACACCCTAGGCTTTAGAAAATCTTGCCTATCAGCTGCTTCATATTATTGTTTTGCTTTACCACCACCAAAAAAAATTGGAAGAATTAATTCAGCACAAAGAATGAAAATAATCTGCTTCTGCTGCTCCCTGCCCTCCATTTCAGCCCCTCCCTTCCCAGGTATATCTCTGACCGGTTAAAGTTCAGTAGCTGATGCACAATGTTGATTATATTCCAGGAAACACCCAAAACTATTTCTGATATGGCCACCCAGGCAAGTTGTGCTTTAAGAGCATAAAAGGAGTTATAAGAAGAATATGATCTACAATTAATGTGATTTTTTTTTTAAAAAAGTGATGACCATAAACACATTAGAAAACATCTACTTAATTTTGTAATAATATCCATCTTTAAAGGCCTGCCATTGAAATTTAGGTTACTGAAGAAAGTCTAAGAAAAGGAAGACAGAGTATTTGAAATTTACATAGCTCCTATAGGCAGTTCTATATAAATCATAAAATCTGTATAGCAGATAGCTGGACAGATATTGAAAAAAAAATTATGATTAGATGAACTTTTAGCTCAACTTTTTGTTTAATGAAAATGTAGTTTAAGTTATATAAAAATCAAGCCATAAGCCTGCTATATTGAAGTTTATAATCAGTACAAAACAAAGTGTTACTGTTAAAGTAGGAAAGACAGTCAAACTCTTAAGTAAGAGGTTCTGATTAAACACCCTTCAGTAACTTCTAAACCAACATTTTTCAGCAATTAAGCACAAGCAGAAAGAACAATTAGCACTGCTAGGAGTGGGTAGGGGATGTACATATGCACTCCATCCAAAACTTAGGATACTGCAAGGTAAGTTGTAGTCTCACTAAGCTGCACACCTGAATTCACTGTAGGTTTGAAATGCACAAGCAGCAGTATGTGTGGGCAATGCTGTATTGCAAATGACGTGTGTGAGAGGTCCCAATCTTCGATTATTTAAGGTTCCATTATTCTTATGTAGAACAAAATGCTCAGGTGCCTTGACTGAACTCTAACTTTGTTAATGTTTTGTTCCAATTCTTTTTCATCCATTCAAAGACCAGTTCTTTATCTCTGATGTTTAACCTCATAGCTTTTTTGTTAATTTTTGTATTAAAACCTGCTAGATTCAAATAGAAGTACCTTTCCATATCACAAACATTTTCATACCATCATTTATTAATGATAAAGGATGCTATCAAGACAGACCATAGCAAAAGGCAATAGTCTTTATTTTCTTAGAAAGTTACTTGTACTTTTTACTTTTACTGGGGCATGGTTAATACAATGATGTCAGCAAGGTAAGGGGACAGCTTCTTGCAAAAATAAGCAAAGAACATTTACCCTTAAAACGCTAGATATGTATCTGAACTACATGTGCTTCATTGACTTAACACTGTATTGACTTTCATATACAATATATAATGTAAGTTCAAATTGATCCCACGTAGTGTTACGAAGTTAACCAAAGCAGTGGCAGCTCAAGCTAGTCAGGCGGTGGGAATCTCAACAGGAGCTGCAGTACAGGTCCCGTTCCAGTGCATCCTTCCATTCGGTGCGTACTGGCCTGAGCTCTACTGACTTGTGCTCTCTCCATGCTCAGCACAGAAGGGAAATGTGTTCTGGTGGGGCCCACGTTAGCAGCGAGGTAAGAACTGGCTTTCACCACAAATATTTGAATAGAACCAAATCACTTCCCAAATGCACAAGTCTGTTATGCCTTATCTTTTGCTGGGAAGGATTCTAGCATTTAGTCAATTGATTAAGGACAACAGAAAAATACTTTTCAATTAAATTACTCTTATTCAAGCAAAACCAGGAATACTAAGATAATGGTCTCTGCCAAGAGGCTGTAGCAGTGGAAATATCAACAGGAAAGCAATATAACAGGACAGTTTTCTTAGCAGGAAAGCAAAATAAAGTTTTTATAGTAGTAACATCCGGTTTTACTCTGGGAAGAGCCATGGTCCAAACATGTAAAGCAGAGTAGGAAGATTTGTTTAGAATCCATCTATAATTCAGCCAGCTAGGACTTGCAGTAGATCAGATCCCACCTTCATGAAAGCATTTTAGAACAGCAAGGAAGCGCAGAAATATTTAGGTTTTGCCCAAATCTAGGAAAAGACTTGGTGTTCAAGTCCTGCAGGGTGTATGCACAAGCCATGTACAGTTTCACTTCGCTATACCACTTAAGGATTACTCTGTAACCAAAAGGATGTCTGCATAAATGAAGTCCTCAAGAAAAATCCTGTTTAGACCCCACAAGACCAGGTCAAGACTTGGAAGAGAAGCAGCAAAGGCACTGAATGGTTAAAGTCCAACTTCCAGGAGTGAGTGAGGATCAGTAGCCAGAGCAAGTTCAGACTCCCAAGGCTTAAAGCACACTTGGCCCAGCTGCTGGGACTGGGTAAGGCAGTTTGGTGAGATTCCAAACAGGGCACTAGACCATAGCTGTGACAGCAACACTTCATGCCTTGCTGTAATGGTCTTCTCTTACTGCCAGCTCCTCCAGTGTGACTAACACCTTCAAATCTTTGTAATTAATACATCTAGAATCATATCTGCTTCAGGTAAAAGATGGGTCTATATAAGCAACAAGTTTAATTATGTCTTTCCTCCTAATATCTACTAAACTCTGCACCGTTTCAAGGAGGGGGGGGGGGGGGGGAAGAAAAGGGGGGGAGGGGAGAAGGTTTTGTTGAGGGTTTTGCGATTTTTTTTTTCAAGAAAAAAAACCCCAAACATAGAACCACCCACCTGAAGAAAGTCAAAACTGTTTTTGAGAAGGACACTGTAATTCAATCCCACTAAATAGAAACAACATAAGTTACTCCGAGGCATTACTGCAAAACCAAAAATATTTACCCAAAAGAGAGCATTTGCTGCTGAATATAGCTATACAAGTTAACAGTTGTTTAGAATCAGATAGTTACAAAAAGCATTTTTAAGCAAAAGAGTCCCTCTTAAAGAAAAAAAGAAGGATTTTCACATGATCTCACTTAGAAAAAATCTGTTTCAAATTGCCCTACGTGTCCTGGCCTCAAGCCTGTTTTTACTAAAGGCCTTTCCTGTACAGTTCCATAGGGGATGGGAATCTCTACAAAGTTTGCCTTAAAAGGATGTGTCAGATGCACAGTGTATACGGTGTTACATAGCTACAGAAGCTAAAAATTCTGAGTCCAAAGAAGTTTCTATCTTTTATTCTCCAAGGCAAATTATAAATTATTCAGGGACAAGAAAAAGCCTCCAAATTAATGTTCTTGCAAAAAAAGCCGAGGTGAGAAAAAATCAGAGACATGCCATTATCTCAAAACAATGCATGCATCCATCCATCTATCTTTTAAGGGTATTGACTCAGCAACAGGAATATAATAGATATTTTTCTGTAAATTTTAAACTAAGTCTAACTCCAAAACCACACAAAAAGCACATTCAGTTGTACATTTTAAACAAGCAAACATTACTGTTTGCAAACTAACTTTTTATTTTCCGAGACTACTAATCCCATTTAATCATCATGATTCTGTCAAACTTTGCTTTCTTCAGAGGTGTTCTGGCCATAGGAGGTATACCATGAGCTTGCACATAAAGGATACAAGACTTGATCCTTATCCCGCACCCTTAAACGTTAACCTCAGCAAGTTTTATGTTTTTCTATCACCAGTAAAATTCTATTAATCTAGCAGAAAAAAGGTCACTATAATACATTTTATAAATTCACAGAAAGTGCTCTAAGTTTGAAAGTACAGACACAGTGTGCTTCCTAGGTTAAATATAACAGTTTACAGCAAACATCCTCACTCTTAATTTACTTGGGCCACACTTTGCTGGCAGCAGCACTGGTAGTTTCCATCTGTGCTGACCTCATGCACACACACAGGAGCAGACTGGTCTAGTGCTCCACCTCTGCTTTGATGTTCATAAGGCAGCAGTAGCTAATCCCAGCTATGTCATGCCATTCATCACCTTCCTCCTAGAAAAACTAGTGTAAGCCAAGATACAGAACTGGAAATTACATCCCTCACACAGGGCTTAACACGGGGCAGTGATACATGTCTCACAGTTCAAGAATGGCTGTGCACTGTTCCAAGTGACACTTTGGAGACACATAAGGACTCCAAAAGACAACTGTCAACTTGGCAATGACATGTCAAGGTTTACTGGGGATTTAAACTATTGAGAAAAAGAAATTAACTCCTGTGTCAGTGGTTTACAGCAACAACTACCGGATGTTACTAGGGTGGCCACTTTCACAGGTTTGTTTCATCTCATCTACTCAGGGGCTACTGACCAGTGAAACTGGATATAGGGTACGTCTACCTAACGGGGTTGTGCAAGGGCTCCCAAAGCCAAGTGTCCTTGTTTGTGGGCTTGGGCAAGTAAGTGTGCAGAATGGACAATGCTTGGCTGACAAACACAGGAGGCTTTAAGCAGATGGCAGGGTTTCCAACGTCCAAGTTGCTGGCAAGGGAAGTGTTTCCATGGCAAATTACTTGCTTCTGCTTATCACAAAAAGATACATATCATAGGTATGATAGTTTCATCGCCATCAGTTTGTACTTGTTAGTAGGTGTACTTATTATTGCTGTAGTATTAATACTTCTATTGAAGTAGCCACAGAATTGGAAACCTATACCTGATACACACTCAAGGGAGCAGACCTGTCCTGAGACAGTAACAGTGAAAGAGGAAAATGGATTAGACACATCGAGGTAGACAGAGCAGGCACACTGCTGGAAGATTCTCCACTGATGGAATACCTTCCTCCTTTAAAAAAACAATCTAACCAAAACATGTAGCTATTGATTAGGACTACTGCATTAATACGACTTCTCAACCAATATGAGAATTCTTTGCACACAGGATCTTACCCTAAGAGAATACAAATTAATAGATTACTGCAGCTTAATAAAGCTTGTGTTTCACTGGGTTTCTTTAAAAAAAAAAATCCTCTGCAGAATTTCCAGCAAAAGGCTAAACTCATGTTTCAGCAATTGAGGTAGCAAACATGTTCTCAGAAGCTGAAGAGGCTTCTGCCCAGAAAAGGAACACTGCATGATTCGGAAGTCGGGGGAAGCATGCAGGACCATTTTCTAAGAAGTGTTGTTGAACCCAAGTTACTGAAATCATAAGCCTGACAAAATACAAGTCTTCATTGTTTATATTGCTAATGTGTTCTAAGTGATACATGTAGCTATTATGCCAAACATTGACTGTAAATTTAGCTATGGAATTATTCCACTGTTGTATTTATGTTTTGTGGACAGTTTTACTATTGACTCAGTTATCAAAACTGTACCATTAAGTACTATCCTCTTATGTTGAATGCATTCTGTGCATCTAGTTGATAGATTTCTTGACTAAACCTACAGCAGAAGTTTTCACTCAGCATTTCATTCATCTCTGTGTATTACAGTTATAAAGGAGGTTTGGGAACAGCTCCTAAAAAAATAGGATGCTTGAAGATTAACACACTGAGATATTTCTGGAAGACAATACATATAAAAGACAAAATTATAAAGTTGTTCATTTGAACTGCAGATCTGTTACTAAAGCCTGGATCCAGCTAGAAAAAAATTCACAGTTCTTTGAAAAAAATACAGAAATTGGACACAAAGAGAAAAGTTTCAGTGCTATGCACATTGAAACTAATATTTAGCTAGTAAATGTTGACTTCAAGAGCTATGATCAACTATCAGAAACCATGAATTAATTGGAGCAAACTGAAATTCAATGCTTGATCTTGCAAAATCCTTCTGTGACCTCCTCTGAAATTCCTTTTGTAAAATCTCAGTGTATACATTTCTATTATAATATTTCTGACAGCACCAAAATATTGGATTTTTAATTTATTCTCCATGCGACAAACTGAAGATTTGTATCATGGACAAGGTCACAGAAGCTGATTTTATTTTAAACTAAACACCTGGATTTAATTCAAAACTTGTAAATTAAAGATATTGCTGCTTTAAAAGCTATATAGACATCTACGTACAAGAGAATGGGAATGCAGAGATCCTATACTGTCAGTTATTATTACTGGAGATATCCACCTGTGCTCTCAAAGTGTAAGTTTTCATTGCCTTTATCCAATAATCCCCATTTTTAGTACATCGTTTCAGACAACATTAATAGAAATACACTATCAGCAGCAAACATTCTTACCTAAGGCTCAAAATTCAGTGAGCGAACCTAAAAGTTTGCTAAAAGAAAATAGTCTACAGGAAGTATGGAAGGGGTAAAACAAGTATATAGTAGGAACAGTTACATTTTAAGAAGGAAAAGGGTATTGTTACCGTTTTGAAAGGAGGAGAGAGAAACAGTAAGGAGAGGGCCTAACAGTCCAACTACAGGCAGCCAAAACTTCATCTAGCTATTAAATCACTAATTAAAAAATCTGAACATTAATGATTTGAATCTGGTTCCCAGTTTAAAATATTCACAAAAAAGTAATTTCTGGACAAGCACTTAAATCTGTTTATTTGGCCTGTAGCAAGTAAAATACAGTACAAGATTTTTTTCCTCGGCAGTTTCGGGAGGATCACAATAATCATACCTGGACTGGTTAGCATTATTCACCACAGACTTCAATTCTTTTTCATTAATCTGTATTTGCCCTTGAGAAGGAAAGCAGGAAGTACTGCTGCCCTCCTGCACACTTGCAAAATAGGAGATATTTTGTTTACAGGCTTCATTCCTCTAACAGCCTCCAGCGTAAAAAGTTTGTTTCCCTTCTTTTTCCATATTGCTAGCACTTGACCTTTCAGGGTGGCAGCTGCAGGGACAGACTAACTCACCTCAGTTACTCTGCTGTCTTTAAAAAGTTTGGAAAATGGTACTGACCAGCGCCAGCTTCCTGACAGAGGGGTGGCTTGGAAGGGAAGTCAGAGACTAGAGTCAAGACACAGAATAGCCAAATGCTATGCAAAGTTTAACTACCCATACAGGTCATATTTCTGCCCATCCTTCCTTTCACATGGAGATGAAACTGGCAGTGTATCAAACATAAGAGGAGGGAGAAGATAAATGCCTGCCTGATACAAATACCATTTCCATGGGAAGGGTGGAGTCACTAGGAAGCAGCTGAATGAACTGGATCAAACCTCTCCTTCCCCTGCACAGCATTCCTGTTTGCTCCACACTTTATGCAGTGAGACAATGGAGCAAAAGCTTCTGCTAATTTCTTTCTTACCTCAGTTGTAAATCAGAGACAAACGTAACATTAGTTTGTAGCTTTATCTAATTGCATCACCATCTCAAGCTATGCTAACTCAGGTACGGCAGAAACTCTCCCATTGCTTAAGAAAATTATTTATTGCCTGCAGAAGAAACTATCCATTTCAATCAGCTTAAAGGGCTCCTCACTGAATATTTGTTTTAGATCAAATATCTTCTGTGATCTCAAGTAAACAGGGAATCAGCTTCAAAGGGATTACACTAGTTCGACTACCACTTATCATGCAGACAAGTTTCCTTACAGCTGAGGACCAGTACACAAATTCCATCCTTTCTTTGTAGGAACAAGGAAAAGAGATCTGTAACAGAGACCAGACACCTTATCGGTGTGAACTAAGGTAAGGAGCAAAACAAGAGAGGGGTGGAGCCTCAAAAGGACAACAACAACAACAACAACAAAAGAAGAAAAAAAAGCCCTAAACACCAAACTAAACAAAGATTTTAAGCTGGGAGACAGAATCTTGAACATCAATTAAACAAAATTCTTATAAAGCATCAGGACATGTTATATTCATCTATTCAAATACCATAGCAAACAAAAGGTCTCTCTGAAAGCTAATACAATGCCAAATGAGAAAATAAAGAATAAAAACCAAAACCAAGAGACTTTTCTATCCAGCACAGCTGGGCCCTCAGGCAGCATAGCTATCAACATGTCTGTTTTCTGCACAAAAACACTACTTGGGGATTAGCACTGAAAATTTCAAATAAGGGTATCTAAACATTCACCATCGTTCAAGCAGGAAGGTACCACAGATACTTACAAACATTACACCAACACCACATTAAAAAAACCCCAAAACATAACACAGTAGTTTGCAGAAAGGTTGTTGTTTTAGAAAGCGTGATTGATTAAGATCAGTACCAAAAAATGATCCACCAAGAGTTGGAAACTAGATGTTGTTCTTCAAATCTTTATGAGACAGAAGGATCTGGAAAAAGGAATTTCTGATCTCTACAGAGACATTATTCTCTGATCCTCTAGAATTATACAGAGAAACAGAAACATATATACTGCACAGACCTATGGAAGATACTAGATAGGAGGTATGCAATATATCTGTCTATAACAGAATTGCTTTGAAATTTGATCTCTTACAGTAAGAGCAACATTCTCAAAGTTCAAAGCTATATCTTTTGCTGGAGTTTTGTTGGGTTTTTTTGTTTACTTGTTTTTTTTAAAGAAGATGAGTTCATTTGTCTTTGGCGCATCTGAATAATTTTTTTATGGCACTGCTGCATTGACATTTCCAGGGACTGCAGCAGAAGCCTGCATACAAGTAAACTGAAGCTGCCACAGAACATCCATCCCTCTGTAATATTTGCATTAAAGAAAGCAGAGAGAGTGAGTGAAATAACAGACACTCAGCAAGATAAAGTAGAAAGCCCTTTGCATAAAGGTGTGAAATACACCAGTTTCAAACCCTCTGTTAATGCACAGCCTTGGAACAGTTCTTCTCAGGAGGCCCTAAGGAAGCGGATGACAATAAGAAACTGAAAGAAAGAACAAAGAACTTCTTCCCATCTTGTCCTCATAAAGGGATCACTGTTAAGCCTACATGATTCTGTCAATATTTCTGAAGTAGAAGAGCATTTACTTCCTTCCTAATTGACACGCAACGATACACAACATATGTTTTATTGTCTGGTTTTTTTAGATTGTAATGGTGTAGATTAATCAATCACTAAGTTTAGATGTTGGGAGCAATGGCTCTGGAAGACATTTGGTTACATGATGTCACCAAACTTTGCAGCAGAACCCCACAACCATCCTGAGAAAGCCAATAAAGGAAAAAAAAAAAAAAGTATATTTTGTAAAGCTTCCAACACATTAACTTAGACTGTCTGCATAAATTACAATGCTTAAAGTGAACTACTTTTTTCCCTCCTCCCCTTTCTACTCAGCCACAAGTAAAACAGGATTTGGAGACGCGCTGAGGCCTGAAACCAGACATGTGTGTGAAATAACCAGTTATTAAAAACCACGTTTAGAATTTGAGCCTGTGAATAAAGACACGGAACACCATCTCATCCCTAGTTGTTTACCGGTGTCATTTTTATTGCAAAGGTTTTTCCTTTCACCAGGTAATTGTTCGCTGCAAGGTAACAGCCTGCGTAACAGGACACTAACCAACCTAAGCACCTTTTGCTCCACAGAACACGAGAAAAATCACCGACGAGTCAGAGCAACTCTGTAAAACAGGGCACGGAGGGCCCACACCTCTCCGGCAGCAAAGGCTCGGCTGCTGCCAGCGGAGACTTTTTTGTGTTCTAAACCGAAGCGCCGGGTGCTGCGACAAGCCCCTGTCACAGCAGCGACCGCGCGGTGCTGTCCCTGCCGGAGGCGCTCTCGGCAGGGAAGATCGCTCTGGGAAGGCCCCGCCAGCGCCGGGCCGGGGACCCCCGAGCGCCCGCTCCCCCCCGCGGCGCGAGGCCGGGCGCCCCCGCGCGCCTTTGTGTGCCCCCGCCGGGCGGGGCGGGGCGGGGCCGCGCCGGGCAGACAATGCGCGGTCTGTGCGGGGCCCACGCCGATTGGCCGCGCGCCGCCCGTGCCCATGATGTCATGCGGCTGGAATGCGCCGCGCGGGGGGCCGGGACGCGCCGCGCGTCTCATCTGCTCCGCTCGGCTCCGCTCGGCGCGGGCCGGCTGCGCCCTGCCCCGGCGGGGCCGGCGCTGCCCGCCGCTCCGCGCCCCGCCGACTCGCTCCCCTCCGCCGGCCCCGGCGAGAGGACAGGCGGGGGCGAGCGGGACGTCCCGTGCCAGGGCCGCGGGCGCGGGCAGGTGCAGCCCGGGCGGTGGCACGGGGCGCGGCGCGAACCGCGGCGCCGCGCGCGGGCCCGCCCGGCGCTGACAACGCTCCCGCTCCCACCGCGGCAGCAAGTTTCCCCAGGGGCGCCGCGGGAGACAGCGCTGTCCCGGGGCCGGCGGCGGGAGCGTCCTCCCCCGGCCGGCACCGCGCGGGGCGGGCGGGGGACCCCCGCCGGCAGCCGGAGGCAGCGAAACCCGGCGCCGCGTCGCGTCGCGTCCCGTCCCGCCCCCGCCGGCCCGGTGCAGACAAAGCCCGGTCGAGCCCCGCGCCCATCGCCGCACGCCCAGTACCTTGTTCTTGACCTCGGCGGAGAGCCCGTAGGAGGGCCCCTTGTTGAAGTGGGTCATGTCGGCGGTCTCCCCGCTGCCTGGGGGCGCTGGTCGCAGGCGCTGGCGGCTCCGGGCTGAGGCGAGAGTCCGCCCGCGGCCGCGGAAAGTTCTAGTCCCTCCCTCACGGCCCGGCCCCGCCGCCCTCCCCGCGGCCGTTGGAGCCGCCCGCGCGCCAATCGGGGCGCGGGGCTGCGGCAGCCCCTCCCGGCCCGCCTGGGGAGGGGGCGCGCGGCCGCGGGGGAGGGGCGCCCGCCCCGCCTGGCCCCGCCCCTGCGCGCCCCGCCCACCGCCGGGTGCCGCCCGGGGCGGGGGGGGCTGTCCGGGCCGGGGCCGGCAGCGGAGCGGAGCGGGGGGAACGTCAGCGGGAAAGAATCCGCTGCCACCGAGGGCCGCCGCGGGGAAGCGCCGCCGGGAGCCGCCGCGGAATGCGCCGCCGCCGCGGATTCCTACCGCATGCGGCGCCCCCGCGGGGAGAGGGAGGGGGGGGTCTCGGTGAGGGACCGGCTGCCCCTGCTCCGGCCCGGCCCGGCCCGGCCCGGCTTGGCTTTGCCTTGCCCCGCCGCTCACGAGGGCCTCCTCGCCCCCGGCTAGCGAACGGCCGGTACGCGGTGGGAAGCCCCCGCCGGACCGGGATGACAGCGCCGGCAAAGCAGCCGGGAAGTCGGGGAGGCCGGCGGTGGCTCCCCGTTGCGAAGCGGTGCCTTCCCTCAGGCCCTTCCCGGACGGTGCGAGACCGGGGGCTCCCGCCCGCCGCCGGGGAGGAGGGCTCGGAGAGCCCGGCCTGAGGGGTGGCCGGCCGCGGGAAGGGCTGGCTGCTAGGAAAGGCCTCAGCTGCTCACGCGAGCAGCTCTCTTGCGCGGCGTGATGGCCTGGGACTACTTTTGGAATTTCTTTAAAAGGTCACAAAATCACAGGAAACTTTGAAAGGCGCCGGGAGATCGCAAAAAGAGGGGAGAAGAAAAGTGCGCAAGTCATTGCAGTGAGATTGAGGTGGGGTAGGACGACGGGCTCGTCTCAAGCTCATCGTTCCACTGCACCATGTTTTGGCGATGAATCCCTGCGAGAGCCAGCACCTCCGGATTTTGGTGCGGGTCACTCCCTTCCCCTACTGCGTTAAGGCACTAATGAACCAACGCAGGGCTGTGTTGGCTACCGCCAGGGAGGGCGGCCCGTCTGCTCCACAACGAGAGTCCCGTCCCTCTTTGGAAAGCGTGGGGCATACATAAGGTTTGCATGCTGGGCATACCAGCGGGATTACACCACATCCAGCCCAGGGAGCGTTCATTCCTGGCAGCCAGCGGCGGGCCACGGCTGGCCTTGGCACTGAAGCCACTCTTGAAAGAGAGTACAGATTCAACACTTGGGTCGTTGAGTGCAGTAGTGACCCAAAAATACAGCACTGTGTTTCCTTCAGTGTTACTGTAACCCTGGGCATACAAAGTAACCTTTCAAATACAGTTACATTTTAACAAATTTGGGAAAAAAAAAAAAATCAGGAGATGATCTGCTGATAGGACTAGCCAGGTAGGGACTAGCCGAGTAAGAAGCGAACAGTAGTCTGTAAGACTGGCTGCTGGAGCTGTGGCCCACCTAGCCACCTACTTAGTATCCCTCAGAAATGCATGGTCTGTGCTCCCATTTCACAGCAAAAATTCAGGACTAAGTGTCTGCTCTGACTCCAGCTGAAGCCAACGGGGCTCTTTTCAAAAGGCTTGCGGCGGGAGCCCCATCGGGCTGTTAACAGTCCTGAGGGACTCGCAGGGCAGCCAGGAGGTTGTTTTATACTGTGGTGCTGTGGATCAGCTCAGCTTAAACTGCTCCACCGCTGCACAGCCTCTAACGAAAACAGCCAGGGCTGTTCCTAATTAAAGGAAGCAGAACTGCCTGAACTACCCATTGGGAAAAGGAAACTGTGCAAGGGAAGCAGGAAACTGAAGAATGGGGTGAGGGAAATGGCGGTTCACGTAAACATAATGAAAGTTCATTAGTTTTCAGACATTCATGTTGGGATAAACTCATCTTTCATGATCTCAGCGAACATATGATTTAGAGCTAGATTCAATATCCTCCCAAGTCCTTGGAAATGTTTCCATTGACTTAAGTAAAGTTGGATCAGGACCTTATTTGTTAATGCTCTCAATCATTTTTGCTACAATACACAGTGGCTTGGGAAGTTTGAGACGTTTACAATTGGTATGCTTTTCTCAGCTCCATAAATTTTATGTTTCATCAATTTTGAAATAAAATGGTCCTGATTAGTAACAGACAAAAATGTGGCACAATATTTTCTTGCTGGACAATCAGGTTTAAATTACCCTCAAATCATTTAGCATTTTTATTTTTTACCTCATCTGAGCAGAGCACAAATACCATTCAGTGTTTTTCTGCTGATACTGAACATGTGATAAGAAAGCTACCGATCTTTGGGGGTGATTGCTGCCATTTATTGTGTGATCAGTAATATGCTCACACCCTGCGGGAAAAGGTTGTATAAGAAATATTTGAGCGTGGTTAAAAACACATTCTGTTTTGCATCATTCTGACAACACAAAGCAAATTTAAACCCATCAGTGCAGTACAAAGCAGCTGGAGCATACTGGGCAATCTGGCTCATTATGTGTAAATCTCTTATCTTTGCCCTATTTTTCTACATTCCTTATTACTGAGGCTGTTTGTATGGAAAGAGGATTTGTACGAGAATTATTCCCCACCTGAAATCATAATCCTCTTTGTGACATTGTAATAACTTCTTCAGCAACCACATGTAATGTCATAAACATGCGCTGATGACTTCAGTTGGAAACTAAGGAAAAAGAGCTCTGAAGAGACAAAGTCTGTTTTCTTGGAAACATGGACCATAATCTTACAAACATTCTTGCACATGAATTATTGTAAGCATATGTGTAGTCCTATTAAACTCCCTGAGCCTAAATTATCCCTTGTGTAATTCCACCATAATCTATAGAATTAATGTGGCTCAATGGAAAACTATCAAATAGGCACTGTGATTTCTGTGTTCCGCTCTGTGTCGGAGCCATACCGAGTGTCCATGATTGAAGACATGTAAGGGGGTGACTGGCAAGTCCTACATGTGCAGTCGGGGCTAGCCATGTCCGAGATACCACCATCCCTGGAGGTATTAAAAAAGCGAGTGGACAGGGTACTCCAGGGCATGGTTTAGGGGGCATGGTTAATGGTTGGACTTGATCTTGAAGGTCTTTTCCAACCGAAATGATTCTATGATTCTATGATTCTATGGATCATCATCTCGTTCCTACCCATCTGATCCTGATAAAGGGCCTTGGTTTAATCAGCTGGGTCTGCTGAAGAGGAGTGGGATGATTTCCCTGAAGGATAGAGGAATTTTGTTTAGGAGAGCTAAACTGTCTACAGGAAGTTCGTCTGCCAGGACTAGCTCCAAAGGGCGATGTATAAGGGAAGGAGGAAGGCTTTGCTGAGTGGTGTGGCTGGTCTGAGGGAGGGGAGTAGGGTTCTGAGCTGGGGAGAGTGGTGACAACAGCCATGGGGCTGAGTAGGAGAAGATGAAGAAAATGCACCACTGGGTGTGTGTTTGTGGTCATGGGTGGGGGTGTGATTTTGCCTGGAGCAGAGGAGTAGGTTTCTGGGTGGGAGGTGGGAGCTACAGTGCTCAAAAGCACGGGAGTGCAGGAGGAAACGGGAGCAGGGAGTCTTGCTAGCTTGGAATGGGCAGGGGGTCACTCTGGTGAGGAGCAGGTCCTGCACTGTGCTGCCATCGATGGAGCTTACTGGCCTGCAGGTAACCGATGGGGGACCTGGCTAAAGAAAGTGCTTTCCAATAACCTGGTGCTTTAAGGAAGGGAAGGATGCTCTAAGCTTTCTGAGTTACAACTATGTCCTCTTCTAAGGATCAAGGAGAAAAAAATACTAGTGAGTGAGTACTAACCTGGTGAGGCAAGGAGAAGGCTGTACTGCTCACTTCCCCATTGAAGCGCTTTAGCTAAGAGGCAAGGAGCTAACTAAGCCCTTTTGCAATTCCCTTAAACTTGAGGGAGTCTTTCCCAGGCTGTCCTGTCCCATGTCAGTGTGATAACTAGTCCTGGTGTTGTGAAACGTCCTGTCCCAGAGTGCTAGTGACACTAATGCTCAGTAATGTTTTAGCCTAATTGGCTTATGTGGCTAAAGTTATTAAAACAGCTGTAGGACAAATACTTGTGACTCTAGTAAGACTTGCGTCTTCTTGCTGGTTGATGCCTGTTAAGACCAAACGTTAGTACAGCATGCAGTAGCACTGAAGAAACTGCAGAATAAGAACTCTACAGAAGAGCCAATGGTGAGCCATAGCAGTACCTAAAACAATCCTTGATCTTTCATTTGTTAGGATTCCTTTTGAAAATAATCAGTGTCCAAGGTAAGCTTGTATAACATCTGTTCATATGTTACCTCAAATACCTACTTAAAACATTGCTGTGCTCATTCTGCTAATTATTCTGGAAGATTTTGTGGGTATGCAGTACTGCCCTCGGTCTATTAATTAAACATGCCATGCTGTATGTGTGCTGTATTGCTTCTTGACTACTTTAACAGACTATTCTCATCACATGAGAAATCCTCTTGCCTTGTAGAACAATTACGAGTGCTATGAGGTGTTTGTAGCCCACTCCTCTTTCCTCTGTACCAGACTACAGAAGACAACATTTTCTTGGCAGTCATTAATTCTACCTAAAAGGCCGTCTTACAAGTGTCTTAAAATCAACATCTGGAAAAACCAAGTACACGGACTTCTTACAAATACCACAAACTGAATCATGGGGCCAAATTCAGCCTTGGTGGAACTATTATCTGATATCTGTGTTCTGTGTTTTCCCTGTGTTGCTTGAGTAAATTCCCTTATATGGAGATGTCTTCAGAGATGCACATGATGCCAAAATGCTCAGAGAATTGCATAGGACCAAACCTAAAATACTGCAGTAGAAAAAAAGAAGTATAAACCCAGACTTTTCTGGAAAGGGAGCGGTGGTGTAAATCCCTGATTTGAGAAGGGGTTTTAACCACCAGTTCTGGCAGTTTTAAGACTGGGAGCCCGAGTCCTATTTTTAGGAAAGACTCCCCTTTGTGTCTAATTTTTAAGGACATAAATGTTACTCGCATTCATGATAAAATAACTTGCCAAAGTGAAAGACTTATCTACATATTTGTATTTGTAGAGATTAAGCTTTATTTAAAACAAAACAATATATTCAGATTGTTAAAATATTTAAATGCTTGCTTCTTAATCCATCACTTTTTCATTGATTCTAACACTGATGTCTTCTGTCCTCCATCCTCTTATGAAAATAGAGGGGGGGTTTTGTTATCTGGTGGTGCTAGCTGTTGATAAATAAGCTTAAGGCAGACTTTTGTGCTTTTTTATTTTTATTTGAGATTCATGACCTTCCCTTAAAATGTGATAGTTGCATTCTTATCAGTGGGGGTATAGCTAGAGAATAGCGGAATGCCAGAGTATGTTCCTGGATAGACCTACTATAAAAGAAGACTAAAAATATAACTTAACCTGCAACCTGATTAGTGTTGGGGGTCCTGTGTTGTCATGTGCCCCCCCCCCGCCCCCCGTCTCTCCCCCTGACTGAGTGAAAGGCTTGCTGCTGGTATTGTTTTGTAACTTGCTAAACCAAGTACACAAGCAGAAGGCAACAAAGGACTTCAGATTGCTTGCTGTGCAATCAAAATGCCTGACATATTTCACAATTTTCTTCCTCAAGCATCATAACAGCAAGTGAGTCTGTTGGCTTGCAGCAGGTAGGTCAGAGAGTCATTTCTCCCTCTATTTGGAAGGCTTCACTTCTCCATCAGTAGGACCTAAAACATTTGCAGACAGTCTGTGTCACATGTACTGAAGTGTTTGATTCTGTTTGTCAACAAGCTGAATGTTAACAGCCATCAGTTTTATTTCACAGTGATGTTTACCTACAAGACCGATATGGTAAAACACACAAAGGAAATGCCTGCAGGGACAGTGTGCGTTACCAGAACTGCCCCTCGTGAGGGAGATGGGACTTGTGTGTCATCTTCTTCTTTGTTTTCTTTCATGCTTGGGAAGGAAAAAAAAAACAACTCAACTTTCATATGTCTACTTAAGGCAGACTTCGGTAGACAAAAAACTTGACACTGTATCTTTGTGCTCCTGTTAAAGAGAACCCTAAACTCCTTAAAAATGGTGGCTTTTTCCTTCTTAATTTTGCTTCTGATGGCTCTTCTTAAAACTCTCCATCAGTCACACTGTTGCTCCTGAAGTTCACCGGGCTGCTTCCTTGGCAGCCCTGGATGCCAGAGCGCCAAGGCCTGGACCAAGCGACCTGCGTACGCCAGAATTTTTCCTGCCAGTGGCAGGGAGCAGGGAATGTGCATACATACGCCTATTGCCAACAGACAAACTGTATTTGAACTGTAATACTGTAGTGACAGAGAGAAATATCAAGTGGTCTGCACGGTCGCTGGTGATATTAGCCTGGGAGCACGCTGCTCCAGGGGCCAAGGGAGAGCTCAAAGCCACGGGGCACCTCTGCCCCAATGAGAAGGGGCCGCTGGCCAAACACCTTAAAATTATCAAGACTCGATATTAAGTAAGTGTTCCACTCTTCTTAAACTCTGAGCGGATGCAACAATGAATGATATAACCAGTTAATTCTAATACAGAATGACTCTGAAGCCTGAAACTTTCCTTATTTTTCTATTAAGCTTCATGAGTCAGTTTTCTGCTCTATTTTGGAGGGGATCACACTACTAAGGAATGAGAGGGAGAAAACAATAACTTTGTGATATTTTGTGCTTCCATAGTTCTTGGGTTTTGGCTACCACTTTAACTTTCTATATACACATATAAAATACAACTTTCCACATATATATTTTGAAGAGGCAATTTCTGTTTCTCCAGGATGTGGACGGAGGCTATTACATTTACCATTTGGCTGATGTCTCAGTATGATCTGAGATTGATTTGAACATTTAATCTCCCTCCCTGAATCCCCAAACTTGATTTTTATGCCACTTGAGCATGTTCTCCTTGCTTCTGTTTGAGTACAACTCTTAACAGGGTCTGGACAAATTCACGTCTTTCAAGGAATGGTGCGTTCAACCAATTTTTCTCTTCATCCTCCATTGTGTTCCACAATAATAACTTCAGAACAGAATTGATTTAAAATAGTATATGGTAACTTTTTACGCAACTTCATGTTGCATTACTCAAACTTATTTATTTGGATACCAAACACAAAATAATTAAAACATATTGACCTAAAAATAGGTCAGGTTTCTGATAGTTAAAATCTTCATGCTCACTTATCGAAACAAGACTATTCTTGAGCAGTGCTGATATTTTAAAAGGCTGGTTAATTATCCAGTAATACTCTTGTCTTAATAGTCAAAATCTGCATATAGAAAAAAAGGAACAGAAACCTCCTTCTTGCTGCCTAATTCCATGACTTCTTCTGATTTTAATTACTTAGGCAGTATTTTCTAAACTAGACGAATTCCTCAACAGAAATATTTCCCACTTCTGACATGGTATTCTTACAAGCTTGAGAAAATGTGGTGGTTTTTGCCTTTTTGTTAACTTTAGTTCATTATCGTTCTTTGAACTTCCACGGTAAAGCTTTACTTATAAGTTAAGGTAATTTCAAGAGCAAAACAATACACAGCAAGTGATATTCAGAGTGCTTTATAGAGTTATTTGGGACTGAAATGGTGCAAAGGAGAAAAGGCTGCTGCGTTGCATGTGAGTGACTAGCTGAGATACAGTGGCATTTAGCCAGAGGCTGGCTACTATGGCGTGGAGACTCAGTTGTTACAATAGTAAGGATCCAAACCTGTTTGGATAAAAGAGGTTTCAAATAATCCGTGTCACTGTTAATGTGCTTCAGTAGATGTCAGAGGATGTGATTCAGACTTGGGGGGAGAGAACGGAATTAGGAATAGCTGATGCTCAGATAACTGAGACTGTACCAGAATACAGAATCCTGAGGTTTTTAGCCACTTTATCCCAGATCATCAATCTTGTCCATTTTATGCTTGTATTGCATCCCACAAAACTTCAGAATTTCCAAAAGATGTTGAGTGTGGAGTATTTGGTGGGTTGTTTTTTATTTTTAGGAGGTCTTTTTTTTTTTTCTTTTTTTTTTTTCCCTCCCAAACTGGAACAAAGATTTAGTTATCTAAAAAGTAGTTATTTTCTTAAGTTTTAATGCAAGTGATACCTATTGTTTAAAACTCAGTGATATCACTTTGTGTGTGCTTACTCAGTAGTAAATGCAGTATTGGGGACAGTACTGTTCTGTACCTGCAGTTCTCACATGTGTTTTGTCTGTTGACATATCTCCAAAAGGGGGGGGGGGGGGGTGGAGCAAGAGCTGCAAGCAAGTAGAAAGTACTGGTAATGTTTACTTGTAAATATAAAGGAAGATTCTAGTTATGGAAGTTAAAAACTGTAAGTAAACAGAGACAACTTTATCTTGTATCTGCATTGTATAATAAACTGTCTTCAGAGGAAAAGCTTAGCAAATGAGCATGATATTCTAGAAATATTCATTACATCACAGCCAGCACAGTTCAGCATTACAGACCAGTAGTAAATTCAGGCTACACAGTATAAAACTTTAATTGCTTTCTGTTATATATTCTGAATCTTCAATAAACCTGAAAGAACTGGGTGGGGGGATAGGAGAGCAAGGCAGCAGTAATAATTTCTTTCCTCCCAGAATTACCTGTTCAATCTTTCCAAAGTAGTACTTTACATGGAAGCAGCGCTCTCTGTATTTCCTCTGCCTTTCTATTCTATCCCCATTCTTGTTATTCAAGGAAAAAGTTAGATGAAGATTTTTCAGGAATTATCTCTAGTCCAGAGTTAAATTAAAAATATGCTTAGAATTGTGATTGTGCTCTGAGATAACTACCTTTGCTTGTCAGTGGCCGACTTCGGTCTGTAAGTGACAGAAGAGCAGAATCTTTACATCAATAATTTTTGAAGGTATCTATTTTTTATGTAACTACACTGCAAAAATCTGACTTAGTGTACCCTTTTGCAGCCAGGTTACTTTTTTAAGGAATTATTACAAATATTAATGTAGAGCTGTTAAAGATACCACCTAAATGCTTCTTTACAAATACTGCAGCATTACTTTTAATATTTTGCTTTTCAGTGTGGATATAAAAAGAACATTAATTGTGATTCCCAGCTGTCATGCTTGCTTTTTTACAAATGGTTGCCTGCAAAAACAGGCCCTGTTTACTGCTGCTGAATAATAATTTCTGGATTTCATCTTGGCAGTAAATGTTGGGGAGATATCCTTTAAGCCACTGAATTGGAGGTTAGGACATTCATTTTCGTGTCAGCTGATATCCCAAGCTGGATCATAAATGAAAAGCAGCGGAGTTCAATTGCACTGTATAACAATAAAGCAGGAAACACTAATTGCCAAACTACTGGCAGCTGAAAGTAGAAGTTACAGTAATGCTAACTGAGCAGATCTGACTGTTGATATAACAGTACAAATATCAACTCTTGCTTAAACTTAGTAGAGGGTTTTTTGTTTTTAAGAACTGATTGTGCACTAATGCATAGAAGGGGCAGGATTATGCACAACAACTTCACTGCATGGTTTAAAATACTTCTTAAGTCTTGATATTAAAAAAAAAATACTGTAACTTTGTGTTATGGACTCCTTTAAAAATTACCTGCTGCATAGTGCAAAGACAACTTCATCTATCTATGAATATTCTCGTTCGCTCTCTCTCTCTTTCTGAAGTTTATACAAAATCTCTTTGAGCACCTGTCTAAATCCAGTGCTGTCCAGAAGGTCTTCCCATTGCACAGTCATGAATACCTGATTTCTGTATTAACCTCTCCCTCCGTGTCACCCTCCCCGCCCCCCCCCCCCCCAAAAAAAAAAAAAGAAAAAGAAAAAAAAGCCCTCCAAACCCCAAATGAAACATTCCGGGTGGAACAGTGACAAAGATCTTGTAATACTGGACTAGTGTCTGTGCTACCATCCATGAAGCATCAATTTAAAATAGACTTGTTTAATATGCATAATATCTCAATTGATAAAGTGCTACAAGTTGTTTGAAACATGAAATGTTCCTTGCAGAGACCCCTTACTTCTCCCATTTTGTCTGTTAAATATTATTATTGCCCCCAGTCTCTGGTTAGAGAATAATAATGATGTCAAACATCTTGTTTAGCTTTGTTACTCAGGTATAAGCAAAGATAACAAGAGGTATGTGTAAAACTGATGTTATCAATCAACAAATACATCTTATTATAGATTAGATACATACATGGTTAAAGCCTGTCACTGGCAGACCTAAATGTGAAATTGCTTATTTCTGTTGCATGCATATTTCTGTCTGACCCATTAACTGGATTATAAAACTCGTTAAAATTTTTTGGAGTGAGGAGGTAAAAAAGATAGAAGAAATACTAAATGTGAAATTTTACACTGTGCAGAATAGTCACCTGAATTTAAATAAGCATGTCAAGAAAGGTCAATCTTCTTGCATCACACGTCACTTTCTCGTCCTTCTCCATTACCATTGCAGCACGAAACAGCAATGCAGATGAAAAATGCGGTCCAAAGTTATTACAGTGAAAGCTACTGGTTTTCTTAAATTCTCATGCAAAATCCTGTCCCTTATGAAGCTGCTTTCTGCAAGATGACCTCTGCCTCAAAGTACTTCCTATTGATTTCAACAGTACTGGTCATGAGACTATCATTATGCTATAAGGAAGTATGGTGATTAAAAAAAGTCAAATCCAAGTTTCAGAAAGGTCTACGTTCAAACTGTGCTGCAAACAACCAGGAGGACTCAATGCTTACTTTCCTAGAGCCTCACCCACCTCCTAGAACAATCAGTTGTTTATTGGTACAGTATGTGGTCTCAGCATGGGCCAGCAAAAGGGGAAGAATACTGAAGTACTGACTGAGAGCCAGGGAGCTTCTTTAAACACCTTACATAGTGCTTGCTTGTGCTCTGCTTTACAGTGACTGGTACCAGCAGTCTTCTAACTTCCGTGACTGTCAGCTCCAGTACAACTCAGTTTTCTTTAAATGTATATTTTTTTGAAAGCTCTCATTTTCTGTTGTAAAATTTCTGAACTGTGTTTTTCTGTCCCATAATACAGACACCACCCTCCCAGTGCATTACTCTACTGACAATTAAATAAGCTTCAGTTAAATGATCTTTGCGTGTTCATCAGGTGTAAGCTGTCCTTCATTCACATAGCATTACTAATGAATGGAAGACTATTTTTGCTGAAATGGTAATTAAAAACTAATGTCCTAGGGAATGGTTGTCTTAAACACTACATTCAACAACCAGCTCGTAATTGCTTTCATGAACTATTTTCCTGAAGTCAGTCTGAAAATGTAGATTGAGGGTTGTATGATCTATTCCTAGTGCTGGTAAGTCTCTGATACATACCCCAGTGATCAAAGCTCTTATGTCCACCATGGTTGTTGATGTCCCTTGCTTGACTGGAAGGGAAGATCTACCCGTGTCCAAACTAACAGCGAACATGTAACATGCATTACAGGGACAATATGAATGCAATCTGCTCTGACCTATACAAGGTTGAGAGAGGTATTGCAATCTGTTGTAGAAAATGTTTCTGAAGAGAATTTTATTGCTTATCCCTCCTATATTGTCTTAAAATAGCCAATGTTAGATAAAAATGTATGTTTCTGATTTGCACAGTAAGCTTTAAATCGAAGAAAAAAAGGTTACTTTTTAAAGCTTCAACATTTATGACATGCATGACCTAGCAGTAGTCTGTGTCTGGCCTTTACTAAGTGCACCACTGCAAACTACCAGAAGTGAAGTGGGATGGCCACGGCTACATCCTTGTATGCTTGTGTTCACCCCCAGTGCCTCCAGCTGGGAGAGCAAAAGTTGCTTTTAAAGAAGAAAAAAAAGCAGTGTAAGATCAGCAGCTTGTATCTGCTGCAGTACTGTAACTCCATAGCCTACCACACTGACTTGGTTTCAAGTGTGATCAGTAGAGGGAAAGGCAACACAAACATGATTTGAAGGGAATACAAGTACTGTGTATGCAATGTGTTTGAGGAACGGTGAAGACATCTAGCAAGGGTCTGTTAAAACCCTTCATTTCCATCATGCAGACGTAGGAGACGCAGTCCTTAGAGAGAAATGGTGACACAAGCCTTTTGTGCTATTTGCCAAGGAATGAACTGTGGGGCAAAACTGTGTTCAATTGGATCGTGCCACTTGGCACTGAACAAGGCAAAGGTTTTTGTGCAAGTGCCGCTACCTAACTGTCTCTGAGATACTCTTCCACGTAGACAACCTACTTTCTCTCCTGTCCCAGGAAAACAGGCTGCTGCTTGGATGTGATTTGTGATAGCACACCAATAAGCTCATTTGGGGGTGAAAAAAGGATGGAAAAGATGGTCTCACCGGGACTGTTTATGTTCTGTGGCCCCTTGCACAGATAGAAGAGGATCTTTTTGCTTTACAAACATGATTTGCATTTGTATCTCTGAAATGGTCTATGTGCTATTTGTATACAGCAATCTTTTGTTTCAAGGCATTAACGGTCATCTGTTAAGACAGGATGTTTTTTGCATGAAAAACAGGTGTCTGAAGAATTGTGTGAGCACAACTTCAGAAGTTACTTTTGAGACTTTGACTACTGTCCCCAGAAATCCTTAATGGCTTGCAAAATGTTACAGAACAGCATAACTTTATTGGAATGGTCACTGCAGACTTGTAAGAAATTTGAATCATTGGCTGAAAGTAGGTCAGTCTGTTTAGCTTTCAGATCAGTCTGTTTAGCTTTCTTCTGGCATAACTTGGAAATAATCTTCTGAGCTGTTTTTATCGAGAGTCAACCTTCTTCTCATATGGTTATTTTATTACAGTCCAACTGGCTCTTCTCTTTTATCTTCCCTTCCTCCTTTTCTAAAATAAAATTAACCTGTTTTTTAATGTACATGCAATATATACTCTTCATTGGAAGACAACCAGGTCAAAAGAGAAGCAACTTAGAATACTTAATATTTGTCAACTAATGCATATCTAGATAAAACAGTCTGATAACTAAAACTCATTTAGAATGTGGCTTCCAGACTAGGACTCGGGGAAGGAATTTCTGGATGCCTTCTGTTCTCTTTTGAATCTTTGCTAATTTTGATGATGATATTTCCACAAAGTCATATTTGTTTTCTTTAAGAATATATTTCTTCTCTATTTTGCTTTAAATCCGTAAGATATTATGTTTTCGTCTTTTGGAAATAGAAAAAAAAGAGGTAATGTATTGCACTCCAAACACCCCTCATGTACATAATGCAAACATGTTTGCCTCAATGTTAATATTTAAGGGAAAGAATGAGACATAGCAAAACCCAAGAATCTAAACATAAGGAATCCAGTAAGCGACCTTTAAGTCTTTGGATAGACCCTGGGAGTGCCGTTTTCTGTTCCATGCTGGGAGCAGGAAGAATGCAGTTTTTCCCTAGAACAATGACAGTTTGGTTGTACCCACCTACTAAAAACAAGAGATAAGAGCTACTCAATAACAAAATGCTAGTTTACTTCGGCTCCACTGTGCTTTTGGAGAGAACTAGCAGTTATTTGAGATAACCTTTTCAAGGAAAAGTCAATTTAGTTGATAACAAAACTTCCTTTACGAGAATTCAAGCCAGCAACTCTTTTCTGTGTTCCATCCCCTATGGTTGCAATGCAGCGTTTTGTTGAAGGCTTTGGTCAGAGTTAGGCTGTGGTCTTTCTGTTTCTGAGCTCTCCTGAGTAGTTCTAGCTGCTTCAACTTTATAGACTTCTGGGTCATTTCTAATCCAAGTTTTCACTTGCTAATACTAATTATAAACTGCCAAAAATTAAGTGTCCTTAACTCAAGTTGGCACTTGAGCCAGTAATCAGTAAGGAAAATAGCAACAAATATAAGGAAATGGGTACTGTTCCACTCTCTCATAGCTGATTATCTGGATTAAAACCCACTTTATATGTGCTATCTTAACCTGTTTCCCAGGTTGACCAAACAGAGTAAAGAACATGCTATTGAGGGAACACAGGCAGAGATTCTCTCAGCTTTGCTCCCTCAAAAGGCTGGCAGTGAGGTAAAGGGGAGAAAAGTCTTCCCAAGTCCTTGAAAATGAGATTCCCCCACACCAGAGAGCCTGGAGCAGTTCAGTTTTTCAGAACGGTGTCTTGTGAAAAAATCTACCGTTACCTTCAGAGCGTTTACATGGGAGGTTACAAGTCTGAACAGGCAAGTACTTTTCTTTAGCAGTAGTCGTTGCCATGCAGGTGACAGGTGGGAAGAAAATGCCTGGAACTCCCCAGCGTTCAAAGGCAGACTCACAAAGTTTATGAACCCACAGCTTGAAAGCGCACCAAAAGCCAAAATCCTGCCCTGGGCAGGGCTCTAAGAGAAGAATTGAGGAGCCAGAGATGCTTTCACTGAGGTATAAATCTAGAGCAGGATGAGAATGGGCTACGTTCTGCTTTGCTCTAAAGAGAAGCAGCATGTGAACTCAGCGCTGTTTGAGCCTTGGCTGTGTTTAAGGACTAGGCAGTCTAGGAGTCTGCCTCACTGCCAGGCCAGTGGGCTATTCAGGCATGGGATGTGGTGCATGAATGGAAGCATTCATTGCCTTTCTCTTCTCATGCTTCTCTTAAGCCTTGGAGCGTTGATCTTGTGCTGTCGCCCCTTACCCGGACCAGAGGAAGAGGCTGCCTCCGTTCTCATTCCCCTCTACTCTAGTTCCCTTGCAAAACAGAAAGCAAGATTCAAAGCAAGATTCAGTGCAAAGAGCACTAATCTAAAACAAACTACCATCAGCCATAATAAAGTCCAGTGTATCTCCAATTTACCAAACTATCTGTGACTGTACAGAAAGTCCTGTTAAGATAGTCCTCACTCCAGGGACTCCAGGACATCAGATTTACTTCAGCCAGGTCATTTTCAAGGACCTGAGTATGTACTGCACAGAGTCCTTCCCACATAGTCTTACCTATTAACTGCTCTTTAACGTCAGACATAATCTAGGTCAAAAACCACAAAAACTCTCTGTTCTGAACTCAGATGTGGCCACATCAAGGGACTCTACTTATGCTGAGGATTACTGAGCCTGTTGGACAGGTTATAACAGCTGGCTTCCCCACAGGGCCTCGCAATGTCATGACGGTAGTTTTCTGCATAATGTTTCCTGATGATTTCAAATGATTTTATGCATAAAGCAGACTATTCCTCTAGACCCTTGTTTCCTAACAGCAGGAACCACTGTTTCTGTTCAGCTAAATTCCACGCCCCCCTACCAGAAGAGCTGCTGCAACGTTTTGACATTGGACACTGAGGAAAAGGCTTCAGAGAGTGAAGTCTGCTCCTCTGGCAGCACAAGGAGCTGCTGCTGGCTTCACCCGCATCAGGCTGTGCAGGCTGTAGAGCGTTTCCACGTTTCTTCGAGCTTTTTTCTTGTATATGTTTCTGTAGCCAGACGCATAGCTCTGTGTGTGTATAGATGACAGATGTGTTTATATTGCTTTATAGGTGGAACAGCGTGTGGAATTACATTTTGCCAGATGAATGTGAAACATTAAAGTAGACTTTCACACACTTAGCTCCAACAAAATACCTTTTAAAAGTTGTTCCAATGTACAGAATACCATTTTCCATGACAAAATCTTAAGTGCATATTGTACTGCTGAAAGTAACATGCTTAAAATGAGAAAACAGGATATACTGAAAGTCAAACTCACTGTATCAGGAAAGAGAGGGAAATTCTGTTCCTTTGCCTATTACCGATAGTAACACTTTTTTTATTCTTTTCTATATTTTAGAGCCTGAACTAGTTCAATTTTTCCAAGTGACAGTTTGCTCTCCCTGATGTAAACCTGCTAAGGATTTTTTCACGTAAGCTTTGAAGAAAGTAATTCTTAAATCTGCAAGTACTGTGCCTGTAGCATAACACTTGTCACCTTTTTATTTATCTTAAGAAGTGAGCAACAATTTTCAAAAGGTGCACTACAGATTATAAGGACAGCTTTGACAAGCCCAGAGGAAAAATGATACTGGTTTAATGCTTTGGGGGTTTTGGAAGACTGTAGAGTACAAACTGTCATGAAGCCAACTTAATATAACTGTTTCCTTTATACTCTAAGGATTCACAAGGGACTTCACTGCTAGCATACAGGAAATAAAGTCTGTTGTGCTAGAACAAGACTTTGTTTCTTACAATTTAGAAAACTACACAAAGTTTCCTTACAGGAAATGTTACATTCATACAAATTCCCATATTTATTTGTAGACAAAAATTGCCATTCACACAGCAGGAAAACTAGATGAAAACAGAGACAGCATAGACTTAAGGCCATTATGCGGTACTGGTGAACAGACCTACAAGAAGGCAATAAATATAACTACACAAAAATGTACTTAAATGTAAAGATATCTTTATTATTGTCTCCTTTTCCAGTACCAGCCTCATTTCTTAACAGGAATCCTTGAAAATAAATCACTACATCAGTGCATTTCTTCAGTGAGGAGTTTGCAGAGTTTATTTTAGGTAAAGCTTGTCTTCTGTTGTTACACTATTCGACCAAGATACACTGACTTGGGATATTTTTCCTTTAGATCAGGCCACTGAACGATGAAATAATCAGAAAAGTAGTAAAGAATCTTTCCAGACAGGGATAAAGTTTCCACGCGGCAGATGCTCTCTACATACACAATGATTGCTCTCTTTATTCCTAGAAGCCCAAGAAGAAGAGCAGATATGCAGACAGGAACACATGTTCCTGGTCCATTGCACAATATCTAAAAGAGATGAAACATTTTACAAAAGTAAAACATGAGTTTTTTCATATGACAAAGAATTAAAAGTGTGTATATTCACATAACATTGCATTTACAAAAAAATTTATTTCCAAATATATTTTAAAAAATAGAAGAGGCAAGTGAATATGAAAAAAAGGGGGGGGGGCAGAAATGGGGCAAACAAAAGACATTATTTCAAAGTAGCTGCCCCAAAAGATCATCATTCTTTCCATGTCAAGGAGGAGGAGAAGAGCTCTGAGATGGCACAGTTAATTTCTATGAAGGAAGCAGAATTCCTTGACTCATGGATATATAATTAAAACAACTTCCAATCTCAGTCACAGCTTTGTGTTGTATCATTCATGAGATTTGTGCACAGATTAAGGCATAAGGCCAAAGAAGTTTAATTAGGATTACTAAACCTGGGGTCCAGTTATAAACCTCTTGAACTTTGGCTTAAGTCAGCAAAACACTTAAGAGTTCAGCAAAAATGTGCCAATGAATTAGGACCTTCATCAGAATCTACTAGCTGATATGCATGACTGGATTTTTTTATTTCTTTTAATAAACACTAGTACACAGAAACAAGCATACAGAAGGAAGGTGTTTTGGTAAATACATGTCATGTCCTTGTAGCAGAGGATCTCAAATTCACGTATAAATGTTAACAGTAAAAGAAAGTGGTCTTTCAACTTTAGACATTGGTAAACTGAAAAACAGATTGCTTAAAAGTAAAAGGTTTAACTTGGGTACCAAAATTGATTTCAGGCAAGGAATTTCTTACTAAATTTAACTAATACCATGTAATCAGCACTTTTCTGCATGGCTGGGGGTTACATGGAAATCAAGAGTTCTTCTATAAAATCATGGCCCCATATCCTATAAAGTCACATTTTTTTGTTCCAAGTTCACCAGCTTGTGAAAGATATTATATTGGTGGGGGGAAAAAAATAATCAGAGTTTCTGTTTCAGAGCTGTAGCAATCATTTCAGAATGTTTCCTTCCCTGCTTTGTAGCAAGATCCCACTGATAAACTGGCTAACAGCATCTTGCCTCATTTAAAAGCAGCAGCAGCTTTGGTGCTACTGAGTTCCAAACTCTCTCACCTATACTTTCCTTTGCCTTCAAGACAGCCCCAGAAATCTAGCTTGTGGATGTGATGTCTGTAATGCAGTGTTTTCTTATCAGAATCAACAGAATGTAATACATATGCAAAATTATTCTGATTTTATTGTTGATCTTAACTGAACTATTTATTCATGCAAGACTTGTGGGTATTTTCTAGAAGTCCCTTACAAGCAACATGCTGTATACTGTTTTAATCTTAAAATTTTAGAGTATGAGCAGCCACAAATACTTGTATAAGAAAAGTGCAACAGTGTAATTCTTTTAAATTAGCAATTATATAGCTAAGAAGCAAAGAAGCTGAACACATCAACTTTGTGTACTAGATTTTTGAAATCAAGAGTAATATACTATGGTTTCAAACCTCCTGCTGAACCTGATTTCATGTAAATCCATGCTGGGACTTTAAAACCTACTCTACAATCTGCTGAGAATGAAGATCTGGTTTTTATACATTTGGCTTGGCAAGCAAGGACATAAACCAACCACACACACTGCATTTTAGATTTCAAAGAAACTTTTCCATACCTATGAACTAAACCATGCATTTTGCCCTATTTCTTGACAAGTTTGATTAATTTGCACTGATGTTGATTGTGCTACTGGCACATGGCTACTGATATCTAAATTAAGGCATGTTTAGGTATCTCTATTTGTAACATTTGTTACTGTAGTGTAAACATAGGCATAGGAAAGAACTTGGAGTGTTCTCCTGTGTTTGCAGGCAAAACCCACCAGGGTCCCTGCTGCAGAATCTGGTCTGTTTCAGACATGTGCATAACAGTCCAAAAAAGTTATTTGCTGCTTTTTTTTGTGAGTTGAATATTCAGTCTGACTACTGATTTCAGATTCAAAATTCAGCTTTAAGCAAATGGATAAAAATGTGCACCACTGCTAAACAGAAACTCTACTTTCCCTTTCCTTTAGTAGAGATACCTGGAGTACAAATATTGTCTTATCTTCATTGCTCCCCAAGCCCTTTTGCTGTTGTGTTACAGTCGTCTCCCCTGTCCTTTCCTCAGTGTCTTCCATTTAGATGTTTCTCTGTTCTCTACCCAGCCCTCTGAGGTGTCTCCCACCCATCCTCTCTTCCTTGGTTTTCTTTGTGATCTCTGGTATTCATCTCCTTCTGCATCCCTATTCCCAGGTGCCCCTCCGCCTATCTTCCTTTGGGACTCTTACTGGCTCTGCACTCTTTTAGCCTTCATCTACTATGAAAGCTCAACCCAGTCGTCTAAAGCAAGGAGAGAGTTTCAGATCGGTCCCTTACTTTCCACAGTCTGACAACAAAAAACCACCAATCACAGAAATTATTTAGGTCAGGTGGACATCCTAACATTCTCCTCAGCCCAGAAGTTGAGAATTGTAGAACAGGTTTTATAAAAAGCTGAATTATTACAGTCATGGTCTTTATCAAGCCACCGTGCCATACACTTCATCCTACTTCACCCCTTTATTAAACTTGGCTACCAGCTGCAGTCTTCTTGGTATTTGGTATTCTCGTGTCTAGATGCACACACAAAGGCAAATGCTAGAATGAATTCCAAACTAAGTGTACTCACAAAAGATCATGTAATGAAATAATAGTAAATGGGCCTATTTGTGAACCTGTATGTAGCTCTAAAGGCCACACTGAGTTGCTGTTATTACTTTGCTGAGGTGCAAAACAGAAAAGCAACACACAAAATTAAAATCATAATAAAATACCTTTACTATATCCAGGTTTTGATATGATGCCCTCAATTTATACCTTCTACTGACTGTTTATAACTTGTAAGCTGCTCCTCAGATGCCTTTTGATTCATGGAAAAGTACTTGCATGCATGAAAAAGGATCAGGAAAATTATGGACTAGGCTTCTCTAAAAAAACATGATCTGATCATAACTCAGGTCCTCTGCTCTTTCCCTTTCCACACATACCAGTTCAAACAAGACAAAGCAGATATAGCTGTATAGGATCTCTGTATGCAAAATGCCCATAAAATACTCTGACTATAGATGTCCCCATTCTAAAATGCTTAGGTTTAGGAATTGTCCCCTGAAAGAGACTCTGTTATAAACCTGCTGAAGCCAACAGAAATAGATCCTATCTGAATTTGAGGTTGTGATCTGTAAGTCAGAACTATTAATCAATCTTTCTGATCATTAAAAATTAACCTTCAGTTAACCTTCAGTGCATGTCTAGAGACATGTCATACCTAGAACTGGTGCAGTTGTTCACCTGTTGGAGTGGCAATTCCCCTCCAAAAATCTGGTCTGACCAGTCCTACTTACTCCCTCTCATACCATCAGCAGGAAGGGAGACCAGCGTTCCTGTTGCTTGGAATCCAACATCATACACTCATCGAGGGATACAGGGGAAATTTCTGAGAAAACAAGTATGCACATTATAAAGAAGAGGATCTGTTGTGGAATCTATAAGCTAGAAATGCTGCTCTTCAGCTCCTGCCAGTATATGAACTTGCTGATGGTGGAAAGGAACTGAATCATCTACAGCCTTCCTTAAACATGTACGAGAAGATGAGCTGTCCTACTAGTGAATTTCAAAACACTGTTCAAAAGTAAATTTTGGAGAATGATTGATGTCATTCACCTTGAAAAGACCAAGGCTTTTGTTTTTCCCCTCCAGCAGAATATAAGTATCTCTCAGGGAATCCAGTGGCAATCATTAGTATGCTATGGAGAAGAAGCAGACATCCGTTGGGCAAGAAGGGACCAGAGCCTCTACAAGGTCAACTGGCTATTCAGGGTAAGTGTTTCCCAATATCTATTTACTTTAGCTACAAGGTTGCCTGTAGAATATTTGCGTTGCATGAGATAAGTCTCTGAAGATCTCCAGTTAGTTTGGTTCAGTCTTCCTTGGTGACGCAGCAGAAAGGGGGAAAGAAGGGGCCAAAGACAATTTTTGTGTCACCTTTGTGACCTCTCCAGCTGCAACTGCCCAAGGACTTTCTCGGTCACTAGGCTATCCAATTTTGCTGCCAACAAGCTGTAAGGGATCATTCCAGAAGCCAGTGCTGCAAGTCTCTCTACACCATTTACATTCACCTCTAATGCAAAGAAATGTCCAGCTAACTGTTAAATTGGCTCACTGGCTGCCTGGCTTTACAGCTAGGCCTATAAACTAAATCCTACATACTAAAGTCCTCTACCAATTCAATTTAACCAGACTTTTAAACAGCACAATAAACTAATCAATCTATGTATTAATGGAGGTTTAAAAGTAAAGGATCAGAATACAACATTTATACTTAGCAACTCTCTCTATACATCTAATTTCATATTAATCACTTTCATATAAAAATGGAATAGTTCGTGTCTTTCTGTTTCAGATATTTTCTATAGCTGTTAAAAGAAAACAAGCTAAGCCAGCAGTCTGGCACACTGGGAACACTGGCACATGGCACCACTGCTGATAAAAGCTGCTTTAGAGCTGGTGAATGCAGCACTGTAGCAGAGTGACATTTACCAGCTAAAACACTGAAAGCATAGCTCGCAGCTTCACTGGGATTAAATGTCAGGCCACTGGTTAAAACAAAAATGACTAAAGCAGAAAACTTGCAGTTTTTCTCATAAATATGTAAAAATACATTTGCTGTATATCTTTAATGAACAAGTATTTGAGTACTGCTTATGTTCCTGAACTACAACAATCAAAGGGAAAACAACAGAAATCCCCCTAAACTCAATAGAAAGTGGAAAACTAATGTGAGATTTGCTTTGCATAAGAAATTGCCAACACCTGCTGTTCTCCTTAATGACTTACACAGAGATTGGCCTTTGCCAGCTGGACAAGAGCAGAAAAACTGCCCAACTTTCTAGGGCTAGGCAGGTTTGTGGTGTGGGAATGCGGCTTGCTGCTGCAGGGTGATGTATACATGTGAACTGAAGACTGTGCTGCTTGCCAGCTATGGGGCTACCTCCTGGAGTATGTTTAGGATGTTACTTAGGCCTCCTTAGTCCTGGTAATGCTCCCTTCCCTGCAGTGCTAAACAACTGGAGAGAAGAATAAGGGAATAGATAGTAGTGACAGAAAACTACTGAAAGAGGTAAAGGCAAGTGGAGTGATACAGAACTGACCCAAGCTGGGTTAATTACATGATCTTTGTGTATCTATGCAAGTAAACAGACCTACTTTTTAACAATGTAGGAAAAAAATGATTAGGTATTTTCTGGTTCTCAGGAACAAGTGTGGGCCTAAAAGCAGTAATTTATTAATAATTTTATTTTGTTTGTGTTTTTACTGTACTGCTAAAACTCAGCTTTTGTTGATAAATATTGCATTTCAATGGCTGTTTAACATTTGGGAACAAAAAGTAACTGTTCAGCCTGTTAAGATATCTATGAGGTTTGTCAGAAAAACCAAGGAAATTTGAATAGCTGTTCCTGATATTTTATGGAAGGAAAGGTAAGGGGGATGAAAAAAGAAGGAAGCATGGAAGAGAGGAAGTGGGAAACCAGCTTGAATTACAATTGAAAAGAAGTTGGCACAGAAGAAAAAGGAGTTCTAAAACATGACCATACTGCCATACTCTCATAGAAGGGACTTAAGAAAAAAGCTTGCCTTTTTGCAAAAAATCTTTGTTTAAAAACAAAAATGCCCAAACAAATCCATTAATTCCTGTATCAAGAAAAAGGAGGAGCATAAACTAGTCTTGCTCAGCTCTGATGAACAACTTAGACCATCTACAGATCTGACAAAACTCCTCAGCCAAAGGTATTTTTAGCAGAAAGTTCCTTGATTTGGACCAAGTTTGACAAGTTTCCACCTTGATAGGCAAAGTGAATTCTGGCTTTGGAATGAGTTTTCAAAGGTCAGCAAGAAAGTGCACCAATTAGAGAAAGCAACTAAAGGGACTGTCATCTGTGTGTTATATATTTTTGTTTTTATTTTCCTGGCATTTCTCAGTGGATGACAGATGCCCAAATGTTGTGCTGTTGGTAACTGGACTTGCACTAAAAAAAAAAAGTGCCATAGCAAGTTACAATACATGGAAACCTTAAAAAAAATCAGCTTTAAGAAATTCTAGAAACAATGGCAGACAAAAATAATAAACCTTTCATAAAGGTAGCAGAAGTAACAATAAACACAATTCAATTACATACAAATACAGAAAACTAACAGGGGGCAGAAGACATTGTCTTGACACAAAGAAAGCCTCCTTCATGAAACTACAAATCTGACTGTAGAATAACCTGAAGGATCTTTCAGTAACAAGGGGAATGGAGCAGAGAATGATTCCAGTGACAGGGAAACTGAACAGTCAAATTTAGTGAAAGCTGAGTAGAGGTCCTTGGACACTGAAAAGAAAACTGAAAAAAAAAACCCAAACCCCCAAACCATAATAACATACTAATTTTTATATCGGGGCTAGTTTTGGACTCCTATGTTCATCAGGTAGCAGCTAGGGGTTTTGACATTTCAGGAGTTTATTGCCTTTTATGATTTCAGAGTGGAATAACAAATGTTTTTGTGTGGTTTTTTGTTTTTCTTGGGGAGGCTGGTTGTTTCTGTGGCATAAGAAGAGAGAATCTGCAACGAAATCATTTGTATTCTGCTATGTAAATTACAGGATCTCATGAGTGCATCAGCCCTTGCTTGTTTTTAGTATTGTCTTACTGTTTTGAAAACTTCACACTAATACCCTGTCAGGTGAAGTACCTGGCTGAACATTTATTTTCCTTCACCTACAGAAGTAATGAGTGCTACCTACGAAGGCAGCTGTAATTTGGCTTCTCAGTCTCAGCTGTTCACATTTCCTTCCCTGTGATTCCCAAAGACCCAGTTCTGCAGACTGCTCAGTGTATCCTGAACAGACTGTGGGAAACACAATTGCGAGCATTCCAGCTCTGCAGTTGTGGGACCTGCTTTTTTAACATTGGAGATGCTCTAACTATAAAATTAAACTAACAAAAGCATCGGTGAACAAATATCAAATTTTAATTGTAACTATATTTACTTTATGAGCTCATGACCAAGGTGTAAGCCTGGAGAATCAAGAAACCTGGGTTGTACGCACAGCTCCACTGTGGACTCACCACAGGATTTGGGGCCCAGCACTTACTTTCTCTCACATTAATATTTTCTACTTTAACACCAGGAAAACAATAGTTTACTCCTCACAGAGGATGCAGCAGAATTCCTGTATACACTTCTCAGGGAAGATCTCCAGGTATGGAGAGTATTGCTTTTATTAGCATGTGTTTTGATTCAGTAGCATACTTGGAGAATAAGACAAAATGTATGTGCCATTTTCTTTTGAATAGTAGTATTTTTTTACTATGTTCAGACATAGCAGGCCATATCCATTAAGAATCAATTTCTGCTAGTAACTTTGATGGCAACTTAAGCCTGGATGGCACACAGAGAAAAATTGTTACTTTTTTCATAAATGAGTAACTCTAAAGGGTTTCAAGAGATACAGTGTTGTCTCCATGGAGGTACTGCAGTTATAACAGAAGCAAGATCTCTTCTAGAGAATATAAATTTACTTGGTAATCAGAAAAACAAAGGAAATCTGAGAATTTAAGAGAGAAAGGGATTTCTCCTTAGCTCAAATACTTAAACATGTGGGAGGGAGTGTTCTTGTTAAAGCTTTTGCTAGTCTAGCTCTTTAGCATGTCTGAAAACTCAAGTTTTGAAGCTCAAGGAAAACTAGCTTAGGATTGTTAATATTTTTTTAAGGTTTAAAAGAAAAATGCAGGAACCTTTTCCAACTATTCCTTATTGCTATTGGTGGGGAGAAAGAAGAATTTCAGGTTCTGTTTGAACAATATAAAGGTCATTAAACTACCTACTGGCTTACTCTTTCTGAAGAGTGAAGATCTTACCCAGTTCACTTCCCTCCACAACCTGCACATAAAACCAGCTAAAACTTCACACCCTATCTGCTGTTTGAATATACCTGTGGAATACAGGCTGGGACAAAAAAATCCTAGATGTGTAGTCTGGTGTAAACTGGGTAATTAAGGTAGAATTGAATTATACCTGGGTATGCTTTTATCTTCTACTGTCTAAATCACTTGAATCATAGGGGTGCAAAAAGATAGTTATAGTGTTCTACAGCAACAGCTTGATTTCAGGCTGGTCTGCCACTATAGCTTGTAGCATTGCCATGAAAACCTTTCTAGTCCATTTCTGTGCATCTTGTTGGTACAGTTCCTGTTGTTATTATCATACAATACACACAGTAGGTGAGGTGCTCCTCACAACAAGCAGAGACACGTGTGGTCCTACAGACAGATTACCTAACCAGGATAACTAAGATCAGTGAATGCCAGAATGGGGAAGCGAGAAGTTGAAGACCAAGGACTTAAAGTAGCACGGTGTGCAGTTGGGTTTCTAATGTGCACTACTTTTTTTCCTGAGTATTATTTTCATCATAGAATGAAATATATTGGGAAGCATCACCAACTCCCTTGTTTCCCTGGCTCTCATTTTATGAAAGCTTGGAGAGAGGGAGACAAAAATCCTACCTAGTGGATTTTTCTATGGGAGAAAAGGAGAGCTTCCACAAAACCACTAGGAACTAGACTTAACAACAGGATTTAACTGTAACAGTACTACGCGTTGTCACTTCTGCCTTCTAGGCACTTAGTGGCCTGACCCAGAGTTACCAGCCCAGTGTCCTCAGGGGCAAGAGACAAGGGAAGAGGCCCAGCTGATGTGATTTGGATCAGCATCCACATGCAAAGCAGTGAGGGAAGCTCCTAGTTTCTGGATCTCAGCAGAGCTCAGGAGTTCAGCTATGCATGTGGCTATTTGATACTGTAAAGACTTCAACAGCTCAGGTCTGTTTCTGGGTATGCCTAGGGGCTTTACTGATAAAAAGAAAGATAATGGGGGTCATTAAGAGCCTCAGAAGTTAGGCAACAGCTTAGTGAGGCAAGTTTGAGAATCTAGATTTGGAGGCATAAAGAAACATGCAGGCTTGACTTTTTTTTTTTTTTTTTTTGAAGCTAACCTTAGGCACCCTACTTAACTGTCCCTGTATTTCAGGTGAAAGGTGGCAGGTCTGTCATTGGGATTAAAAGGTCTTTGGAGTGGTAGTTTCCAACCATATGTACGATGCTTCTGCAGGTACGTGGAAGCAGAATGGGACATGCGAGCTCACCATAATCCCCAGCCTAGCTGCCAAATGTAAAACGAGAAATATAGAACTAGTCAATTGAAAATAATAATAAATGACAGGTGTGAAAGTGGTACTAATGCTCAAGTCTGTGGAAAAGTTAGTGTTGGTTGTTAAAACATTAAATTAACTCCCAGTCTGTCAGTGGTACCAACGAAAAACCACCATGATCTCTGCCAGTGGTTTGTGTCAAGAAATAGTGGCACCAGTGAGTCTTGTGAGAAACTGTGGGAGATGGGTAGAAGGTTGGTTAAAGAACAAGATTACCAAGGCAGATGCAGGCTGGAGAATAAACTAACTTCCCACCTACATTACCATGGAGTGGATCTGTGGTTTATTGCTGCTGATAAATTAGTAGGAAGTAAAGGAAATTTGACTTGTGTGGATGAAAAAGTTGGTCATAAAACAATTCAGCAAAAGGCTTTTGCCAAGTAGATGAAATGGTAGTTACTGAACTACATCTGTAGCTACAAACACTAGGTACTAGCTGTCTTTCAGCAAGCTGTTGTTGTTCTAAGTGTCACCTTGGCTGAGTCTGAACCTAAAGTCTCTTGGTCAGAGCACCATGAGAAATACCATCTAATCTTTTAGAGCCTATTTAAAAATAAGGGCTTATCTAATCTCCTGATATCAGAAAGTACTGCTCACTATAGTAGCCTGCTTCTACTCAAAAGGAAAGGAGAAATTAAATCCAAAGACTGTTAAATATAACCATACATATTACTAATAGTGGCCTAAAATGAGCCTTTAATTGCAAATCTCAACGTCTCTTTCATTAGTCAAGCATTCATTTAACTGGAACTCGAAAGTGGTATTTTAGGTTAGCTAAAACTGATATTTTATATGTATATAAACATCTTTTGAGGCTACTGCCTAATCACTGCAGTTGGTATAGCAAGAATCCACATCAAATACCTGCCTGAAAAGTCTTCACAATGTAAAACCTAGAGGTGTTAGCAATCTGTATCTGCATACCAGTGGCCTGGTTCGGTGGTCAGATTTAGCAAGATTTTTTACTTGAAACCATGCTTTGTAACATATGTGGAAGTGTGACCAGAGTGTTCATTAGATTTATAATGAACCGGATAGCTGATGAGTTAAGACTGATCAGTCTTTAGCTTAAACTCTGCTTAAATCTAAGCTAAGATCTCAGTTCATCTTTACTGCTACTTCTATCCTCCCTCTGATTTGCAGTGTCTATAGGCATGTCTAACCGGCAGTCACGGAAAGAGCAGAGCTACAACCTAACTAAACTAACTGATTTGAATAGCTTTAGATGTTCATCTGTGCTCAGCAGAGGGCAATTCTACATTGTGGCTGCAGGGTAACTGTACACAGCACACAAGGTAGAGGAGGGGTGAATAAGGTTCATAAGTTAAACACAAATTTCATTGTCTTAACTTTGTTTCCTTTTTAGACTAAATGATTTGTGCCACTGAAGGTCTTAATCTGATGTTTTTACTCTTGCTTATTTTGACTGTTTTGATCCTAGAAGAACAGTAGTAGATCAGACATACTGTCAATCCGGTCCAAAAGAATTATAAATAGGGGGGAAAGATTCAGTGTACAAAAGAATGCACCAGATAGCCTTAATACTGCATTATACAAAGTGCACTTGTTACGAAGTGAATAGAGAAAAAATGCCACCACCCAGATTTTGTAGCTTTCCACAAAGTTCTAATAAGGACCGTGATATAAGGGACAATAACTTACTATTTGTCACAGTAATTTGTTAAAGTGCTATGAACTTAAGACATTTTGGGCAGGGCACAAAGAATGGAAAATCTTAGCTAAATGAAATAATCATCTCCTTTCATATAGCTTACTGTGTGAACACTTCTGTAACAACTCTAGAAGCTTGTTGCAGTGAATTTAACCACTTGGGGGATGACGCATGTGTGATGGGATATGCAGTCATAAAAGAATTGGTAGACTGCTAGAAGCATAATCAGGTGTGCTGGTTTCAGGCTTCTAGAAAGAAGTTTAAAAAAGAGAGACTCCTTCAACTGGCAGCTACTGGGGAGGGAGACGGCAGAGCTTGTTGTACTTGCTGTGCAAATGTAAACTTCTTACTACAGACTTCCCATGGGAAGGAGGCCCTAATGCGGAAGGACTGCCTTCTTTGCCTGATTTAACCCAGGTTTTTCCAAATAGCAGTGATCTGAAAATATCTTCTTATTTCAGGCTCTGTAGAGCACTGAGGCAGTAGGAACTGCTGACAAGCATCCCCAGAAAAGCAGAAAAAGTCTGGTCCCAAGGGTCCATGATGTGCAATCTATAATGAATGGAGATTTATGCAGCATTTCTGCACAATTCTAGATGGAATTTAATTACATTGAAGGAGAGCAAATCACTGATCCAGATTCAGCCCATCTGTGGCTGAAAACAGGGACTGGGTGCAATCTCTGTACAGCTTTCTGCTGCATGGTGCACACATATCCTTTGTTTTCAGTTTGAATTTCAGGTATGCCAGAATGACTGGAATAATCATGACCCAGTCAAAGGTCTAGAACACCTGAAGACCTGGCTTCAGGGCTGGCAAATCAGCCCAGAAACAAGGACAATAGTTCTGTAAGCAGCAAGAGAACTGAAGACTGGTTTTCTCTGAACTTGTACCTACTGACTGACTGAAAGCATATTATAGGAAGGCTGTAACGTTAGTTTATTCCTTCTTGGACATCAAATAATCTATGTAAGATCCAGTAATTTTCTCTATCTTTGGGAAAAAATCTATGTGCAGCTTGTCTAATTTTCTGTGACTAAGAAGGATTTGCATCTTTCCCTAGACAGTAGATCTTCTAACGTCTTATTCTGGTTTTACATTTCTTCTCAGCCTTTCTCTTAATGAAGGCAATAAAAGCTTCTGTTCTTTGACCAGCTGCCTGTTTTCATGGTAAGAATTTGCAGTCTTTGAGGCTGTGACTACATATTAAGTCTGGCTGCAACTGATGAATGGTTTTAAAAGCTTTTCTGGGGGAAGGAAGGTGTAGGCAGAGTGTGCTGGCACAAGCCTTGCTTTCCTGTAATTTTAGGCCTCTGCAGAGGAAGCCTATCTAAGGTTGACATTGTAAAAACTGCCCAGCGTACATGTACCTGCAAATCACTGACACCTATATTTCTATAATTCTTGGCTATAGGAACACAAGCAGATCATCACTTCTGACATCTTAATTTTGTTACTTGGTTTAATATCTCTAAAGGGACTTAACTTTGCAGAGGGCAGATGTTCGTAACTCAGAAATGGGCCTCTTGAAGATGATCTCAAACTAAACAACTAAGCTAACTTTTTCATTTCTTAAAGTCTCTGGGGGCCCATTTCAAGTGTAGGTCAAGTCCTGCAACACAACAAAGGTCTCCTGGAAGTTGTTCAGTTCTTTCTGAACTCACTATCTTGAAGAAGGGTTAGATGGAACTGCTTCCTCATGCAAAGTAAACTAAGAAGCTTTGCCAGAAGATCAGTGTGAGATACAAAGGGGACACAGTGCTCATGTAAATAAGCACATATAAAGTAACTCCTGTGCAGCTAGGTTTGCTGTTTCCCCTTTATAGCTATTTTGGCTCCGCAGATATGCTAGTTATGCCAACCTAAGCCTATCTGCTCCAAATCTTGCCTTTGTGCACCTAGTGGTTTCAGGCTCCCTTTGCAGTACTTCTCTTGTTCTGTGTTCCCTGAAAACTGCAACATTTCTGCTTTTCTCTAGCTTTTGGGTGTCTGGAAAAGACTTCAGTCATTCCTTCAAACATGCACACATTTCTGACAAGCCTAAAAGCGAGTGTAAGGATTTGGGGATCACTCATATGTACAAATGACTTAAAGAAATTCAAAGTTGTCTTTCCCTCCTGCAGTTAAATAAAAACAGTTGCCTAGACTGAAAATGTACGGTACCCATAAGCTCTACTGTTTAAAAATATGAAGCTCTCAGCATGATGTAATACTGTGCTTGTTTCTAAACTCAGGTGTTGATTTTCCTGCCAAAAGTTATAGATGAGTCCTGTAAACACCAGCATTTGTCCCACCCTTTCTAGTTCTTTAAACTACTAAGCATTACATTTTGCCAAGAGTAGGGGGAGTTGCAATTCACCACGAACGTTTTCTTCTAAAGGCAATTAAATATTACCAGTTGTTTCACATACCACACAGAGTCTTTTCACTGGCAGTGTAAAGCATTTTAATCCCTGAATCAATCTCCTTTGATAAGTGTTTTAAAATCTTTACAGCTCTCTGACTTACTACATTTTACAGAATTCTTAAACTAAGATATGCATACAAGTAGTAGTCTGCAAGCAGCTTTCAAGTGGTATAAGATTTGGCATAATGCTTCTGCCAGTGGCAGTACCAGCTGCTATTGTGGTTGATGATGGTACCTGGCAAAAAAATATTTGGGAACTCCCTCCCCTCCAGCCCTTCTCTAATCATGGATAAGGACTCTTTGGATAGCATTTTGAGTCAGTGGTTCCCTTTAACACTACAAAAGGCTTAAAGGCCTTGCTAAGATGTATCCTTAATTTTACAAGGACAAGTGTTTTTCAGAAGCATTTGCCTTTTGACAGTTTATCACAGTTTATCAACTCCAACACCATTTGTAATAATTCTATGTGTAAATTCCACTGTTACTTTAAATTCCTCTTGTAAACAGAGAAACCATGGAATTAGATTAGTAACTTCCCGCTCTTCTCCTATGATGTGTCCTGTTGACACTTTTGGTAATACATTAAGCTACACACTGACATTTTCCAGTCAATTTCTTTTGCAATAATAAGTTAAAAAAACTATACACATTAACTGAAACCAGTTTTGTAGCAAAGTGATTCCTAAGTATTTGTTACTCACATTTGCTCTGTCTGCTTCATGTAAACGTCCCTCTACTATTTCCCCACCCAAATTAAAATCACTGTAAAAAGAATAGTATGCCATCTCCTCCTCCCTCCCAACTTTATCTCCAGTTTTCAGAATAGGTTTGAAAAACAAGAACTGCAAAAAGCTACTTCTGTTGTTCTGCGCACTAAACTGTTCTGAAAACTCCAGCAAGCAAGTAGCTTTTGATCTGATAGGAACTGACCAATGCTATTGAAGCCAATGAGGTCAAATTACTCACAGCAGCTTCTCTAAACATTCAAAATATCACAAATATATGTGAGCCTCTTCATAATTAGCCATACACACAGTTCACAGTGAAAGCTAAAAAACAGCCTGTTTACAAACATGCTTTGTGGGTATATATATGCAGTTACTAAATTATGAAAAAATCTTGTAAATGCACAAATTTTTACAGGTTTCATTAAAATATTCAAACCCCCATAAAAATTAATTTGAAATTCTGCTAAAATAATGCTTTTTTTAAAAAAACTCATGTTTGGATAACTGACTCCTTAAGATGGCAACAACTCTAGCAAAAAGGCAGTTTTAACCAAAATTTCTCTTAAAGAATTGTAGGACTTAAACCTGGGAGTCCAGTGCACTACCTTTTGAGTCTTGCAACAGCACAAAACTTTATTGATCGGATATCTCTATTTTAGTTCTATAATCTGACAACCCTGAATGCTTCTGACTTGATTAAGTGTGTGGAATATTTTTAAATAACTGCTGTAGTTAGCATGAGACTGTAGTTTTGTGAACAGCTTGAAAAAGTTACTGTAAGTGCTGAGGAGTTGCTGCTTCAGCAGTGATGGTTTTTGTCATTAGATGAGATAATTAATGTCAGTCAGCCAAAGACTAAATCAATATGCATGTAGCTGAAAAGTCCATGTAAGCACAAGAACTGAATCTGTATATATTTCTGCTGGTCTGAACCTGCCTGTTCCAGACTGGTCATACCATTTCAGGAGCAAGACCAGCCAACAGGACAACCAGCCTTTCAGGCACAGTTTGTGCTGTTGCAATCCTGAAGAGATATTATCAAGAATCTGCAACCTTGTTTGTGCTAGCTCTAGCAGCATTAACAAGGGAGTTACACTCTCTCTGCTGTTACCTGCAGACTTTGAGAGGAGAAACTGGTATTTGCTACTCTAATTCACCAGCAGTGCAACCCCGTTCTCTCTTTCTTGGTGTATTGCTGCTATATCTCTTTCAGCTTTAATTTTACTCAAAAATACTTTTCCTGTGAACTGTAAATCTAAGCATGCATATGAGATACAGTCTGCAATGTCTTGATATTCCAAATGCTTCTATGATGCAGGTTAGCAAGTTATCAATAAGTTAAAATTTACTTTACCTACCAAATCTGGTTTCAGTCTGTAGGTCAAAGGAAGGGAGTAAAGTAGGGAGTACAGGGTTGTTACCACAGAGGAGGTCCAAGATTGTCTAACCTCACGGCTTCTGGGAATGCGATCAAGGGTGAACTGGAAGAGAGCACGATAAGCTGAATTGTTATTTTTCTAAGAATGTTGTTGCTCCTTCTATAGAGTTATTAGATCTGTCTGTGCCAACTTATTTTTGTTTGTTTAATCTAGTTTGGAAATGTTTGAGTATGAAACCTTTTCTTAAATGCCTTATTCAGTGTCGTGCTTAGCACTCCTGGCAATAAAGTAAACCGAAATACTAGAACTATATATCTATTTTTTAATCTCTTCTCACGTTACTTTAAAACATTCCTAACTTAGTAAACAATTCAGCTAGAGCAGTTTCACCCGCAGTATGTTAACGTAGTGCCCCACCTCGTGGTCAGCGAGACACAAGTCTAGGTCTGATTAGATACAACCCAAACACGGTGTCTCTCTTCTGTCTCTTGCCTGTTTAAATTCTTCGTGGATTTACAGTGCAGAAAGTGTAACAACTTTTCTCAGTTAATGTCCGGTATGCATACTATTAAAAATGTAACAGCAAATATCGCTATCCTTTAAATGAGTACTCAATGAATATTCAAAAGATATGCAAGATGCATATTCAAAATGTAAAATATTTGCATAAATAGGAAAGAACATCTTATCATTAAAGTTTAAGAAATAATTTTCTTTGTTTTTTCCCTAGGAAAAAGTAGAGATTATTCACTGTGTGTAAAAGGCATCAAATTAATAAAGCACTAATATTTTCTTTTTGTCTTGGAATGCTGTTAAGCAGTTAACAGTAGTTAGGCTTCCTGCACTCTTCACAGATGGCTTTTACCTTGATGCAGGGAAACTACATCTAAGAGCTATTGCTACATCAGAAGGCCAATGAAATTTTTGACTGTTTAAATGAAAGACAAATATAATGGCTGCAGTGCACTGTTCATTGACATTGACATGTTGTTTAGATCTGGACAATGGTCAGAATCTTGCTTCATATGGGATACCAGATCACCACCACTCTGGAAGAACTCATACTGGGAGTGAGAGACTCCAAATATCATTATAAATACTGAAAATTGCCCAGTTACTTCAAATACACCATCACTAATTGTCATAGCTTCCTTGCCTCGGAAAGATGATGTTGCCAATAGCTGTACAGTAAATACAAACTACAAATCAGTCTTGAATAGCAATAACTGGGGCTTTTTTTAATATATAAGGTGGAAAGAATTAAAAAAACCCCAACACTTATAAATGCAGAATATTAAGTTAATTTTCTTGACTGAAATTATCCTGTTTCATTGTGATAAGGTTCTTTAATTGCTGTAATACTGGAAGGCATTAACAGATGTTACAAACTGGTTGTTTTATGTTTATTTGCAGGTGTTGAAACTCTGATTGCATTAGTCTGACAACAGAATATGGAAAAATAAACATGCCCCCTGCTCCCCATGCAACAGAATTCTGGTTATCACTGCCTCTCTGTTTCTTAAAGCTTTGGAAGATTTCAGGTAATAAAAAGAAATGCTGTAAGTGGAGTTTAGACCCTTGCATAGTATTCAGTCCTGCAAGAAATATGTGTATGATAAGGTAGTTTTAGGCAGATTAGGTTTCAGTGGAACTATTTAGGTGTTCCCTTCACTGTAAGAATGGTGTTAAACAGTATTTGCCAAAAAACTGTATGTGATTTTCTTCACCACAAAAAAAAAAACAATTTCAGCAAAATTTGGCAGGGACTGCAAGCAGTATCGAAGTAGAAATCTACTTGTAGAATTCAAGTAAAGATCAAGCTGATTTTATCTATACTCTTCAAAAAACATGCTTGAAACTTTGCACATCAGTGTCTATGTCATATGTTAGGACTTCAGCCCACATATCAATCAACTCTCTAATATTACTCTAAGAAACAAAACTGGATTTTTTTTGTGGTTGTATGTTTAAAAGCCACTGCCAGATGCTTCTGCAAACCCAGCCTCTCATCTGGTGCAGTACTGTTAGTATTCCAGACAAAGGTACCTCCTGCATCTTTTGCTGGAAAGCTGCATAGTATGTCTAATACTAGAAACAGGCAAATTGCTCCCCTATCTTCTATGGTGTCATATTGCTGCATTTATTTTTCCTCACATCTTTAGTGGACTCAGAAACCTTTTTGTTATTGGAAGACAAATGTTCCAAATTGGCAAGTCTAAAATGATTGACTGCATACTGCAATTTCAAAACCAGTGACGTAGTCCTTTACCTGTCTAATATTGTTGTTTTGCAAGCATGGAAGGAACAGTTGGTAGAAAGCTGCCACGGCTGTGAATTATTGTAATATGCTCAACTGAATATACTGCAATGCTTGCAAAGAAACTGGGTTTATGTAGCTCTTTTTCATGCTGAGGAACAAGATTTCTTAGCATGATATCTCTCATGAAACAAAATGGAAAAGAACATGTGGTCAGATGAGCATTATGTAAAGGTTAGTTAATCTGGTTGCTCATCTTGGACATGACAAATCGGGGTATAAGATCCAGTGAAGAATGCATGTTCTTCAGTCAACAAATGTAAGTTGTCTTTCTGCTGCTAGAATAGGTCGGCAGGAGCTGAAGTAGGTTCTCTATGCTGAGCCTAGAAGGTTCCCTGAGTAACAGCTCTAGGGGCATCCATGTAGAATAATTGTGGTTACAGGCTGGGGGCAACAGAGGACAAAGAGGCAAGTGATAGCAGGACCAGAGACTTTTCATAGGAGGCATTGCAGATTCTTTTTTTCAAGAGACTTATTGGGTAAAGGTGCAGCATTTTGCTTCTTGTAAGCAAGATGCTCATTCAGACTTCCTTTCTTTCTCCCTGAATACTGTAGCTTTTAGAACTGGACTAGACCACAGATCAAAAAGAGAAATTGGTTATATTTGTGGTTTTTTACATTGGAATTTGTTAAACGTGTACACTGATTTTCTCTTAAGTCATTATTGTAACCTGTCTTCTGTCCAGTCCTTAGTTCTGGAAAAAATTTACTTCCTTGACAAGACGAGGAAGGGAATGACCATGGGTTGAAGTATTCAGACTTCTCCCTTTCATTTATTCACAGCTGCAAGAAGCTACTAACACATGATTTTTAAACGCTTGATGATCTCCAGCATCCCCAGTGCCAAAAAACATACTATTTGAAAGCATACTCTGAAAGTTAGCAAATATATGTTATAGGCATGTGACCTTTACTTCCCAAAATTTATCTTCCATTTTCACTCTAAATATTTTTGCTCAGTGGAAAAAGAATGGCCAAAGGAAAATGAGCATCTGTTATCCAGACAGCAAACTCACATGCGGCCAAAAATGTTTCTCTGGCTTTCAGTGTTGAAGGAAAATATAACTACATGATCTGTTAGCAGTTGGAGGGGGTATGAAAGGGAAGCTGCTTAGCAAAACTAAGTGAACTAGTGGAAAACTGCATAATCTTTTAATACTCAAAATATGTATTTTTAAGAAATTTAATAGTTTAGGATTGGACACTTTCCAGGTAAGTGACTATGACTCTGTGAATGACTAATTACCAAACAAGATTTCTCTGAACACGAAATACCTCCAGTCACTTTACTAAACTTTCATCCTTGGTGCACAATGAGAGAAGAGACTGCCACGCTCAATTTTAAACAAAGTCATCCCCACTCAATGCAGCAGCTTGTGGTAGGCAAGGAACCTTCATCTTCCAAGGTGAAAGTGGGGTAAACAGACTTAAAAATGTCATTCCTAGGTGAGCCTGTTGCCCATCTTAGCAGCAGTTGCTTTACGTTAAAAGTGTTTATTCTGAAAATCATTGGTACCAAGTCCTACAATCTTTTGTCCCAGTAGCACTACTGAAGACAACGGAAATATCGGAAGTGCACCATATGAAATCAATACCACATAATTAATTAATTTACTGCGTGTTGTACTACTTGCTCTAAAGGGCTACGATTTTTGTAGTCAGAACATTCATTTCCATTGTACTTATTCCAATTTCTAAACAAAAGTATAATCTTTCTACTAATTTCACTGGACATCAGATCACACTTTAAGTCAACAGAGTGTCATACTGCTCTCTGTTAATCATACAGCAAACTAGCTCAAAACAAGCAAACATTTGATAAAAAGATAGACAAGATATTTTCATTATTTTTTTCATGATTTTTAGGAGTTCAGCATTTGCTCAGGTCATGAACCAGAAAACTGTCGGACATTAAGAGGTATTCCATACTTTTTAAACATGTATAACTAGTGCTCAACTTTAAAATCCAACCAAAACACAGTCTAGAAACACACAAAAATAATACAAATTCAATTAAGGTTTTCTTAGATAAAAAGTTTTTAGATATAATTTCTTTCAAAAAAATACATTATGTTGCTGAGAGAAATGCCAAACTAAAAATGAAAGAAAAAAACCCCACCATGTTTCTGCCCCGGTATTTTTATAGCTACAAATAACAGTTTTATGGCTAGCTGGTTTACAAAATTAAAAGAGATTTATTTTCAGCATGCTTTTCTTGAGCAAGAGATAGTCGCCTTTGTGCAGTCACTTTCATTACAATTATGTTCCCTCATTGCTTTGAATGGATTAACATGTTAACAGGAGGTAAAGACCATTTTAAGAGAAAGTAGGGAAGGTGGCAGTGAAAACTGGTAGCAAGAATGGCATTTGCTATTTTTAGCTATATTTACTTTGTATTTTCAGTGTCTCTCTAGTACAGCATTAATCAACTGCATTTATTTAGTTCACTTTTAGAGATGTAAAAATCAGTATGTACAGAATGGCACCTTTAGCTGAACTTCCGTGCAAGTGATTATCAATACCTACCAAATCAAAAGCACCTGCTGACCTTAAAAACATCCATTTAAAGAACGACTTCCAAATTGCCTTGAATTAGAATGTAATGTTAAGATCATTCTATCTTACAAGAGCATATTTAATAAGTTACCTGGGAATTGGAGAATGTTTCAGCCCTTTTTTGCTCAAAAGAACGTATTTTAGCTTCACTCATCTTATCTGAGTCTGCAAAAATATAATGTCTAGGAGAGTATGACTCTGACAAACAGCTAAGTAACCTCAGGATTTCTGTTGTATGCCCACCTGCAAAAACAAAATAAACTGCAGTTAGTATATGAAAAATTTTGTAACTTTCAATTTCTTCAGTTGAATCAGACACTTTTCCTTTTAAAACTTATCAGTACTACTATTATCAGTGACACTCTTCCGAGAGTAGAGGATTCAATTAAAGGACGGTTGAGACTGTTTAAGTAACATGAAGACAATTCAGCTCCCACTGAAGCTATATTGATGGAAGTTTTTCATTTAAATGGGATTGAACCAGGATCACACAAGTACGACTTTTGTGTTTAATGTCCTGTACACAATGCAAAAACAACTGGGCAGAGTTACACTGTAGTTCATACTCAAAAGCCATGCCATGGTGCAATAGTCAAAATGAAGCTGGACGGGATCCGGCTCAGAGCTGTGCCATGGAAGCGTACCTCCCACCTACCCTACCCGGTGTTCAGTCCTACGACCTGCAGGAGCAAGGGCTGCACCATCCCAGCTCATAATACTGAAATCAAGCAGGCAGCAATTTCACTCTGCAGCTACGCCAGTGTAAAAGCTGAGTGCTGACAGAAGAAACAGCCCAGCTCCAGCCAAGTGCTTTAACCACTGCCCTTGAATGGGTGTTGACAACCTCGTAACTGCAAGGTCGCTTTGTTCAGGTAGCTAAATTGGCACTAAACTGGAGAGAAGGGGAGGGTGTACTTATTGTGTTTTTTTGGGAGCACGGTTAATTATTTTTCTTGTCAATTGAGTTTCCTGAACCAGAACTACAGGAATACTTGTAACAGTGGAAGAGGGCAGAGGGAGGATTGTGTGTGTAGGTAAAGTAGAACTGGCTCAACTTTTATCTGTTGGGCTGGATCGGCTTAAGAACAAACTGCATCCGTAAGTATGTGCATAAGCATTTACTGGATGTGTTACTTTTCACTCTGCTGGAAGATGCAGACCAAAACAGTAAACTAAATGTATTCCTACTACCTCCTGCTGCCCAGTGTCGCTAGCCTCTTAAGAGACCTTTGCTATGTAAGTCAAGCTGCCAAACGATGGACAAGCAGCAAGAGCTATGCTGCTGCATTAGACATGAGAGTTTGCCACCTTTCCATAGAATTGCATGCAGTATTTTTCAAACATGTTTGGAGGGATTTTCTTGCGAGCGGTGGTTTGTTGAAGCTTTCACAAATTTTAATGCAATCATCTGAGTATTCACAGAACAGCAGGAGACTCCTACTTCAGAAAAGTCTCAAAGAATAGGCTTGATCTTTACATGAATCTTAACTGACTTATGAATTATTTCACCTGGTAAGCTTATGTATAGTGAATGCATTTTTTTAATATGTACGAACTAGACTCCAAAGGACCGAAGGAAAACAAGCACATTTCCAGCCCTGGTGGAAGTAATCATGACCTGAAAAATTATAAAACTGCCAGTCATACTCAAGATTGCAGAAAGATCCCGGGATTATTACTCAACTAGTCGTGGGCAAAAACCACAGGGATACTGAGGTGATAAAATCAAAGCTTGCCTGCATTTGTCAGCTACAAATTTTCAAGGTAGTCTAATTTTTGGGGGCAAATGAATTGCCCTGCAACTTTGGGGAGGTAACAAGGAGTAGCGATGCGTGTGTGTGTGTGTGTGCCCTTAGTGTGGGGTGACACGCTTGGACAACAGTACTACCTCTGACAGATCCACACGAGACTCTTGTAAGTAAACCGCAGAAACACGGTTTGGGGAAGATTATTACAAAATGTCACGTATGTAGGGGGTGTACCGATCTTTGGAAAGCCTTGCTCTGAATCGCCATCGATAATTTTCTGTCGGAAGACCAAGCAGCTGCACAGGTCTGTCCTGCACCAGTTTTAGTCAATATATTCCTTAACGACTGGTGAAACGCATGTGCCGCCTGAAGGAAAGGTTCAGAGGCCAAACTGTCAGACGTAAATACGGACGAAAATGCCCCCAATAAAGATGAAGCTTAACAGTTACTCAAATCAAGAGCTAAAAGCCCAAAACCTAAAAACCCGGGTGGGGCCCGGGAAGAGCCGCGGCGGGCACCCCGGCAGCAGCTCCAGACACAGGGCCTCCGGCGGGCGGGCCTCCCCGCAGCGCGGCGCTCCCGCGACTACAACTCCCGGCATGCACCGGGACACGCCGGCGAACGGCGCGTTGGCCCTCGCTCCGCGCTGCATGCCGGGAGCCGTAGTTCCTGGAGCCCGCCGCGGGCGCTCTGCGGCGCGACCCGCTCCCGCCGGCGGCAACTCCTACTCACCGGAGCCGGCCACCACCAGGAGCCTGAGGGGAGGTGTCCGCCGGCCGCGGCGCCTCCTCGCCAGAAGCGCTAAGGGGACGAGCAGTAAGGGAACGAGGAGGGCGACCGGCAACAGGGACTGCATGGCGCGGCCGGAGCTGTCCGGCCGCCCCGCGCAGAAGCGGGCGGTAGCGCCTCCCAGCGTACGGCAGCCGGCGTGGCTCAAACCTCCCCCGCGCCTCTAGCCACTGCCCCAGCGCCGCTGCGGTGGCGCCGGGAGGGCGGCCCGCCGTGTAGCGGGCCGGCCCAGGCCCCCGGTACGAGCGCGAGCGGCGGGCGCTGAGGGGCCAGCGGCGGTTGGGTTGGGCCGGGCCGGGCCGGGCCGCTGCCGCCTGTTCTCGGCGCGGATGGGCGCAGGCCGCCGTCTGGGCGGGGCCGCGCGGCTGCCCCCGGGTGCGTGACGCGTGTTGGCGGTAATAAAGTGCGAGGCGCTTCCTAAGGGTAAAAAGGCCGCGTCTGCAGTCCTGCACGTGTTTGAGGAGAGCTGTGGTCGATCCCCGAGAACAGCAGAAACCGGCCGTCGCCGCTTCAGCTACCACTCGGCCGAGTCCTGGGGCTCCGGAGCTTGACCACGAGGGCAAATCGGTTCCGAGGCTGTCACGGCGTGGCATGCCGAGCCGGTCCCCCGTGCCCCTAGTCTGACTTTTCTGCATGGGTTGCAGTCAGCCGAGAGAGCGCCGACAGCTTCAGTTAACCTGTAAACGGAGAAATGCTTACTAAGAAGTAATCGTGTGGCTCCCCTGACACGTACAGATTCCTGCAGGAATTTGCAAGCATGCGCAGGCATAATCTTGACCCAGGTATGTACGCTTACATGCAACTATAATTTTACGTGGCCTACAATAATGCATAAAATGAAGAATATTAATATTTCACTGCCTCTCACGACTCTTGTTCTCATTCGTTCTAATACTTTAGCTTTTTATTTCAGTAAGAAGTGTGGAGCAACACATCAGCACTTTTTTCATCTCTGTCAGCATCCAGGCTTTGTGGGTGATGATTCAGCCATCGGACTAATCTCAGATGAGATACACGTTTGCTAGAAAGAGTAAGGTATTACATTTTATGATTGGAAAAGAGTAGCGTTTGTTCATCGTTGTCCTTAAATCATCTGCCAGGGAGCAGGGCCCTCTTCTTGGCCTACGAATCAGGATCAATGAACTCTAGAACTTTTTGGAGTAGTTTGACACCATTGCTTTATGGGGTGACTTGTCAAACATATGAAACATGACAGCTGTGCACTTGTATCTCAACTGCACAAACACAATAGATCAAACATTGCAATTCTGCATCTGTCTGCCATGGTTTCTCTGGCTGCTTTTTTTTCCTCTTGTTCATTCTGAACAAGTTGGACTTTTTGTATCCTTACCAGCCTTGGAAGCTGAACGTTTCTCTCTCATTTTTAACAAAAACTTGTGCTGGTCGTGGATTCCAGTGGTTATTGCATAATTTGCAAGTAAAAGAGATACTTTCTAGCTAGCCTTTGCCATCTTAGGATCTGAAGTAAAGTCAATCTTTCTGATTCATGTCTCACAGTTTTACAGATTATGTTTTGGTTTTCTTTACATCAATGCAACATATAATTTTGAGTTGTTTTAAGCAGAGACTATTAAAACCAGTGTTACCATGGTAAGGTCTTCCACCCAAATGAGTAACCTCACAAAAAATATCTCACTGCGTAATCATTGTTGACACTTGGAAACAACAATGTTTTAACTAATAGTTCTGTTGATGATGCATGAATGTCAAAAACTCATTTTGCTTTCCACTTAATTAGCTACATAAAACTAGTAATTAAGGACAATAGAGATGTATGTCTCTAAATTACAGAAGAAAGAGGAAGAAAGCACCACAGTCCTTTTTCAGAAAATAAACTACTGTGTTAAAACAGGACAGTAAGTTCTATAAGCAATTTAAATACTAGTTTTGTCTGTGGTGATCTTTCCTCTCTTGTACCTTCTTCAGTGAAAATAATGTCATTGATGTAGAATGTATCCCAGGTTGCCACAGGGGGTGTAGCTAGCAATTGTTTTATTTAAGGATTTTTTTTCCAAGGCTTTTTTATAGCTTCCCTTTGCTCTTATTTTTGCTACCATAAGAAGTGTTAAAGAACTGTTTTTCATTAGGCATTTCATTCAGAGAAACAGCCCTGGAATCTCAGCAGCAGAGAGTGATGTAAAAAACTTCAACTTTCTTTCTCATTTTCATGTTATCTTTTCTGTATGTACATACTTGCCCTTCTTGCATAGAATTCTTCTGTAAGGCTATTTGGTGAAATCAATGAGAAACTGACCTAAAACCAGTAAAGTTGGAAGGGTGTTTTTTTGTAGGCAGGTCGTTTAAAAATAAGAGGAAAAATAAGAGTGATGCACACAAGGAAATAACCTGTTCTTTGGACTAGAAAACTGAGGATCTGACAGTTCCTTGGATGCAAAGCAAAGATCCTGACTTTCAAGGAGTCTAAAAAGCTAACCAGTGAGTTTGCCTCAAACTCCTAGAACACGTGCTGGAAGTCTTCTTACTCATTGGGAATTCTGCTTGAATAAGGAATATAGCTTTCAAGTAGTATCCACAGCAGATTGCAAGGCTTGAGGGAAGAGTCAGAGTTTGGTGAGACTGGTTAAAATAAGTATGTAAAGATTGAAGCAACAGTCTGCAACCTAGTTGCCGTAAAGTTTTGCAGATTTTTTTTTTTCCGTTGTGAAAATTGAGTAGAGCCCATGAAGATCCCATTTGCACTGTAATGTTGCTAATTATGTCTTTTCTCAGTAGGACATAGGTGTATTTGTGTTTTTTCATCATGGCAACTACCTGCCCACTTGATACAGACAACGTTCTGGACCAGGGAGACTTCAGTCCAAGAACTGTAAGAGTCATAGAACAAGCAGGTTGCTCTCTACTCATTCAACTGCGCTGCATGCTTGGGTGATCGATTCTCATCTGTCAAGTGCCTTGAGAATACTTCGTCTCAGACATGCATGTGAACGTTAATATGAAAAAGCAGTAACTCTCCCAAAGTTTAGCACATCATGGTCACATTAGCTAAATAATGTGAAGCGGGTGACGTATAGGACTTCTGCGAGGAAGGCAATGGCTAGTGCTGGATACTGTTCTCCAGTCTGTAAAATTAACAGTACTGCAAGTGAATGTGAAAGCTCTTTGTGCGGGAGGAAGCAGTGCACTTGCCTTGAAAAGTCATTTGACAGAGAATGATGCAAATGCAGTAATTACAAGGGCTGTCTCGGTTACCACTGCTACTGATGCAGGAAGTTAGCTTTGAACTTCTTTGCTGAAGGAGAAATAAACCATGCTCATTCTTAATAATTGATCACTGTTGTCCAAAAGAAAAAAAATGGAAAAAATAGGTGTTTATAAAATGGTATAGGTTTTTTTTTCCATTTATTGCTTGTGAGACAATGTTCCAAAGAAAAACCTGCTGCTGTCCTTTTTATATGATGAATATTCTTTGCAGAAGCTTACTAGTACGTCTGGTGCATGTCTCCTTTGAAAGTTACACTGGTGAGTACTAAATTGAACTGAGGAAAGCTCGCTCTCTTTGTGTTTCTGTTTCTTTTGTCTCCAATAGGAAAGGCTGCAACTGGAATATAAACAAAAGTATTTTTTTCCCTGAAATGAAATGTAGGCAGCTTTGGCTATCCGACGGTCATTCACTTTCTGAGATTCTACTTGTAAGTGATCTAACTTCAACTGTTAAGCAAGAGATTCTTTCCAAGCAACTGAAATACACCATATATTCCTGATTTCTTAACTGGCATTTTGAATAATTGCTTTTTTTTCTTCTAACTATGAATTCTAAAAGTAGACCTGTGAACAAAAGTGGTATTACTGTTGTTTTCTTAAATGAGGTCATTTTGCCTTGTTTTGGCTTAGAGTGCAGCTTCACAAACAGTTGCATCAGCACAGTTGAGAGGTAAACTAGCAAAATGGTAGAAGGAGTTGGGTGAGGAAAAGGGCAGGAACCTCTTCGGCTTTGCTGCTGGAAAAATTGTAATGTGGAACCATTTGTCATGTTAAACCTCAGTCATGTATTAAATGAATCTAAATATTATTCTTAGTTTCTGCACGACAATTTCATAGAAGTGATTTGAAAAACAAGGTATGTTATATAAGTAAACTTGATTTTCTGCAGAATATAATTATTTCTTTTTATGTGCTTATGGTGTTTTTAGAAACATAAAGAGCAGTGATATTATGCTCTTTGATTAGAGAAAACCTGAAGACTTCTGACTGGATTTCTGATGATTCTTCTTTAGTATTAGAAATGCAACCTGCATCTGGAAGACACTAGAACAGTAACAACATTGTAGGTGGTGTAGAAAGTTCTGCTGCTGGGAAGGAATGGGATTTTTAATTAAATCAGTGGACTAGACCATTGGGGATCAACTGGGGACAAGATGAAGCAGACAGCTGATAAATATGTAACCTACTGGCTGATCTCACTTGATGGCAGAATTAGGATGATATTAGAGCCAGTCTGTGGCAGAATTTGTCCCTTTTAGCAGCATTTACTTTCAATTACTCTGAGCTAAGTGCAGTTTTACTTTCTTGTGAGTCATTACAATTATAGGAATGTAATCTTAGAAGTCCTGATTTGTATTTGTAATCAATAACATCTGTAATATTGATGTTAACATTACAGTTAGTGCTGTGCTTCCTGGTATAATGGTGCTTCTCATATATATTTAAGATGACTCTCATTTGTTTAGATACAAAGATACAGCATTTGCAAACATTTAAACACTGCTTGTCCTAAATAGCCAAAAAGGTGGAACTAAATTCCCCAAATAATGAGATTTATTCTCTATTAAAATGGAATTATTTCTCCCATTCACATTTGCCATTTTTTACACTTTAATTTCCAGTGGTGTGCTGTGGTGTCTAGCTCTGCTGTCAGTGACAGACAGCAAAGTGGTTGTGAGTTTACACCGTCTCAATAAATAAGGTATCCTTCCCTCCCACTATTTAAAGATTTCCCTGTTTCTGGCAATGCTAAGTTATCTGTATGTAGTCTTTGGAAGTGGGGGAGGAGGTTGTTTTTAGATATTTGTCTGGGTTTAAATACCATGTACGAATTTAGAATCAAAGTAGCAATTTGTAGGGAAAATGTTTTTCTCGAACAGGCATGAGCCACGCTGCTAGCAGATGTTTCTTTAACCTACTACATCTGACAGCATGGCTAGAGAGCCGGTGCACGTAGCTTTGATGACACAAGGTTTGGTAACCATTTGGGCGTGTTCTAAGTGTGATTTTATGATGCGAGGACGTTTGTAGTAGATGGCACTGAAATTACATATTGCATCTTGCTGTAATTACTGGGTAGCATGTTTAGGGAGCAGTCCCTGTAACATAATGTAAACTAATGTTCTTGTATCCATTCAAAAAGCCAGGAGAAAGAGACTACTGTTTCTCATCTTACAAGTACTGAGAGTCCTGGAGGCCACTGGGTGCCTCTGGCCACTCAGCCTGTAAAAATAAGGCCTTTTTTAAAAATACTCCTAAAACCAGATTTGCAGTCTGATACTACCTTCCTGGAAATATATCTTCAAATCTCTTTATAATGTTAAATAAAATTTGCAGGGTGCTTGGGGATTGGGATGTAGGGTTCTCTACATATTCACTGCTGCTTTTGGACTGGGGTTTTCCTGAGCTTTCCATGGGTCTGTAAGGAGGATGAGGAGAAACGCATATTTGTTTAGCCGGTCCTGGATTACTGCTGTCAGAAAACTGGCCACGGCTTGTGCAGGGAGATAGCCTGGTCTCATTTATCAGCTTGTATCAGTGCATACCTCTTCCTCTCTCAGACTGAAAACAGGTGGTTGCGGGGAGGGGGGGTTGCTGCTGCCATCACAGGTCATCTAGATTTCAGTACTCAGCCCTCAGCATTCTTAGGCTTGAGAAAAAGGCCTCTCACCGTTCTACGCTCTCTCCATGCTCTCCTTATGAACATACAAAATGTGTCAGACTTGGTACCCTCCACTGTAAAGACAGGTTCCCGTGTTGAAAGTGAGGACAGTTTTCTGAGCCATTTAGGTTTCTAAAGGTCTATGATTGAATTAATGACATGTTGGAGTTGGGAAGAACTGGTCATATTAAAAGAGAAGAGATTATGTGTTCTGGTTTTGCTCTACACTGTCTTTTATTTTCTTTTCCTCCCGTTTTCCTTGTGTCGTTTCTTTATGCAGTTGTATTTAAAAATATGTCATTTATTGACTGTTGTTTTGGGGATGCTGCCAGGTATGGCTGTAGGTTTGGGGATTTGTCCAAATCCTGTTAAAGTCAATTGAATGTAATGACTCCACTAGCCTTCAATGGAGATAAATTGAATTCTCTCTAGAGTTTGCAAGAGCTGGCCAAGTTATCTCAGCATTTTAATTTCTGTACGTTTTTGTATAATTCTTGCAAGACAAAATATTAACATTTTGACATCTGAAATGCCTTCCATTGCTTCTGTTTAGTTAAAAATATGTAAGATGTCAAGCACAGGAAACCATGTTAACAAAAAGCTGTCAGTTAAAAGTCCAGCTATAGCCAATATAAGTCACCTTCTGCACTACATTTTAACAGTCTAATTATGTGATAACATAAAATTTAAAAAGTTACCCCTCACATTTTTTTCAACAACCACAGGTGATGTGTAACACTGTTGTCTCTATGCTTGACAGTGCAAGAAGAGAATGTTCTTACCTATATTACAGATTACATGAATGTTAGGAAATTATACACCATTTGCATTGGTTATTGTGAATTTAATGCATTGTTAAGGTGTAAAGGGAGTTTGTCGATTCCTGTTGTTGTGAATTAAACAGTGATAATGAGACAATTGCTTAGAGTTAACATGGTATTAATTGTTTTGCTGACTGATGATTAATATATTACTGAAAAGAAAAAAATGTTATGCATGCAGAAACATTTATGAGTTTTCCTTGCAGCTTCTGATTTACTAACATTGACCAAAGACAAATAAATAATAGAAATAATTTCCAAATAGGGATCCTACAAGTGATTTCATATTCTTTTTAGAATACTTTGAAGACAAACTATGTTGTCTTTTTACTTGTACCTTTGTGTTTGAGGACTGGTACAATTGTAAATACAAGCAATTCTTAAGTAGATAATAGTCAAGTGAAGAGCTTGTATAGGCCTTGATTATTATTATTTTTTAAAAAATCTAATTGAGAAACCGTAAACTGCAATCGCCTTTAAAGAGTACTGTACACACAAAGAAAAAAAAAATAGTTTGTTCAAAGTGAAACTGAAGAGTTACTGCCCTGGACTTGTTGTTACCTTCTCCCTTTGGTGTATATTTTTGTAGTTAAGAATCAGATCATGAGAAGCCTTTATTCCTGTAACTTCCACAGCAGTGATGGGGGGATGAAGTACTGTGTTCTTGTCCGGATTATTTTTTTTATTGTTACAACATGCAGGAATTCTTTGGGACAGGCACTATGCAAAAGTCAGATGAAAAGACTGTTCCTGTTTTAAGGAGATTTATTGAAATATGTATTTTTTTGAAGAAAGATTAATTACACAAGGTGCAAAGCATTACCTGCTCCAGCACCTGGCTTCATGTATTTTTCCCTATGATAACTTGACATATAAGAGTTTGTTCAGTGCCCAGACAGCCTGTATACATGAGCATCAAATTTACTGAATTCTGAACATCATGGACTTGCTGCATGGTATGTCTGGCACATCCAGTGAGTCAGAGATGTCCAGTCTAACACTCGGTGCATATGTGTGGAGTACAGCGTGTCCAGAACGCATCTGACTTGTGCACTGCAGGACATGGCATTGGACTAGAACATCTTGGTTTGCATATGTGCAAGTACTGTTGGCCCAAGATACTTTGAATCTGAAAGTTCCCACTTTCAGTGGTGAGATTCCTTTTTCAACTGGGGCGTAATTTCCACGTAGAAAAAGAGGACATCGCCAGAGGAACTCCAGATGTGTAATATCCATTATTCAGCAAATCAAATGAACAGGTGCTGAAATGTTGGCTCTTTAAGCAGTCCCAGTAGAATTATTACAGCAAAATGTGTATGTTTACAATAAAATAAATGCGCAATACTGGGGACCCCCCCCATCCAAGATCTTGTAATTAGTGTATATTACAATGCAATTTTTCTGCATTTTATTCAGTTAGACAATACATTTGGTGCAATTCACAAAGAGACTTTTCAAACGCATTTATAGTGTTTGCATGATACATTTTTATGGTGAAACTCTTCCACCTTAGCATTTTTTTCATATATATCACGTATACAATTAGGATTATTTTTTTATTTTCCTTATTTTTAATTATCCTTGGACTTTATATTCAGTATTTTTCTAATATTCGTAGATACTTGAGTAAGTCGATCTGAGTGAGTGTTGCTTATCAGCAAAAATGTATATGGTGTCATTGGAAGTGGAAACCTAAAAATATCCCCCACTTGATCTGAAAGGCAAGATTCAGTTCTGTGTTTTAGCACTGATGTATTTAAATGTACTGTTTCTTCTCTTTTTGTATCTTTCTTACCAGGACTGCTGTCTTAAATCTTAGGTTTGGAAGTTACAGTACAGAGCATGATCTCCTTCATATGGCTAGAATTGCACAGAGGGACAGAAATCTGTTTCTATGAAATAACATGCAGATCAAGGCTTTAGAGAGGGGGGAAATCACTAGACCTGCTGATATCAATGGAGACTAAGAATTAAACTCTAGGTAAGAATCTATAATAGTGCCAATACAAAATTTGCAAATAATTACAATATTAACAAGTAGCACTGCTAAAAGCAGGGTCTTTGCTAGAAGACATTATTAGCAATAAAAGAAAAATGAATAGTACATTCTGGGGCTCCTAAACTGACAAAATTAGGACATAAAGTATGTTTCCTTTTGAAACAATGTATTACACCACTTTAATATCTACCCCAAAATATGAAATTAAAAAGCTTTAATATTTAAGAGATACCAATTTTAAAATCATGTTGTTCTCTGAAAAATATAATTATTACAAGTATTATTGAGTACTGTATTTGAGAACTATGTGAAAAACAATTCATTGTTTTTTTCATGGATTTCAACAGCATTTAGACATATATAATGTGAGTGTGCACCAGGTTTCATTGTTTCCTTGTGCTGCTAAGTAATTTTCCTTCCTTGTTTCCTCAAGGCTTTCACAGATCAACAGAGGATGGGAAAATCGCTAAAAATGATAGACAAATTTTTGCAAAATCTTAAAAATTGACAGACAGAGGAAACTATATTGTCCGAAGAAACTACTTAACCTTTTCAAGCTAATAAAACTGCCATTAAAATATCTTAATAAACCATTCTTTCCGCACTGTAGTGCGTGCTGAAAGAGGCATAGTTAAATGCTGTGCAGCTGCTATGGCATGTGCCAAAGTTTAGGCTGATCTAAGCGAGGCTTAGAAGCTATCTTTAGCGTACAGATGAGTGATACTATCCCAAGAATGCACTCTGTCTTTTACCTGATGTGCTGCTCCTGAAAATCTGATGCTATCATGTAAAACAAAATACCTAGTATCAACAAGCACTGTTTTGTTCTCTACTTGAGTTATGCTGATTTTAATTAACAGTCTGAACGTTAAAAAAAAGCATTGCTTTTTGACCCTTTGCATGTTGAATTGTTGGGATATAATTTGGTTTTAGCACTGCTTGGCACCAGTTTCATGCTTTTCAATTGTATGCCATTACAAAGTACATCATCTTTCATTTTCTGCTGTTCTGACATCATCAAATTCTAGTCACTACCCTGTTCTACAGTGCTGTTGTTGCTAAGAGCCTCGACTCTCAGAAGGCAAAAGGAAATATGTGCATGTGAAGAAAAGAATCTGATATTATTTCAGGCTTCCTCCTGCTGTTTCTGGTGTGCTCCATCTTGGAGATTAGGGAACCGAGAAGTTATGTTAATCTCAAGAGCTCTCTGGTTTAAGCCTTTGGGAATGGAATGCTTTCTAGACCCTCAGTTTGTTGATCCCAAAGACGCACCCAGGTGCAGCTTTGTTTACTGAAGAGCGAAGGACACACTTAACAAAGCTGCAGTACTGCCTCTGTTATAGTCCTTTGTGCAGGCACATGGGAGGAAAGAAAATGCATGGAGGAATGTGAGGTGGACAGTGAAGGAAGCCAGGGGAGGATGACTGTGGGGAGGAAGAAAATAAAGTGACAGAAAAGGAAAAGGTGATAAGAAAATAGAGGATAAAGTGGGAGAGGGGAAAAAGAGAAGACAAAATGACCTGGAAGAGGAAAAAAGAGATGGCGTTCTGCGAGGTCTGTGGATCATATTCAGCACATCTGTCTTAATGCACTTTGATGTTTTGTCATAATGCTGACATGGTGCATCGGTGTAGCGGTTTGTAATGCAGCATAACAAACTCAAAATCTGCTGTTTTACAGGTCCTCAATAGCTTCTGAATGGTTATAATCAGGACAATAATACCAATAGAAAGGGTAATGCTGCAGGTGAGGTGTAACTAGATGAAACAGACAGCGTGTGACGAGAGATGAATTGAGAAGACAGGAAAACTGGAAGAAAACTGATGAAGGGAGGCTGATGCAGGAAGAGGTTAGTGACCGGACAGCTTTCCAGAAACATGCCTTTGTTCCATTACTGAGAGTAAATACTACCAGCAGAAATGCTATTTCAAATGGGGAGGTGACGGGAGCTAGGAAAGCTAAACTAACTGATCTAAGGTGAAAAAGGGAGGGTGTGTTTAGAGAAAGTAAACTCAAGGAGGGGAAAGTGAAGGTATTGTTTAGTACACTGCTACCTAAAAATGTGACAGGATATGTTACAGTGACCTATGCTGGAAAGGTAAGACTCACATTCTGTAGCACTCAGTCTGAGTAGATACAACACAGTATGCATCAACACACAAAACGTGTCTGCTGTTTGGAAAATGAAGATAACACATTTCCTTCAGGAAAGCATACAGCTCAGCAACTGTTAACTGGGTACATGCAGGGTGTTTAGAAAAAAACAAAGCACACAGATTCACTCTGTTTTTTCTATGCAAATTTTTTGGGGGGAGGGAGGATTTTTTAGAAATGGAATCTTTTTTTTCCTTTTCCATTCACTGTTTTCCTGCTATTTTTCAGCTTTTTTGGCTAAAACCAAATTCAGATCCTTTCTTTTCAGTCTCTTTTCAGTCGTCTTGGGCTTTCTGAATTAAATGCTGCAATATTAGCTGCCTACAGTTACTGTGATTGGACTCCATGGGTGGCCTGAGCAATTTTCAGACAATGGAGCCGGTTCTTTTCTCACTCACACCAGTGTAACTCGTTGGCTTCAGTGGAGTTACTCTTGATTCACAGTGTAGTGAAAGGAGAATTGTACTTGCTCTTTCATATGTTCTTTCATCTCCACAATATTTTTGCTTACATGTATAATTGATTTTCTGGGAATATCTCCTGCTGCTGACAGGTAGACCTACGAACTTCCTAAGATAGAAATAAATTTAAGCATTTTTTAGGTCACTGAGTTCAATCCACTGCTGCTACAACACCATGTTATATAATTTCTTTCATAAACTGATCAGGCTTTAAACATTCATTAAGACTCTATTCCAACTACAGTTGTCAGAGAGAAAGGTTAGTCATGTCCTGGGTAAGTTCAAAACCACAACTGAAATAGTTTTCAAATGTTCTAAAAGTATTTTCCTTTCTCACATATGCCTCACTTTTCAGTACAGCAACCATGATAAAGGCTTCATTCTTGGCAAAAGTAGGCTCAGCTCTGAGAAAGCAGGATTCTGAAATTACATGTGTACTTAGGAAAGGGTACTGTGTAGTTTTCTGTTCATGGTCACATACCTCTCACAGATTTTAGTGGGAGTTACGAGCAGTCATCTGACAACAAATTTTTACCATACCTGAAGTGCCACCCTGAAAGTAATTACAGGAGAAGCTTATGCAACAGGTGTACACAACTTGGCTGAGGATGGATTACTGCAGACTGCAACTTACTTACATTGGTCTACCTTCTCGTTACCACCCTGTCTTAGCAGACCCTGTGCATTTCAGCAGAATTTGTTCCTCATTTATGGAATTCCTGGGCCTAATTGGCATGAAGCTGAAAATGATCAATATAACCAAGAAGTTTAATTGTAATTAAGGCATAGAGGAAAAGCAGAGTCCAATTTTTCTCTTACATAGTGTCAATAAGATGATTCAGCTGAAGCCAACAGAATTATGCTGTTATCTGTGAATGCTACTGTGATACCTCCATGTCCTTCTTACCTTCCCTATGGTCGTTCAGCATATGTGCCCTCTATTGACATGGAATAGAATTTTATTTTTCGCCCTGCATTCCTCAATATCTGTTCTACACCTCTCCTTAGCAAGCCCGTTGCCTATACTTCCCTGCTGAAGCTTGGCTTCAGAAGTTGCATTTGTTACTGGGGTGGTTCTTGACAGTTACCATTTAGCAGTGGCAACTGTGGTTTGCAGCTGCTGGAAAATGGAGGCTGCACATTACAAGAAAGTGAGGAAGAGGTGTATTAGTTGTGAAAGCCAGACTGTGATCGCTGTATAGCAAGCAGTGGGCTGTGATGCTACTCTGGTGACTGTTTATCCCACCCATTGGCTACTGTATTTCTGATGCAGAAATAGGTGCACAAGTTGCATCATGCAAATACAGTAATCCTCATACTTTTAGGACTAACTAGAAGTGTTCAAAGTAATTGTGTGGTAAGTTCATGCAACACTTTGTAGGAGTGGTAGAGTACTCTCGGTTTTGTTGGAATTGCTTTGCACATGCAATACAGGCCTCGTGTGTTTGCTCTGAGGATCTCTTTGGGATTGCTGGACATGGGACATCCAAGGTGAGGCTGCTGCACATACGCAGTAACATCCAACCTGCTGAGATTATTAGATACCAACAATCCCAGGTGTACTGGCAGTTCTCAGAATCTTCCTGGGGAACATTTCTGGTTGGAAAAGAGGACAGACAACCAATCTACAGCAACCTGGAATTATGGTAGCCATATCTAACCATGTCTACAGGCCTCCCTTCTACTGCAATGCCTTCATACCCCCATAGCCAGTTCTCTTTTATCTGCAAATTCTCTTTATCAAAAATGTGAGAGATATCCTGCTGTACGCTCACATGGAGAGCAGCTGCCAGCCAGGAATCCTCAGTGCATCACCATTCTCGGCTTACAGTCAGCAGTGCTCAACCCAGCACGTGTTGTTGGGCTGTTGAAAGATGGCATTATGGCCTCTGGTCATGATCTGCTGCGTACATGGCAACGTGCTGATCATGGGCCAAGGAGAGAGCAGTGAGGCAGGTCAAACTCGTTTCTTTCACCCACGCAGCACACCGGGACGAAAGAATTGTTTGGTAGGCTGTGTGAGAGACAGGCCTGATAGGGAGGTTTGGGGAGAGTCTGGTTTGTCTTCTCTGACATGCTTCCTAACCTGTAAGTGCATAATGGTGATGGGCTATTTTGAGGCTTAGAGCTCTGATAGGTGGTCTCTGGCAGAGTTATCTGTTCACTTTAAGACATTACCACTCTCAACTATCTGCTTTACCCTGCTGCTAGGTATTACCACAGTCTTATGGTGGAGACTCCAGGTCACAGGCTGGCGTATTAAAAAGCTGCCTACTTTCATTTTTGTGCTCTGCTAGAATGATCATGACCTCACGCAGCTGGGAGAAATAACATCATAAAACATGGCAGCTAAATCTGCCAGAGCTTGTTGTTCGAGGCTTTGGTTCTTAACCATGAGTGGGAAGAGTCCTTGCCTGCACCTGCAGGCCTGAAGACAACCATTCCTGCCTTCACCGCCACTGCAGATCCTCTGTCACCCCAGAGGTCCACTGTTTGTCCATATGGAAGACTGTTGTCATAGTTGTTACAACTTAAGAGGGCAAGCAGTATGTATAGAGAAACTTCAAAGTCAGTGATACTGGATTAAGCAAAAAGTGAGGACTGTTCTTTGGAAGGTGAATTACTGAAGAAAAAATTCTCTTAAAATTTTTATAGTTTATGTCATCTTGAAAGTGGTTTATGATCCCACTATGCAGTTCTTCGGTTTTAGTGGCTGTTCTGTTTCACTAAAACCTGTAGACATAGTAGAAAATAGGTTGAAATCTTCCTTTATATGAGGAATAAAATGATACGACATCAGAGTAAAAGATGAGGTTTTTTATCCCAATTTCACTAAGAAATTGTGTTGATATGATGTTGCTGTCTTTATTTGTCCATCTGTTTGTTTCTGGAATAGAAGAAGATTGGAAGCAGGAATGGGATCTCCTCCTTCACTCAGCTAAGACTGTCTTGTGGAGTTTTGTTAATAAAAATCAGTTTAAAAGCTGGTCAACCACAAGACACAAGTCCATAGGAAATCAAACTTCAGTAGTTCGATGTCTACACAAACACTTATCCGGCCATTCATTTATGTTCAGCAATGGATTAAGCCAAGATGGCTTGAAACAGTTATAGATGCTGGTGGTGTGCCCTGCCTAACTCCTCCAGGTTACCATTTCTACAGCAGGAATGGCTCCGTTTCTCATTAATCAGTACCTGAGTTCCTGGATCTTGCAGACCGGCATATTAAGGTAAGCCAACATGAGTTTCTGTTCAGGCTTAAGCCATAGCATTCTTGCTGTGGGAGACATCCTGGAAGAGAAAATAGAGTATATAGTTGGGGTAGATTTCTTTGTCAGCCGCAGCTTAATCTAGTGCGAGATATATATGAATACCTTCAACATTCTGTTGCTTGAGAGAGGAGAAATTTTAAATTATTGATCTGAAAGATCAGGAATCCTTAATGGAAAGGGAAAGTTGAGGTAGTTTAGGTTGTATATGATAGTAGAAGCATGCCAAGAGGAAGAGAGTCCTGACCATTACGCTTTCTAGTTGGTAAAAATCTTAAGTCCATTCATCATCATAATATGTAGTTTTGTCAACATAATTTTGCTTCTCTTTGATTCTTCAATACCATACAACGGTTCAAAAGTGTAAAACGAAAAATAATTTGACAAAAATCGCAGCATTTAATTTAAAAAATAGCAAGCGTCAGCAATACCTGTTCTCCGTACGACGGGTGTGTTACCGATGACCCTGTGCCGTACTGTGCTATCGAGGAGTGCCTGAACGGATTCCTGGGGCACAGTCACATCAGCATTTTTCCCGTGATGTGTTTTAGACAATGGGGCTCTATAAATGAAGGGCGCAGTGACTGAAATGTCGTTGGAAAGTGAGATGCTCTACCTAACAGGAATTTTTCCTCCCCCAACACGTAAGCCCTCCTCAGCCATGTGCATTTAGCAGAGTCCGGGGACCTGTGCGTCCATCGTGGCGTACGGGCACCGGCTCTGGCAGCGAGCAGAGGCGGCGGGCAGGCTCCCAGGCTCGCCATGGCAGCCGCGGCACCGGGGTGGCCGGCGGGACGCTGCCCGGCCGCGGACTCCCTCCCCGCCGTGCCGCCCTGCCGCCCTGCCCGCACGGGCGCTCGCCCCTGCGCGCTGTTACGGCGGCTTGAAGGACGGTCCCGGGTGATTGATTTAGTTTCGTGAACGCCACGTTTGCCCAGCCCGCGCCTCGGGTGCCGCGCCGGCTGCGGCTGCCAGCCCGCCGCTTCGGAGCCCCGTGCCTGCGGCGCCGGGCGGCGCGGGACGGGGCGGGGGCGCGCCCCACACCCAGCCGCTGAGGCCCGCGGGGGTGAGGGGCAGGGGGAGCTGCTGTGGAGAGGGGGGGCGGCGGCCGCCAGCGCGGGGCGGGCGGGAGGGGCCGGGGGAAGCCGCCTTCCCCTCAGAGGCGGCGAGCGGAGCCCGGCGGCAGGTGGCGGCGGCGGCTCGGCCCCTTTAAGGCTACGCCTGCCGTAACCCGATCATCGCCGCAGCCGGAGCCCCCGCCGCCACCGGCGGAGCATCCTGCGGCTGGGAAGGGCTGTCCCGTCCCCGCCGCCGCGGGGAGGCATGGCGGCGGCGCGGCCCCGGTAGCCCCGCTCCCAGGTGCGGCGGGCGCGGGGGGGGAGGGAGGGGGGCTGCGGGGCCGGCGGGGCGCTGAGGGGCCGGGGCTCGCGGGCGGGCGGTGCAGCCCCTTCCCCCTGCCCCCGCGGGGCTGCGCGGAGCGGCCCCTTCCCTCCCTCCGTCCTTCCCTCCGTCCGCGACGGGCCGCCCCCCCGGCGCGGCGCCGCCCCCGGGGGCCGCGGGCCGCGGGCCGCAGCCGGCGGCGCTGGCCGCCCTGACAGCGCAAAGTGCAGCGGCTGCCCCCGTCCTCCCGCCGCCCCGACAGCGGTAGCGGGTGGCCGCGGCCGGAGCCAGCGCGGCGGCTGCGTGCGGCGGCTGCCTGCCTGCCGGCCGGCCGGCGCTACCGCCGCGGGCGGGCACGGTGTGAAGGGCGGGCGCCTCGGCTGACGGGGAAGGCTAGGTAATGCCCGGCTCGGGGGGAGCGCCCGGCGGCTTCTGGTTAGCGCTGCGCTGCGCGGGAGTCTGCCTGTTAGGGTCCCTCCGCGCCCCTGCGGCTCGGTACCTCCTCCGAGTTTGGGGGGGGGGGGGGGGGGTGTGTGTTTCTCCTCCCTGTTGCTTTGCGACTGCAAACTTCTTGCAGGGTTTGAGGAAATTGATGTAGGTAAATGATACCGCAGCGCACAGCTCACCCTGTTTACCCTGCCCTTATAAAAAGGGTGCCTGATCTGCTAGTTGCTTTGGTGTTTTAAAAGCAGAAAGCAAAGTGGAGTTTGGGCTGTGAACAGCCGTGCGGAGAAAAGGGAATGGCTTATGATGTGAGTAGCTTGAATTTTGTTGCGTTTCTCCTTAATGCTGCTTACTGAGCTAGGTAAGATACCAAACGCAGTACGTCTAATCTAATTGGAGCAATAGAAACTACCGTTCAGAACCAGCAGCACAGCAAAACTCAAGCACTGCAGATGTTTTATTACTGGGCTTATTATAAAACGTGCAAACAGTCAGTAGTCCCACGTTGCTCTCTGCAAATTAGCGTGGCAAGTTTTACAACGATTGGATTTGGCTTTCAGTTTTAAACAGATTGGATGATAGGGCTGAATGGGATGTCCTGGTATCACTAGCAGCTTTAGGGTGTAATCTTGTTTGCAAATTGATCCAACTCATCCTTGAAGAAAGTAAAGGTTGCGGGCCTTACACCTTCCTCTACGCTTCCTTCTTATGTCTTGTGGCTATATGGTTGCATTTCTTACTTTTATGGTGTGAAAAATTGAAGTGGAAACAGTGAAATGAGAACATAAATGCTAAATGCCATTGATGGTACAACGCTTGGTAACTCTTCTGTTCCTTTATCCTCCTTCAGTTAAGTGCTGGCTTGTTTCTCTCAGAAGTTCGTAATGGTTTCATATTGGGGTGAATGAATGTTGAGTCTTAATATTGTTGGTTTTTTTTCTTCTATATTTCAAGCAGAAACAGAATTGCAGGAAAACCACAGCATGTTAATGGCAGATGAAAAGAGCTTATTTTCAGCTCTTACTGAGTATGATTGAAAAGCTGTGTTATTAGCTTTTTCAAAATTGCTGGGGTCAATAGAGCAATTTGATACTGCGCTAGACATGTGTAAGTAATAGCTTGCTGAAAATTGTTAGTTTCAAGTGCTTGCTGATATTTGTTTACTTAAAGACTACACTGAAAAGCTGCAAGAGTCAAGTTCTGATCACTTGTAATTACTGTCAAACTGAATGGTTAAGGCAGTAATTTTGGGTAAGCCAGGAAAAGACCACTGCTAAAAAACTAATCGTGAAAACCCTACCTGGATATAGTACTTTTTTTCCTGGATTACAAAGTAGTTACACTAAACCTCCCTCCCCACCCAGCTCTTCCACTAGCTCAAAAACTGTATCAGCTGACTGAATGGTAATCAATGACTATGCAGTTTGGGCGATAAAGTGTCTGCTCATATATAATCCATGAAGTTCTGTATCTTGATCAGACTTTGCTGGACAGCTATAAAAAGATACTGGGGCAGAAAAACACAGTATAGTTGAAGCCGCCTTTGGTTTTGTCCATTGTCCTCAGGGCAAAGAAATCGTATATAATCGGAAGCTTACTATGTTTCTTTTAAGTGATAAGCTTTGGTTCAACAACATGAATAAATTTTCTTTTAAATAAAAAGAAAATCTGGTAAACAACAGTTAATTTTCATGTTAAATAGGATATAGTTGAAAACAACTTAGAGATATGAGGAAACGTTTGTAGCTGAACTGTTCTTCCATCTCACATGAAACACTGTGTTTATACCTGGTCCTTGAATTGAATTAAAATACAGCACTTTTTTAATTTGCCTAAGTAAAACATGAAATTATTCCTGGACTTGGTACTTAATGTACTTAAACAGCATCTTGATAAGCATATATGAAATCACCTTCTGAAATCAGTCTTGCAAAACTCTTACAAGTATCCGTGAGACCAAACACAGAGGCTGGGTGACTAGTTTCTTCTCTGCTACCATCGTACCTTTCTCCTTCGTGGGCATTATGGTTCTGTACTTGCTGCTAAAACTTCTGAGAGATACAGGTACATAATACTTCTGAAAGTCAGATCATGCACTTTCCACACAAGTACTTTTTCTTAAAACGACTTCCCTGTACAGGCTTCTTAGAAGAAGGATTAGCTCTTCTAATGCATTTCTTGCAAGGGATGGTTGGGAGTTTTTTTGTTTAATTCCATAATCTCCTGTACTAAAATGAACACCTGTCACACACTGAAATGTCACTTATAAAATCTTCTGGTACTAAGGAAACAAAACAAAACATGGTTTTCTTTTGTCCAGGAGGTTATGTCGGTGTCTTTGAAAGTCAGAGGTACTAGTATAGTCATTGCAGATGAATAAAATTGGTAGCATCATAAGAATTGCTATATTTTAGTCAAAAGAATTAAGTAGGTGTGACTGATGTTCAGTGGTTTTGCTATTTTTCTGAAGAGAATTGTCTTCAACATGCATTTTGGCTTCCTTCACTTTAGGAATTAAACCAACTGATTTTTTTTCCTTACGTGGTCCAAGAGAGGACTTGCTTACTACAAATGAGATGATGTAATAACAAAGTTTTGGGCCCAGGAGTAGAATCCGGAATGGACACTGTACAGTGCTTATCAGTGAGTTTAAACTGGAAGATATAAAATTGAGTTGATTGTTTTATTCCTTCAAATGGAAAAGTTTTAGAAAATCAAGCTTAATGCCCGTTGTCTCTAGTACTTTAAACTGTCTAAAAAGTGCATAAAATTTGATTTGTATTTTGTATCTTCTTGGTCAGTGGAGGCAAATGGAGAAGTACGTGGAGAACAGTGTAAAAAGTACTTGAGAGAATACTGAATATTCAGGATAGTATTTGAAATTGGAAGTTTTAATAGACTAACATTAAAAAGTATGGAAGACTAGTATGCTGCTGAATTAGAACAGGTCATCAGATAAACAACTGGAATGAACCAGAGTTTGTTGCAATGCACTGTAGCATGTGTACATTAAAATTTTAGTTTGGAGTAAAAACACCCTTAGGAACTGAATCTTCTGATCACCCCCACTTACTGCCCTTTGGTTTGTGTTGCATAGCTGTCGCAGAGCAGGCAGCTGGTTTCCTTTTGGGTTAAACTGAGCAGGAAGATAGGCCCAAAGAGCACATCAAATATGATCTAACAGCTGCGGAGTCCCTAGGACGGGATTAAAGCTGGTCTGAAGTAAACACTTGAAATCCATATGATATGGATGCTGGTTTCACTCAGCAAATCTGCTGTTATTTGTCCTGCATTCTGCTTCTATAGCTGTAGCTTTTCCTGTGGGTACTAGTCGGAGGAAGTTTTCAGATAATTCACTTTCTCTTTTTACTCTTCAATTCTGGGCAAGAAAAAAAGAAAAGAAAGAGGAGGAGGGAAAAGAGTTTGAGATCATTGAACCTTCTGCTTTGAAATCTTTGAAGACAGAAGTTGTGTTTTTTCCTGATCTGTAATACACCTTTTGTTAAAGTTCTAAGTTTAAATGCAAACTGTGTTTCAATATACTCACCATTTACACCACCAAGCGAGAATATTGTACCTAGTTTTTTAAAAAGTTATTATTTTAACTGGTGGACTCTTCCTTTTTTTTTTTTCCCCTGAAGTTCAAGTTTCTTTCCATCTGCAATGCAGATACAATTTCAAAAATCTAAGGCATGTTCCCTCATTCTATACTGCATGTGAACTGAAGGTGGACATAAGTGTACTGTATAATTGTATCAGTTTTTGCTGACCATTAGGTTGGTGCAGTAACATCAAATTATGCTAGCCTGTAAGCCTTCATTTTATTTTTATATATTTTCTTCAGTAAAACTAAAATAAGTGACAGCAGTTATTTTAAATGGCTATTAAAATAATTATTTAAATATTTTAAATAAAGCCATTTGGCTTTTTTTCCTTTTTCTGTTCAACTTAATACAAATTTACTTTTTATGAGTTTGTAACCTTTGCCCGTCTTGGAATATAAAACACTTCATGACGCCATCAAACCAGAGATGTATGTCAGAAGTTTGTGGCTTCTGGGAAAATATCGTTCTGTCTTGCAAAATACTGGCGACTCAGGAGAAATGACCGAAGCATTTAGAGACTGACATTTATGTTTGGAATTGTTTAGCTATTTATTTAGACCTCATGAAATAGCTAACATCTGAAAAGTGCATTAGCTCTGATGATAGGAAGCTTTTCAGTGTGCTCTGAAATTGTGCGAAGTTTAGACTTCCATGTGAAGAAGGAAAAGCTCAAATAGCATAGCCTACGTGCTATCACAGAGAAGCCCTCAACTGTGAATAAAGTGCAAATTGAGAACTGCTGTCTCTGTAAAGTATCCAAACATAAAGCTGTATTGAGGCTATTACTTCCTGAGGCTGACCTGAAGATCTCTCTACTGTGTTTATCTGATTTCATTGTTGCTTTTTCAAATCCCATTGACAGCAGTCAATCTGGTAAGAATGAGATGAGTTTTAACTTTGGAGCTTCTTGGGACAGGAGTGGAGGCTCCTGAGCAGGCGATTGCACTGGTCAGTGGTCCTCCCTGCCCTTTCTGTGTAGATAAAATACATGCGACTTTTGGCAACAAGAATGTGTAGTATGCAAATGTTTAAAAAAAAAAACAAACCCAAAACCAAAATGCAACTTTTACATATAAAAGTTTGGGGATACTTTTATACTATTAAGGCTTAAGTAGAAATGTTGAACAGGATGAAACTTTTAGTGAATAATATTTCTGTTGTTAAGTTAGCTGTCAAAAAACACTTTCTGTAGCTGCTTAAAATAGTTAAATGGAGAATAGACTGAAATTACCTTCTGCTTCTCTTCACAGGCTGAAGAACAATGGCTTCCTTCAGCAACCTGACTATTGGCATTGCTCTTGCCAGTTTTACTGTATTTCAGCTGCTGTTCCATGTTTTAAGTTCTTGGGTGTCAACACGAATAACACCTGGTTTTAACAATCTCAGCCAAAAAAGGAAGATCGAATGGAATTCAAGGTAGAGTGTTCAAAACAAACTACAGCTAATGACCTAACTGAAATTGTCAACATCTGAGCCACCTGTGTGTGTATATATAAAACTGCAGAAAATGTTATTAGTTAAACATCTGTAAAGATTAGAGGGACAGCTCTAGGCACTTGACAAATTCTGAATGTAAAATGCTGAAGCCCCTTCTTGAACACACATCATTACAAACACTTGTACATTAAATGCTTTGTTAGACAGTGATGCCCAAGTGAAAGTCAGTAAAAAAACAGTGACTGGTGAGAGGTAATAAGCTGAGTGGATTAGTTTTAAATGGCTTCTCTGTGACACTTCTAGTAAAGAAAAGAGGTACAAAATTCCCTTCCTGCAAACATACATGAAAATTGAAACTATTGCAATTTATTCCATGATCTAAATGCTAGTGTATGGTCATGCTTTTGGGTGCAAAGCAAATTGTTCTCTGTTCTCCTGGTGCAACTACACTACAACCTGTTTTATATAAGTTATGGTTTTCCAAGAAATTAGGCGAATCTTTGGTGTAGTATTGGAGTAAGGCGGGGTTAGACAGGTACATCTGTGTGTTGGTGGGGAAGGAGACTGCAAGAAGAAGAGGGGGAAGCCCTGACAGACACAGGGTACACATTCAGGAAATAGTTGTGGAAACTCAATCTAAAAACCTTCCTCACTCCATTTGTGTTTCTGGAGTACTGTCACTGGGAATGGATCCACCTGCATTACACTTGTCTTCTCAGAGCGCTATTGGAAACTTGTTCAACCCTGTGAATCTTTCCTGGGCACTTTCCTCTTTTTAAGCCATAAAGGAAGTACAGGGTAGTAATTGTAAATGGGATTATCACTGATGTTTTATTTGAAATATACTACTCTGAAAGGGTATATACAGTACACAAGCTTCTCCAGTTGAAATGAATTGATACAGTGTAACTTTATGCTTGAGTAGCCTATTACAACTTCAAAATATTCTTCAGGTGTTTCTCAAATTTGAAGCTCAAAAATGTGTACTGTATGGCTGTCACTGCACTCAAAATGTGTTAGTGGTATCACTGTTCCTCCTCAGTGCTGTTTAAAGGCAATATAAAAAATCAGGTGGATACTTTTAAGGTTGTTTCCATTGTTCTAGGCAGCATTAGCAACTCAAATAGTCTTGCCCTTCCATTTAGCAAATGTTCACCTGCAGTGTTCTTAAAGGCACCAGCTTAATTTCTGTTCGATCTTTGAATAATTACCTATCTGCCAGAACAACTTTGTAGGTTGCCAGTTCATGATATCAGTGCACCTTAGGTTTATCTCTATGTTACAGTTGATAATAGAGGCAGACAGGGAAACTAAACTAAACTGTTATCATGCTGGAGCTAAACTTTTGTCTCTAAGCCATGTCAAGTGACCTTGAATTGCATAATAGGCTTTCTGAGAACTTAGGCCATGCCTGGTAGCACTATGCTAAGTTGTAGTGCTTTGCATAACAATTTATGAATTGTTTCACACATCACAAGTGTGCTGGAAATAAGCTACTCTCTAATCTCTGGGCTACTTTGTAGTAAGGTGTTTAACTACTCAAGTTGATACAGCACCTCAGGCTGTGTCCTTTTTTACTTCTTTCTACATTTTTTCTTGGGGTTGTTAGCAGGATGTAGATGTTAGCACACAGATGAGTTGTGGTCCAGTGCTAGATCCAGTTCTAGAGTTAGAAGGCATGAAACACAGGGCATGAAGTGAAAGCAAGGCTAACTGTGCTTGCATTTCTACAAAAGGTTGACTGTTAACGCTGCTGACCAAACACAATGTTTTGTCAAGCTGCCTCATCACTCCGGTGTTTCACCAAAATGAAGAGACACCCCAAGGAGTATCTTATATGTTCAGAGAATGTAGATGGACATACATGTACTCTGCAGACAGCTGTGCGGGTGGAGAAGGTTACTATCTCCCAGTAAAATGAGTTGGGTTGACTTAAATGATTTAAAAGTAGATGGTTGTTATTTTGTCCTGTATTGAACTGGTGTAGGCAGTGCTCACACAAATGGTTCTGTTGGCAGTCCTGAAGGAAACTGGCACAGAGGATGGTTATGCATTTTTATCAGCTCAGCTGGGTCTGGAAGAGGGCATCTGCCTGAAATGAGCTGTAGCATTGAAAATACATTGTTACAGTTCAGAGGGTTTTGTAATCCAACATTTTTGCTGCAACTCTGGACTGTGTTTTCCATACTGTCAATTTGTTCATGCTGACCTTCCAAGAAGTAAGAACCAAAAAACTAATTGCTTCTGGAATCTTAAGTATGCAGACTCCCAAACTGAGTTAAAAACTATACTTTGACACAGATGTAGCATAACTCTTTAATTAGTTGTGCATAAATTCCTGTCATCTCTTCTATAATACATGTTTGTACTGCTATTAAGCAGTTGCAAAAATATATATATATTTTCAATAATAAAGGAACCAGTATGCCACTTATCAGTGCAACTTTTTTCTTTGCAGTTTAATGAGGAGTTAAAGGATGCAAGCTTTGACAGTAATTTCAAGCAAATGTACGGAGCTTGACAGCTTGACCTAGATTCCATATTAAAATGGAGTGTTGCACTATTTCCCTTCTTCTGTCCCCTCTTCTATGGAGAAACTTCAAAGTCCAGAGTCAAGGAGAAAATCTGCTTTTTTTCTTTCTTTCTTTTCTTTTTTTTCCCCCTCCCCCTTCAAGTGCTGTGCTTGTGCATAGCTTGTATTCTAAACATTAAGGTTTGGATAAACAGCCGCTCCTGAGACAAACTGCAACTGTAAACTAATGAGCTATATTCTAGGACAAATTTTACTTCTTTCAGCATTATCTTCTCCTAAAGTTCAAAAATTCCAGGTATTTCTCAAACACTAATATTATATGCCATCCTTTGTTTTAAAAAGGAAGCATAGTTCCTAGCTCTCTGTTAATTTTGTGTTGCAAGAGTAGACATCTTAATTAAACTATTAATTATCATTAACATTCTGATAACTAAATTTTCTTTTTTTTGTTAAAAAAAAAAAGCAAAAAAAAAAAAGGCAGCCTGTGCTATAATGGTTAGTAAATGTTGTCATCCAGCTTGTTACATTTGACTATTCATATTATATTAACCTCCATTAATTTTTTGGAATGCTGTTGAAAAAGCTGCTGAAAATAGCATGATGATACTCTTTAAACAAATTGTAAATATAGACTTATTTTATGAAAAGTTACAGAATCTTCTAATGCCAATAGATGATAATATAACTTCTGGGAACAGACTAGGGATTATAACCTGCACTTTCTTTGCAAAGTCTTCCACAGGAAGTAAGATGTTTTCTTCAAATCTTACATGGTAGAGTTTAGACTCCTGAGAGTGACTTATGCACACTTAAAATATTAATAACTTCCAAATACATGTATTCAATATGTACAAAGACAAGACTAATAACTAACAGCATCTATACATTTGTGTGCATATTGTTAATGCTGTGAATATGCTGCAGAGGTGTTTCTGATCACACAGCGTTGAACTTAAGAGTTCTCCTCTTTCAAATAGTATCCATGATTTAGTAGAGCTATTTTGGAGCATAACTTTTTTTTCTTCCTAGCCACACTTGAAAAGTAGGAAAGCAGACACTAGCTACGCAGTATTAGGTGCAGTTTATAGTAGTGTTAAACCCATGGCTAGAGGAACAAGGTTACACATTTTTGGACCCATGCCCATTGCATTGTTCTACCTTCCAAGAATACATGTGGACTCAAAAAGGGCAGGAATGGCCTTGGCCTGCGTGCTGGCAGAAACCCTGCCAGGGTCTCTGTAAATAGGTAATTCTCTTTAAGTGCTTGTTAACATTCAGAGTTTATCTACAGTGTGCATGCAGCCTGTACACTTGAGACTGATGTCTTTGGGGAAAAAAAGTGTTTAGTACCCAAGTATGGACAAGGCAACTCTGATTACTGTGACTTTATATAGGACAAGAGGAGTATAAAATAAAGCTGCAAGCTGCTAGTTCAGATGAACCTGTAGCTGTTATACCTCAGATATTCAGCTACAACCTTTTGTTATACAAGTTTTCTTTTTGAAAACCAGAATCTACTTCAAATGCACTAGAAATTGTTTCTGAAACTTTCCTTGATGGGATTTGTCATTTAATGCCCCTGTTTCCAAAACCTGAGCTTGGCAGATTTATTATGGTTTATCTGTTAATTTGGTGCCTGAAAGGAGAAGCCTGCTGCTGCAGGACTCATGGGCCAATCTGAATATGAAATCTTCATATTCAAGATTTTCCAGCAAATGGGACAATACAGTAAGTACTTGTTAGAGAACTGGATGTCATATTGTCTTTAAGGATTCATTAATATATGGGATAATTGGAGGAAAACGTAGATCTCAGTTACTTTAAGACCCTACTTTCTGTTTAACCGCGCACACCCCCGCCCTGTTTCAGTCTAGTGTATTCCTTCTTTTTGACTGTTTTTCTCACCTGTCATTGTGTAAGTGGTTGGATATAGTGTAAAGAAGAGATGATTGCTTCCACAGAGGTATCAATGCAGTTGAGAATGTCTTTGGAAACATCCTAGCTTAAGCACAGTACAGAAAGTTATGAATGGCAGTACCTCCTTGTGACTGTGATCTCTTTTTCAGGACAGTGTCCACATTCCACGCCTTGGTGGTTGGTGGGTTTTGCCTATATATTTTGTTGTATGATGACGCTGTTAATGCTGACCATCTCTGGTAAGGCATTTTACGTGTATGTTTTGTTTACACAATAAAATAACATAATTGAGAAGGAAAAAAAATCCTGCAGTGTATTAATTACTGAAATAATTGTTTCATTTCCTATTAAAATATGCAGTTGTGATGTGTCCATTTTTATGTCTGTACTATTTGATAATTCCAAATTATTTTGTCAGTATTAATGTCTTAGTGCATTGTGTCTCTGAAGTGGAATAGATAAAATACAAGCAATTGATTTGAGATAGCATATTAAATTACTAAAGTATAGAACCAAGAGTGTAACTGTAAGTCAGCATGACTGAAACTATGCTATTTAGTGTAATAATTTTAAAGTGAAATTGAAATGCTGTTGCAGGTCCGCAGTGTGTGTGTGGCAAAAAGCTGGAGGGGCCTATTAAATGTATAAAAGGTGTATGTCTAAATTGATAAATTAAGATATTTATATTTTTGCCTCCCATAAAGCTTCTATCAATCTTTGTTTTTAAAAAAGTATGACAGTTTCAAGTGCTGTCTTAACAAGCAATAGGAAGATTTAACAAGTGGACTTCTAATATTTTTTCTAGTTAACAAAATATTCTATATTAAGCTTATCTCTTCTTGATTTCTAGTTATATTGTTTTGTTTCACACTTTTTTGAGGGAGGAGGAACAAGATGGCTTCATTTTAGTTGAGTCAATTATAGATTGCTATTGATGTTTTGACATTTCACTCATCCTCTGGTATTCTTTCCCTATAGAAGGAAGAGCCCATATTTTTCCTGAAGACTAACTAACTACTTTAAGTTTAATTCCATATTTCTGTCATAGCCTGTTGTTTTTAAACTTGTCAAAAGACCACACTGTGAGTCAGTTTAAACTTACATAAATTTAACATCCAATGCTGCTTCTGCTCTTTTGATACTGTAAATTAATGACAATGCAGTGTGGACTAGACAGGATTGGGTACTTGAAGCGCAGCCACTGACTTATGTGGCTTTAATAAATGTAACACTAATCCATAACACAAATTTAGGCAACATTGGCCTCTTCTGTATGTAGTGATACATGATTAAATTGTTGGATTTTTTTTCATTGCATTCTGGTATCTTTAGAGAGACCAAATATAGTCTGAATATCTTATGATACTGTTAACCATGTTGAAAAGCAGCACGTTATTATAACTCTCTCAGTGTGTGTTGTGGTAAGCTTTATCAGATAGAAGCTTTTATCCTGGTTTGTTTGAGTAGACCTTGTTCTAAACAGTACAAAAGAAGTCATGAATGGCAGAAATAAAAGTCTCTTGGTGATGATAAATAAATTGAGTCTTCACATTTACTAAATTTTCCTGGTATAATTCCAGGAAAAATTCAAATTAAGCAGAAATCGAACCACTTTTTGTTCTTAGTAAATTTCAGAAAAGTTATGTTAGATATTTTTGTGTACTGCATTGAAAACTTAATCTTGCTTATGGAGCCTTAGCATCGTAGATTATGTAAAAACATTAAATCTTAAAAGACAAAATCCTTCTTCCTTTGGGGGAATTTTTTTCTGTATTTCTACTGTTGCTTCTAATTCGTTTCTTCTGTTTGGATATGTTTACAATGATTGCTATCAGTGGTTTTATTTACATTTGGAAGACTTTATATATATATATTTAAAAATCTAGTGTAAGTATATCTAATCTTTGTGTTTTAAATCAAAGCTTCAGATTCATTTCATGGCAGTATTTCTGTAAATTGTTTCTCAGTCAAAATTATCTTAGTGGTTTCAGGAATTCGTTAGTTAAAAGTGCACAAAACACATGCAAGGTGTGGAAATCAGTATTTTTAGTTATCAAACTAATAATTTTAAAATGTGTGAAGTATCACTTAGTGTATTTAAGACAGATGCAATGATTTGAATTCAAGTTCATGCAAATGATTAAGTGCAAAGGAAGACCAAACATAATATTGCCCATGGCTTTGCAAGTACTTGCAGACATCCTGTAAGTAAAATACAACTTTGTGTTAGGCTGTCTTCTGCCAGTGAAGCCAGAATCATAGGGTGGTTTCCTCAGAATTTGCAGATATACTTTTTCTTCTAAGGCTGACTTTTACATTACTCTTAAAAAATGAGATGGCTAGCATTAGTCTATGCATTCCCCATATGTCATATTGGTTCCCAGTACACAATAATTAAAGCTTTAGTTGAACATGCAGAGCTTTAACCATTTTCTTTTTCCAGTCTGTTTTATGGCTTAGCTGTATGTTAAGTCTTAAGCTGCTGATCATTTTTAAGTTGATTCATAGCTGAATCCACATAGTCTTGATTTTAATTGAATAAGACTGAAGAGGGAAAAAAAAAAAAAAGGGAAACGCCAGATGGACTGTGGCAATGCTCAGTCTTGAAATCTAATGCCCTTTTGAAATGCAGGCATAAGCTGTGGGACTTGGTTATTTACAGATATGAAGGATGCATAAGCCTTTCTGTAGGAGTCTCTTATTAACAATACAAGAAACATTTGTGAATCTAGTTTCAGTAGTTTGTATGTAAATGTTCAGGAATCCTTCACACAGCTTTCTTGCACTGTTCTAACCCAGGTAGCCTGAAAACATTACACAGATGCTCTGATTTTAGACTACTGGGAAGGTTTTGATACAGACACTCTTTCCCTCTAGTTACTGCCACCATCTTTGTGTAGTCATTGACTGTATGACAGTATCCAATCAGTTCTTTTCTGTGGGATTTAAAGATATTTATATCTGTAATGGAAAATCACAAGTTCTGAGCCTCTACGTATGTCACCTTAACTTTTGGGTTCATGCAAAGCTTAAATGCATGGTGGTGATGATACCCATATGTCTTGAAAGGGATCAGGACTCCTGCTACTAAGGGTTTGGGTTCAGTGGAGAGAGGATGTGGTATTACTGTCAGGTAATGCCTGAAACTAGATACGATAGATCCTAACAAAGGATAATAAAGATTGGAGCATTGGTAAGTTACAGGGAAGCATCAGTCTGGTGTATGTATACCTTTTTTGATGGTCTAGGATTTCTCATAACACTTTGCCTTTTTTTCTATATGTAATACAGACTAGCTAACATAGATGATGTAGAAATTGTTTTTGAGGTGGTGAGAATAACACAGTAGAAAATGTGGAGGTGGTAGAGATCAGATAAGGAGAGGAAGAAGATATAAATAAGTGAATTAAGTTCTAGCTTCACAGAAGAGCAGGCTTTTTCATATGACTGTCCACTTTACAGTCATTAGACTTTTTGAAGTCTGGCGTTTGATTAGCATTTTGTATGACTCTGTATCTGCAAAACAGTTTGAAGGAAGTCAGTCATGTGGACTTTTGTTTGTTATATCTGCCTGTCCATGTTCATTTGCCACACATACCTCCTTACCAATCACAAAAGAAATAGCTCTTCCCTTTTGCTTATTCAAGTCACTCCCTGTTTGTCACTCCTGGCTCTTGCTTGCATCAAAACTAGGCTGCAAACATCAGGGCTCATAAGCTCCATTGCACTTCCTGTTCAAGGAGATAGGTCAGGAAATCCAGAAGATTTTAGACTAAATTTGAAGTTTTCCATTAATTGAGATTAATTTGGGATTCTAACATGGACTCTTCTTGAAGGGATGTGACAGATGGGTAGTGCAGCCATATATGTTGTTGAAGTGTTGCTTTAGAAAGTCTAGGGAAGGTTTGCTGCAAGGTGACCGTTCTTATCGAAAGAATGAAAGGAAATGAATCATTCCCTGTCTCATCCAGTCAAGTCATGTTTACCAATATCAAGGAACCAATTTCATATACTCAGTCCTTTGCATCTTCTCTGGAGAAGAATATGAAGGTTCTTGAGCACAGGCTAGATCTTGGTAATGTGCTGAAGTGTGTTGGGAGTACTTACAAGTTTCATTATGTTGCTGCTGCCACAGCTGGGAGCCCTAATGGGAGGGCTGTAACTATTTACAGAGTTTCTGCTAAAGTTGTGAGAACACATCTGTCTGTGCCCTGTGTCTAGCTGTGACTTTCAGAAGAGCTACACCTAAAGAAGCACTCAGCCCACAACCTACGTAGCTCATGAAACCAGGTTTTGAAGCCATGGAGAAATGTTCCTGTCTGCAGTCGTAGTTAAGAGAGCCTCTATGGCCAATCTGAAGAGATGGAGTGAGCTCCAGGCTCTCCTGGTAATGTTTTTCCTCACGTAATGGCAGAATTCTGGTTTTGTGAGTCCTTCTATTTTTCTGTAAGCCACCTCTCACACAGGGAAGCAGTTAGTTTTAGATGCTAAGAAAGCTTTAAAATTTAGCGAACAGATTGTAATAATACAGGAAATCTCTTCCGCTGCTTCATTCCAATAGGATTAAAAAATAACAGCTAAGTAATAGCATTTTACTGCTTTCTAGCTGAGGTAGACTTTGTATTGGAGGTGGCTGTAAGCATAGTTATATTAATTTTTTTTCTCAAAAGGTTTACAACAAAGATTGCTTTCACAGCTTGTCTTGAGCAGTCCACATTCTATAAATCTGTAGACCTGTCACTTGAAGCTCATTTCATACTTACACAAAACATATCCAGATTAGATGCACAACTTAGTTGAAAAAGAAAGTTATGGCCTTTATGGCAAGGAAAAGAGATACGCTTACCAAACTCCTCAAAATAGGAACGCACAGAGGACAGTGGAGGAAAGAACAAATATTACTTGCTGTAATGTGGATGCTTCCCTTTCTTGAGCTGTATTCACAAGTTTGGGTTTGTTGAATATCCTAGAGGAACTGAAATTGTGTGTGTGCTGTTAAGAGCTTTGCCTGCTGAATGTTTGGCACCAAAAGGGAAGGGACAGAAGGTGTGAAACTACTCTGAAAAGCATTCCTCCTCGAACGTTCCTTCGCTCCAAAGAACTGGCAAATAATTCCTTTCCTGTCTCCTTGTACTCTGTTTATCCCTATAAGTATCCATCCTCTTATGAATATGAAAAGCACCAGCTGAGCAAGATATTTTTGTCATCCTTAACAAAGTTTTAACACTGGCAGAAGAACAAAAATGGAGATGCAGAGTGTCAGTTAAAGGGCTGAGACACTGCCTGGGCTGTTCTCTCTTATCCTCTGTTTCCAGAGAAGCCAGCTCAGCGTGCTTGCTGGGTTTCAGTTCTAGTCTGTAGCAAGGCTCTTTGGGCTTTCTCTACCCCAAGGCAGGGGATAATTCTGATTAGGGTAGTTAGTAGATGTCTTCTACCTGGGTGGAGAATGAATCCATCTTCATGACTAGGACCTTTCTTAACCAAATCTCGTAACAGCTTACTGATGGGCCAAGAATAAGGTGACCTGATGGACGTTATGTGTTTGATATGTGTATGTCCTTTGCAAATTACCTTGTTATAAAGGCTGTAACTATGTATTTTTGCTATGTTTACAGGGGTGACCCTTCAATTGTGAAACTGAATATTGCTATTACTACAGGCTACCTCATTTCTGGTAATTATGCAATGTGTATATAACACACACAACCTGTATATTTATATTGAGTCACTATGCCTATATATTTATACTGAGCCACTATGCTGGAGATGTAATATGTGTATACAATACAGTTTCTACTGTGGCTTTTAAAATTGCTAATGGAGTTGTGGGTTGTGGTGAAATCACAGGATCTTGCCAGCGGATGTTAAAGATGGAATGATATCTCCCCAAGCACTGAGAAAATGCCACTGTGTGGCTTTATGATGGTTTCATACACAACCACCAACTCCAGCTCAGTTTTGTCCTTCAGCCAATTGAGAAGGTGTTAAAGCAGTGCCCTTCATTCCCTTCAGGGTGTCTGCAACTCGTAGCTTTTTTATTGTTTGTTTCTTCCTGTGACCTCAGAATGCTGGCAGAAGAATTTTAGTAACCCTCAATACAAGCTGAGGCAAGTGATGCCATAGGATCTTGTCTGCCCACCTTTTAGTCTCACTTTAAGCCAAAATTTAGTCGTGTATAAAACATGGAAATTTTAAATTATTTTCTTGGTATGGCATTTACCCCTACATATGATTTGTGTTCTTAATTATTTACTGTCAACTAAAATTGGCATGGGAATTTTGCTACAAAATGCTTTGGAGCTTTCTTTTATGGGGTGTGGGGATAATACTGACTTATCAAAGCAAAAACTTGTTGTGACTTGGACTATTTTCAGGGAAAACTTCTCATGTTAGGCTGGAGTCTCTGGTCAGAGACGGGGCTGTGGACTTGATCATCTCTCAGACTACATTTCTTATCCCAGTGGAACTGATAATCTGGTGATCAGCACACTCAGTTAAACTGTGGGTTAGTTTAAGTCTCTGTTTTTTTCCGTAAGAACTTCAGCTCTCATGTTTAAATTCATTGGTATCTATTTTTGAATAATCATGCATTAGTCTTTCTTTACGAATTAATGAATGCCTTTGAACAGAGACCTGAACCTGGCCACTCATTCTCTCTCACTTCCTTCTATAGTTAATGTTTAATTATTAATAGGAGGTGGAACAGCTATGTCAGATGATACAGAATCCTGCCTGAGGATAGCTAATATAAAAGAGATCAAGGCACTCACTGGAGATACAAAAAGCACAGGGGTAAAGTCTTTGATTTGGAACCTTGGTCACTAATATTCCAGTCCAAAGTACTCATTTGGAGAAAGTAGGGGCAGAAATTGCTTGTTCCAGTACAGAAAAGAAAATCTTCTGGAATCTCAGACCATCATGGGAGCAGAAAGAACTTTTCTGTCGAAGCTTTCCTTTTAACACTAACTCAGGTCCACTGTATCGCTTCTGCAGGAACTGAAAATTCTGATTAAATAAAGCAAACTTGCTTCTCATTCCAAGTGCCCCTTGCAAAATATTCTTGGTAAATTATTCCCTGTTTGCTAATATAACTACTTTTTGATTCAGAAGTTCCCCATAATAGATCTCTGCATTTATTGCATGTATTTGTATATTGGCTATGTCCCCTGTAGCTGGTCCCTCCTTTCTTTTTTTGTCACTTGTTCAAATTTTTGGGTTCATAAGTGTGAAGTCTTGCTATAAGATTTGGGATCCACTTTTTCTTTCCAAAATATTTCAGCTAAAGCTATTGCCTCTACTTCCGTTGATGTGGAAAGTAATAATTTATGGCAACTGTTGGAAGAATACTGTTGCCTATATGCTTTCACTAAAATAAAGTCTTTAGGATAAAGATGATCTCTTCAGGGATAATGAATTCAGAGGGTTTCTACTGATGCCATATGTTGGCATTTATACCTCTAAAACTTAGAGAAACACTATTCTGAGGTCAATGGTAGTATAATAAGTTGTTCTTTATCGTTATTTCTTTTCTCTTGCAGATTTGTTGCTTATTATTTACTACTGGAAGGCAATTGGTGACAAATTTTTTGTAATACATCACTTGGCAGCTCTGTATGCTTACTATTTTGTACTGGTGAGTGCTGTATTTTCCAGTAACATAACAAGCAGATGAGATTGAAGACAATGCTTTTATAGATCTCATTTGCTTAATGTTTAAAAAAATTCTTCACTGGTTGGTATATTAGCTTTGTGAAAGGCATTTTTATATTTTCAATCATCATTACTTTCTAAATGGTTTTATCAGTCATTTGTGGTAAGTGCATGCCTTTTCAGTGTTACAGTCCTTCAACAAAAATGTGTAACTTTAACTGCTGAAATTAAAACTCTTCTCAGTTTTTGCTGTAGGGAGACTTTGACAGAGGGGCTTTTCACATGGTTGTAGAAGGAGGTTTCAAACAAAACCACAAGTCTGAATATTTAGTTGGAAAATTAAAAGGAAATGTTTTCAAGTGGTTATGTTCTGCTTTGTGATTGTATTTGCAAGGCCATGAGGTCAGTGATCCCTAACTCTGGTGACTGTACTACTATCAGCTGGGTGTGTTTTTTCTGGAGTGTGTTTTTTTTCTTTTTCAATTTTTATTTATTTTTTTAAAATCTGTTATGACACAAACTGATCCTCTGAGACTTCTTGTTTAAGATTACTTCGGTGGGGAAACAGTGGATGATTAACTGTATATATCTATAAGTATCTGTGGCATACATACATTGAAGGGAAAAGGGGAAGAGAAGGATACTGTTCTAGGATAAAGACTAACTTAGTTACTCTTTGCTGCTGCTGGAATTTCTCAAAGATGCCTATGTGACTTCGTAGAAATCCTACTGACCTCCAGAATAATGCTCCTGAATTTCTTCTGAAAAGGTCATTCAGTAAATAAAGAAATCTTATAAAATACAATTTACTTCATTTACCACATTTCTTTCCCTGCCTACTGTGTGAATCCCAGGCTTACAATTCTAAAAATGTCAAGATGCCAGATTACTCTCATATTTCCCATGTAATGGTTTAAAGAGGATGAAGTATACTGACAAGTAAATACTCTGTTTCGGGTTGAAGATAATTAGATCTACTAATATTATCATGGATGAAAGTGTGTAAGAGCTGAATATTAGAGAAATGAAAATACAACTACCAAGGCTAATCCCTGATGCCGAAAATTCATTACTTGTTTCTGGAGTACAGAGAAAGCGTAGTCTTAGTGTGAATTTCTTTTAAAGCAGTTCTTATTATTTGGGTATAGCTCTGCCCTTGGATGTCTCTGTGTTACTCTCATTCTCTTATCTTCAGAGAAAGTTACTTATAAGTATCTTTTGGCAAAAATTGCTCTGGAAGATAGGAGAGAATTTGATTAAGAATGCCGATTTTCCTCTTCGGTGTAGTGCAAACTGACATGAAATGCCTGAAGTAGTGGGCATTAGCATGCTTGGTGGGGGAAAGAGGAATCATGACACACTGCATAGGTTGTCCAGGAGACCTACTGAAATTTTTAAAAATATCTTTTTATCTCTACATCTGCAAACTGCTGCTTACCCAGCCATTGTGTAATGGGATACTGTTTCCAGCATAACCAAATGATAAGGCAGAGAATATGCTGTACTTTGTCACTTGGAGAAAAGTGCTCAGTTACAATGTCTATCAGCGGAAATATACCATGCAGTTATCTGGATACTGGCACGGAGAAGATGTGCTGTTCTTCCAACCCACAGGGCAAGGCAGGGACTGTCACAGAGCTGGTGAAATTTCCCCTGCAGTGGGGAGGAGAGAAGAAAGGGCTTTATGTACCCTTTCTGCTGCCAAATAAGAGCTGGGAATTCATCTTCACTTTGGCAAATTATCTTCCTAAAACAATGCAGGGATGTTTTTCTTTAGCTTACAGTGTTTCTGTTTGGGCTTGTTTAAACATTGAGAAGTCCAAAATATTTATAATTCTCTTAGACAGTAACGGTAGCATTATAATTATAACTTATGACTACTTGTGCCAGTCTTTTCTAGCTAGCTTTCTGTGGCCACTGAATTGTAAGTCTTTTAAAGATTTATTTAAAGTAAGAAACTACTAATTTGAGATACCTGAAGGACAATTGCAGCTTTTGTAGTAAACCTGATTTTGAATTGTAAGGAAGTTGACCACAGCTGGTAAACTCGCTTACTATCAGTTTTAATAAAGAAGTTGAGATGTTGTGTCATTCTCTGTATACTTGAAGACTTTAATCCAGATTTCACATCTACATTGTTGATTTTTGTATGTCTATTTTGTTTTACTAACCAGAGCAAAGGTCTGTTGGCTTATTTTGGAAACTTCCGTCTGCTTGCAGAGTTCTCCACTCCTTTTGTCAATCAGCGGTAAGTGGTTAGGGAATTTTTTCATAGTTCTTTTAAATTTTAATCTGTATTATTATTCCTGTCACTGAGGAAGCTTTTGTTGTTGTTGTTGAATGTCTGCTGAAAGGAAATTTATATATATTGAACTAAGGATTACTATGTGGAAACCTTTTTTGCTATGAAAACTTTTTGCTGCTATAACTGCAACAGTATAACTAATGTATTCCCCCTTGAGTTCCTTTTTCGAGTAGACCAGCCTTCATATGAAATGCCAAATTTTTATGAAACTGCTGAACAAAAAAGTTCACAGATTTAATATTGTTAATTAGCCTTTGTATGTTCATTTAATTATTATAATAAAGCCATCATTTTCAATAGGGATTTCTTTTTAGTATCATGGACCAGGAAATGAAGCAAGATAACATTGTCATCAGAATCCTAGAATGGAATTGCATTGCCCTAGATAATTTGAAGTTTATTTTGCAATACTGCACATATACAGATCAATATTAATATATGCATATGAATACATAGAATAATACAAATATTTATTTACTTTCAAAAATAGTTCTGGAAATTATTTTGAGTGCTTAAATTAGAAAAAGAAAGTAAAACACCTAAATATGTCTGGAATGGTTAATCTTCATACTTGTAATCAGAGAAGAAAGTGGCAGAAGGCTCTTTTGCAGAGTTTAGTGAGAGTTGAGGCCTGCCACGGCTTCTGGTTGTAGTGTTGCTACTAGAATTGCTGCTGTGAGTATCAGAAAAGGAGCATGGTAATGCCATGTACCACAGGTAGGGAAAGCAGTCCATGGAGTTTCCCAGTGCTCTGGGGAGGGTGGCCTCTCTCCTTGCTGTGTAGCCACCGTGACCCAGCTGGGGACAGGGATTTGCCCCAGGAAGACTCCACCTCAGGAGAGGGGCTTTGGTATAGGGCAGTGCTGCAGTCCTCTCCTCTTCCTCCATTTTTTTGCAATGTAGGATCAGATCTTTCAGTTTATCAGATGCCTGTTCCTCACCCATACTTTTGGGGTGTATTTCTACTTTACTGATCCTACATGTGTGGCATCTGTTTTCTTTTCCAGGTGTCTAGTAGAGAAAGGATAAGGTTTGTAAGGCAAATAGGAACTGTAATCCTCCTGCAAACAGGGTATCTGAGTATTACCCATTACTGCATTGTGACTGTAAACTCTGAAATATTTTATGAGACTGTAGCATTCTTCAGATCTCTAAATAAAAAAGATTGTGCTGAGATCCCTTTCAAACATTAGCTTGGTAAATTCAACTTACAGGAGGGCAGGGTGTGATAATGAAGTTCTCCAGAGGTTGCTTTCATTTGCACAATTGATGTTGAGTAGGAGATTATAGTCTAACGTAGTCTGTGCGCTGTGTGCACAGAGAAACTGAGGAGTAAATAAACACTTCTTTAAACTTACTTTAGTAATACAAGAGGAGAGTAAGAAAATGAAAAAAAGTGGTATTATATTCTAGGTTTCTATATTGAAATTCATGTCCTAGTGAATGGCCGTTCTCCCAACTGACTTCTACCAAGATAGGATTTCATCCTGGGTTTAAGTGGTACCTATACTGATGCTTACCTTTCAGACTGTGGTGTTAGGAAGTATCGTGATGCATGTGGCTATTAAAAGTAATATATGTTAAACTTTTAAAATGCCTATGGTGAGATCATATGTCTTTGAATACTGACATTTACTGCTTTCTCAGAAAAACAGAAATCACTGTAGGAGATAGTCTCTTGCACTAAGGGATGACATCTCATTAGTGTACGAGTGTGGGTTGGTTTTTTTTGGTTTTGTTTTGTTTTTTTTTCATGAAATTTGAAGAGAACCAGACCCTTACAACAGTAAGTAGTGGATAATGATAACTACTTACGTTATGTTTCTTGTTTGCATTCTTAGTATTACCAGAAGAGCTATTATTAATATATAAAAAGATATTCTAATCTCAGAACTGTCTGTGTATTTCCTGTCTGTGTTGTTAAGGATATCTAATTGGAGGTTGTCTCCATGCCAAGCATTTAGATCTTTTAATGTTAGTATCAGCATTTATGTAATTAATTATGAACTGTGGTGGGTAAAATTGTAATCATAACTGTCATTTACAGACTTTCATTTTTTTGAATTTGCTGGGAGAGGGAGGTTGCTAAGCAGATGTCCAGTTACCTATACTGGCACATCACAGTTTATTTTAAAACCTTTTTTTATATTACTTTTGGAATCTGCATTGTATACATCAACAAAAGTACAGGCTCTGATTCTTAGTCTGACCAAATATATCAGGTCTCTCTCCTCATCACCAGTAAGTGTTTCTGTGGTGAGGTATCGTGCTTCCAGGCTGGACTGCCACCTCAAGGGCCTGGATTTTAATTGTCTCAGTTGCACACTTAATGAATTCCTGGAGTATTTCTGTTAGAGCTGGATGTCTGGCAAATCTTTTTAGTATATCTATAATTACCTAGGTTGTAATCTGTAGGTAATTAAATTAAAAATTAATTTAAAAACCAGTTTTACAACTGTTATTTTGTTAAATAGTTTTACCCTTATATATTCTTGGAAATAAACTGATTATTCCACTTCCCCTCCCCAACCCCCATCACAAATACAGTGTTTTAAATAATTTTCCTGTGGTCCTGTCTTTATCCTGCCATTGTTGCACAATTTCTCCTTGTGTTTATTCTGGCTTAAGTGTGAATGATAAAGAATTAGAGGAGTTTGTTCCTTTTTCTAGGAATTCAAGTCACAGGTTCTGTGTGCTAGGCAACAGATAAGTTATGCCTGTCTACTAAGGAATTAATATGCAAGAATTTTTTTTTTTTTAAAGACCACTTACGACCCAATAGTAGTAGTGGGAGAGGGGGTTATTAGATTTGTCTTTTTCATTGCATAACATACCTGGCTGTGACATGATCCAGTGCCATTTACAGTGTCTTGTTCTGAAGTTCTGGTTTCGGACTGAATAGAAGCAGTCAGAAAAATCCAAACCTGAGAAACTGGAAGTTAGAGCTCTATCTAGATTACCATATCCAAATACAATGCTAGAACTGCTTTCAGGGAAGGAAATAGAATTTTAGTTGCCCATTGGTGTAAACTATAGTAACAAGTAATAAATATGTATTTATAATTTTAAAAGAGAATTTGAATTATAGTGTATTACACTGTAGTCACTGAAATGCACACTGGTTGTCAGCTGGTTTACAATTCAAATGAGGATTTTCTACATGCTATTCTGCAATGTACTGGATATCACGCACTGCTTAAGTGGGGGAAAAAAACGTAGCCAAGCAGAAGAATTTGCAACTAAGCCAAGACACACTGCAATAATTTAGAAATGATAAGGGTAGAAGCAAATAATAAATTAAATGATTAATTAAAAAAAAAAAAAAAAAATCCTTCAAGTCTGCCTGGTATCTGTGAACACTTCTTTTGCAGGTGGTTTTTTGAAGTACTGGGATATCCCAAATCTTCAAAGGCCAACATCATCAACGGTGTGCTGATGACAGTTGTGTTCTTCGTGGTGAGGATTGCCGTCATGCCTATATATTACAGCCATGTAATTTCTTCATTTGGAACAGAGGCTTTCCAGAGATTAGGATTTGCAGCCCAGAGCGCCTGGATGATCTCAAGTGTTGTCTTGGATGTTATGAATGTGATGTGGATGGTCAAAATTGCAAAAGGATGCTACAAAGTAATTTGTCTTATCGGACAGGAGGAAGCCAAAACTCATAGAAATGGAAAATCTGACTAGAAATCATATACATAAAATGAAATTTCTGCTATGAAAATAATTTCGGTTCACTGAAACAGTGTACATTTCTGCCATGGAATGCTCCTCTTAAGGAAACAAGGTATTACCTCTGTACTGACCTTACTCTTTCCCTAGCCACACTGCCTGCACACCCAGGGCCACGCTTTTCGGATCCTGTCTGGTGAGGAATAAAAGCAAACGCTCACACAAATGAGTTCCACGTGTCTGTTCTAAGCAGTTACAAGCTACTGAATTTAGAATGGAGCAGACTGGTTACCTGCTTGTTGTCCACCAGTGTGTTCGAAGTGTTTCACTCAGGTTTCTCAGATTAATGTGTTTTATAAATCCAGTGAATACTGACATCTCTCTTTTTTTAGAAAACAAAACAAAAAAATCCCCAAACTCCTGATATGGTGCAATTTTCCTGGCACGTTTCTATGTTTTCTTCTAGGAATAACAATCAAGATTTCATTCTTGACAACTTTTTAATTTTTGCAAGAAAAGCTAAAAATTTAGCTTTGATTCTGTGAAGTCTTTTACTGTTTTTTGTTCTGCCTTATATGAATGCAAACCATTTTGGGAAATTTATGAAATAATTTTATCTAAAATGCTGTATTATAAGACTACAGAATATCTTAAAAATTGTTAAAATTCTCTGATTTTAATGGGAAGGATTCACTTTTGCTGTGTTAGATTACATGCAATAGTACATCTTCTAAATTGCCCGTGGAATTTTTTTTATAAACTAGTATGGTAAATGATGTGTGGAAACAGCATAATTCTTACTGGAGTGCTTTTTCCTTTGCTGCTACTACCTTTGAGAAGTGCTGCAACTCTCCTGAGAGTATTTTTAACCATTGGCTATTTGGATGCGAAGTTTAATTGTAAAGAGATAAAATTCTTCTGTATATGTGTTGTGTAACTTACAGTAATACTTTTTTTTCTTTTATCACAGAAATGACCCATTTGATATGAAGTGTTGAGGTTTTTTGTCACATTTTCCTTGTTAATCACATCAGAAATCCGAGGTGTTGACTAAAAACATTCTTGAATTAACTGTGCCAAACTTCTGTAAAGCTGTAGAGTAATTCTGTAGAATGACAGTTCGCTTCTGTAGGCACAACATTTTATTTTTTTTAAACCATGTATTTGTCAATAGGTACCCTGTTCCTTCTTCTGCAAACTTGAAGGTTTGGAGGTCATCAGAGATAAATCTTACCATCTAGGAATAGCCTAGAATGTAATTTATAATACAATTTGAGGAAATTCTGGTTTTTGTTTTATTTTTAAATGATTTTGAGAACTGTATTTGTATGTAGTTTGGTTTTGTTTTGCTTACTTTAAACCATATCTGAATTGGGACTGATTAACTTCTGGTTTTTTTCCTTGGTGTGGGGTTGGTTGGTTGTTTTTTTTTTGGTGGGGTGGTTTTTTTTGGGGGGGGGGGAGGTTGGTTGGTTTTGGTTGGGTTTTTTTTTTGATATGTTATTTGTTATACCTTCTGGTAAGGTGTGCTAAAAGTATGCATTTTCAGTCAGTACTTTAGTGCACATCCCAATTATTGTAGCAGACTGTTTAAGCAATTTATTTTTAAACAAAAAGATAAAATACTTACCCCGTGTAGGATAATTAGTTATCCTCTTGTCCTCTTCCATCTAACACAGCTGGGTGACATGAACTCTCCCCTCTGTAGTCAGAGGTGTGAGTGCCCCAATACTGCACTCTCAGGTGAGGGACGCAGCACTTCTTTCTTCCAGGAGTTGGACGTCTGTTAGACCCCAAGAGGACTGTGTAGGCTCAAATGCCTTATAACCAAGGCAGCTGCCATGAGTTTAGTTCCCCAGTTAAAATGATGCCCGGGAGTATTGTTTGGGCTAGCGTCACACGCACTTTTACAAGCCTAGTTCCACTGTTTAACTGGGCAGGCTTTTTTCCAAAACTGTCTCCCAATCCTGCCTTTTTAAAGGAGATACCAAGGATTGTCAATACTCGTGTTTTTTGGATTCTGTGCTTATTAATACTTCACAAGCTTGCAGGCAAAAGAGCTGTTTATGCCTTGGGAAAGTTAGCAATTAATCTGTTTAGCTGTATGATTTGAGTGAGCATGATGCCTTATTTGGGTACCATATCCATAGTCTTTGAGAGTTGATGCTGTGACCTGCTTGGCTGAAAGAAACAGACTCCCTTTTATACTAATTTGCAGAACCTGGTACCTTTTAAAATAGTGATTTCAGTGTATCTAATGCAAAATCTAGACTACGTACAAAGGCTCTATGTTTCTATCACCTTTATGATTTAAAGGTGTACGTGAAATACTTTTTTTCTTGTGCTTTTTAAGTCACTAGATCAAGGAATCGTTTTGTAATAGCTTGTTCCTTTCTAAAATAAATTTTAAATTGAGTAAATTCAAACATTTTGGAGAATATGTTTGAAAGTAGAAGTCTGCTTTTGTTATTTGGGAAGTAGGATGAAAAAAATTGCTAAGGAAGATGATTTGGAGCAACTCTTAAGGTGATAACTCCATGAAAACATTTTGAAATTAATTCCTTAGCTTTAATTTTTAATGTTTCATTATTTTAAATTTTTTGTTTTCAATGGAGAACATTAATTAAAATGGTCCATTTCCTTCCCTTCTAAATAGACTTGTGTCTGATAGGAAAAAGAAAAAGTAGGTCAAACTGTAATAAAATTGTGTTAAAACTAGATTGAAAACAAAAAAAAACAAACCAAACCCCTGCATAGTACACTTTGGGCAGCAATCCAGAATGGAAGGGCAGTGGGATAATTATTTTAAAACATGTAATATTTTGGATTACTGGACAAAAGTAGTGTAATTAAAACAATATTTTGCAATGCATTAGTTTTAAATTTTCTAATTTGTTTTTTTTAATGTATTGCAGTTATGTCCTGATGCATCTACTATGTGTCAGAAAACAACTTTCTAATGAAAAAAAAATGTTAATACTTGTGTATTCGGCCAGGACTGTAGTAAACAGGCTGCAAAGTTGTGATGTACTGAATGCATTGGTATAGGGCACTTTTTACCTGCCATTTAAAGCTTATAATACAGCAAATTAGATAGCTGCAGCACCCATTTTTCAATTGCACTTTATTAATTTTGAAACAGTGGTGAAATATTGATGAAATTTAATGTTGCAAGCTTGTGTCTATGCTTTTTTATGCAAAAAAGTAAATGCATGATAAGTAGCATTGTAATAAATGCTACCTTTAGAATGTAATATTATCTTATTAGTGGCTGAAAACTTCTGTTTTTAACAGATGCATTGTCTAGTGTAAAAGCAGACCCTTGGTATGTCACCAGGTGTCTTTGCCATGGACATATCAAATGGCAGGAGTTAATCTTGTAAAAAACGCTCAGATATCTTGTTTTCTCTTCTTTTACATTCTTCAGTACCAGGTGACATAAAATTAGCATGATGAGGGAGAGGCTATTTGTACTGGTGAGGCTGCATGTAGGAATGCAAGTTTCCCTTTTTTATGGCTTTACTGTTTCACCAAAAGATGAGTAAATACCACTTTCAGAACTACTACAGCGGAATGGTAGGTCAAGTTTTGCTTTTATAATTGATTTGTGGATACAGTACTTGCAGAGAGGAAATGTACTTCAAATACTCATTTTCTCGGTGAGTGTTCCATGAAGTTGAGCGCCTTACACTACAGAGATGCTTTATGGGTTATCCGTGTGCATTCTGCAGTGGTAAGAATTACATCTCTTGAAGCCTACTCTACCTCTTTAAATACATGCTACCTTGAGTGAGCTCAATAATTTAATAACTTAATTGCTTTAAAAATAGAATTTATTGAATAATGAAAAATACCCTATGCACAGGAAAATGAGGGGAGCTGACATATATAAATTCTTAAAAAATCCAAATTTTGTATTAAAATTTACTAAAAATTAATTACAGTGTCTGGAAGAGAATTGCCTCCATCTTTATTTAGAGAATTATGGGAGAAGATTACTCATGCTGCAGAACTAATGTTAACCTAAGAGTAAAAGCTTACACAAGTGAGCAAATGTGTTGAAGCAGGTTTAAAGAGGAGAGGTGGAGACTTTGAGAGCACAAGTATAGAGATCCAGATGTCTTCCTACTGCTGTGGTTGGGACAACAGCAGACTGATACGTAGCAGAAAGGCTTAGGTATTTCTATATCTCTGTTCACAGTGGAAGATGAAACTTTATAATTTTCAAGCTGTATAAAATAGTTTATCAGTTGTTGATTGCTGTCTGGAAAGGAGCTTTTCTCATGGACTTGTGTGTGTTTAAGTATATGTACATACAAGCTTTCCATAAAAGATCATTTAATAGAAAAGTTTGTAAAATTGTTTCGTGTTGCTTCTGCTGAGCCATTCAGAGGAAATAAAGGGCTGCTTGACAATTATTCCAGCTTAGGATCTGGTGCAGTGTTGACTGCTGCTGAAAGCCATCAATAAAGCAAATAGAAAGGAACTAGAATTTTCAGATGGAACAAATGCAACTGTAGAAGACTTTGAAAAGTATGGGCAGCCCTCTTTCAAATTTTTAATAGCCTGCTGTACAAAATCATTATCTGGCTACAAGGAACTTCATGAGGAGGGATTTGTTCCTCGTGGAGTTTCTCTATCTATGGAATATATTTGACAGCTGGAAAAAGAACAGTGCTTCATTGCTGAGATCCTCACAGCAGTCAAATGGAAATAGTGATCAATATTTATGAACTTTTAACATTCTTCGAAACCCAGGTAAAAATCTCTTTGTTGGACAGGTGAAGGTTTTAGGATTTTCTGAAAGCAACTTGAAAGTTCTTTATATGGTAGAGAAGATGAAAGATGTGCTGCTTGGAATGTTTGGAGATCTGGGATTAAGCATCAAATCATACTTTTAGGTGGTAACACTTGGTAAGGTTTCTTATCCATTACAAATCTCTACTAGCTACCTCCTTTGACATTCTTCCTCTATTTATAATAACCAAGCACTTTATAGGTCCGTAAAGAATGGAAGGTAGCTATGAAGAATAAATTGTATTGTTTGGTATAAGAAATATTTTGGCAAAATTTCTTCTGAGATCAGTTTCATTGTGTGATGTCCTGCACTGAGAGGCCATCTGATTATAATAATGTATATAAATTTTTAATCTAGTTGTAATGTAAAGGAAATGTCTTTAAAAGAGTGAATTACAAAGAGTTCAGCATGGCTTGGTATCAACCGTATAATGATGCAGTGTGCTATTTATAACTTCCTACTTACTGAAATTGAAAATATAAAAGCAAATAAAATATTCTGTAGTGTATCTTTATTTTTAATCTATGCGTGGGATGTCAAACATTGTACTTGTCTTGTGGACAGGACATGCTTTTATGAGCCTATAAATATTTTAGTATATGAGAATCTGCACCCAAGTGGAACATGTTGCATGTAAATTGTCTTCTAAGTTTTTAAATTTCAGTATTTTAAAAAATTTGCTAGGTTTGAAAGCAACATTTAAATACTAATACTAAGCTGTAATACAGAACATAACATTTTGAATGCAATGCGGGATATATTGGTTTTGTTTATTGTAACCCTATTCCAGTTTCACAAGAGAAATCCATCATATGATAGGGGAAAAGGAGGAAAAGGGCTAATCATGAGCTCAGCTATATAATTTTCACACTTAATATGCAGACATCCAAATATCCTGGATTTGTTTCTAGCATGCATATACCAAACAGTGTTTTCTTTAATATCGACAGATACCTATCTATGTAGAATAATTTAACACATAAGCACAGCTAGCCTGATATAAAATCAAATTACAAAAACTGTTGGGAACAAATGAGTTACAAGTTAGGCATAAGTAATGGAGCCTGTAATTCAAAAATGTTTATGTAAGCTTCTGTCTAAGAAGAAACTTGGTTAAATATATCTAACTTATGTGCAGAGCAAGGATGAAAACTGTAAATTCTGCTAGACTGATTTCTGGTAAATCTTGACAATCTGGTTTGCAGTAAATACTAATACTGTCACAAAATGTCAGGATTGCATTATTAAATTCAAATAGTAATGTGGCCTGATTGTAGTAGCAATCCTTATCGTGGCACAAGAACTTTAAAATGCAATATAACAATTCTGCAGATCAATGACAAAAGTAATCAGTCATAGTAAGGCAAATGATTAAGTATTATGGCTTTAAGTTTACTTCTTATAATAAAAAAAAATTCTGAATTTTGTTTGCATTTCAGTGATATTGTAAAGCATTTCTATATTTTGTTTGAATAGTTTAGGAGCTTGCATAAAATGATATTGGCTGATTTTTTTTTTCCCTTTGATATATGCAATAATGTCAATAAGCAATAAATTGCATGTTGTATGCAAGGTATTGGTACTTCATAATAAAGGAAAGGAACACAGTTTCTCATTTTGTGAATTTTTCTTTCTTAATATGGTAATAGCTTATGTACCTATAATGAATGCATCACGAAAGAACAATTTTCTCTGAGTTCAGTTCAGAAACAACTGGCTTATATGGTATTTTGAAATTTTGTGCTGTATATTTTTTTATTTAAAAAAAGGTGGGGAGGGAGTATGAAGTGTGAGCCACACTGTTGTTCAGGTGGCTGGACTTTAAAAGGCTGAAATTCTGCATAGGACATCACTGGGGCCAGGAATGTAACTTAAAACTATAAATTTTGTTGTGTATTGAGGAAAAACTTAGATAGCATAGTGGAATTATATTGCACTGTATTGTAATACCACATTTCAGGACATAAGCTGGATGGACAGTTGTCTGAAGGCTCTAGGGATAAAGAGCTACTGTTGTCAGCATATTATAAATGTGATGCACTACACAGTCCCTTGCTGAATACTAAGATGGGCAATTAAATTCCTTAATATGGCAATACCTAGATTCTATATGTGTGGTGAACGTATGCCTGGGAAGCATGAATTGTGTGGTAAAACTCGGAGGTTTTTCTGACCATGCTCAAAGGAGGTTGCTGCTGTTTTGTGTCTTAACCATTGGCTTCCAAGCACAGGAATTGCTTGTTTCTTTGAGTTTTCTTTTGTATTATGCAATGGTTAAATTACTAGAAGGAAACACAAAGCATTCCAGTGGTTTTTACTTTTTTCCTCTCATCTTCTAAGGGGTATTTAGTTCCATTTGTAAATTATATTCTTAGGGTACTACTCATTAACTAGTCGGTCTGTTTGGAAGTGACTGGGAATGTCTGGAAATGTTATTTGGGGTCAGATGCTATATAGGTCAGACTTCCAACTGCTTGAGGAGGGACAATGGGGGCTTGCTGGGAGGCTTTTGTTTTGGCACTGGGCAGCTTTTAACACTGAATAGTGGAAAGGAAGGACTATGCATGGCTGGGAACAAGGGATGCCTTTCAGTGAGCCATTCTTAACCTGACAAATTCAACAAATCTTGCTTAAAGTGAGAAACACACCTCTCCCTAAGATGTAGGATATAGAAAGTATTTTGTATATCCACCTCTGTCATGTTCTGGTGCAAATTTGCTCTTCGTTTTCTCCCAATTTTATTTTTTTTTATTACTCTCTGTGTTCTTGCTGAACACTTTGTTTTCTGTACTTGTATTGGTGCAATAATTCTGCATTAGTTTGGGTTTTTTTAATTATTATTTTTTATTTAATCTTCACAGTGGCTATATGTCATTTTTTAGATGGTGGACTACTGTTGTATCTTCTTATTTTGCTCTGCTTCTCTGGAGTTCATAGTGTAAAATACCTAAGGGTAGATTGCGTGCCTCGTTGAGATTGTGACCATGGTGTTCTTTGTAATGCTTTACATTGAGGAAAAAGTATTTGCTACTTGGCTTATCTTATAAAGGGTGAAAACTATTATCTATACAATGACTAATAAGTAGTGCAATTGTTGCTTCTGGTGGAGTGTGATGGTGGAAAGCAGGGAGACAGCATACTGACATCAACAACATAGTGTACTTTGAGAGGAGAGTGTAGAACCAATTCTCAGTTTGACAACATCAGAGAGAGAAAACGTGTTTTACCTTAGAGTTGTTCTGCCACTGACTTGAAATATTTGGAAGCAGAGATGTCAGTTGGTCTACAGGAGGCTCTTACTATTAAAACTGCATTGTCAATTGCAGCAAGTGAAGACTAAAATGGTTGTATCTTTTTTAGTGCTGCTTACACAGCTGTTAACTTGTGAATGCAGTCTTGGAGATTTCAGCAAAGCCAAATATGCCTAAAACGTGGGCAATGATGGAGGAGGCAATCATAATGTTTTCTAAGGCATATAATAGAGACTCAATTACTGACTTTCCTAACTCCAGGTTCTCAATATGCTGTGCTAGTAATTCCTGCATGCAGAAAGCATAGGAAACAATTTCCTCTCACATAATAAAGACTGTAAAAGGGCAAAAATGAGTGGATATTTGATATTGCTTTATACTTGTATTTTTATTTCATGTTCACGCTGAATGGCAACATCCTCGTTAATAAGAAAGATCCTATTTTGAAAGATGGTATGTGAACATGTTCTTAAAAGCACTCTTGAGAGGAATGTATAAAAGAAGTTTTAAAATTCAGGTTGTTACATAACTTGAAATAGTGCTTGTTAGAACTGCTTCAGTGTGGTTTAGAATTTGTCTTTTATTAATCTTTCTGATCTTTTTCAAAAGAAATGGGAGAGAATCACTCACTTCTTTCTTTACACCAAAATACAGACAGAGGGTACAGGAGACCCCTCTTCCAGATTTGAATTTGGATTTTCTTTGTTCAAAGTTAATGTAGTAACTGGGCCACTTGAAGCTTAAATTCTTTCTCACTAATTTTGTTTTTAATTGCTCCAATGAAATAGGATGTTTAAAAAAAATTGGCTTTTTTGATCAAATTGTTACATATTTATAATGAATGTTTTTCTTGTGTCTCCCCACTTGCCTTTTGCACTCGACAGCCTACCGAGAGTCCACGTTGTGGGATGAACATTGGAACAGTCCTGCAGGGTTTGTACTCACTGCTACAGCTGTTACTGCATAGCTAGATCTTATCCTCTGTTAGTCAAAAGGGGATGGGATGGAAGTAGCCTTCCTTGCTCTGATGCAAAATAAGCGCCGTTTTCCAAATCGTCAAACTGCGGTGTTACGCACGGTATTTCATGCATATAGTCAAATGGCATCTTCTCGCATTGAAATATGGCAATACGCCTAGTAAATTTTAAAGAGCTGCGATACTTGACTAGTTGCTGTTTAAAAACCATGTTAAGGAACCTTAATACCTCCCACAGTTTAATACTAGAAAGGATACACTTTTGCAACATGATTCACGCTGCTAGTACGTTCAGTATTTTTTCTAGCTTTCTTGAAAAAAAAAATATTTGCAGTTGTCAGGGATAACGATTTCACGAACAAAACCCCAGCGCTTAAGATCACAGGTAGCTCACGCCAACACAGCTGTACTCTTACGTGTGCCTTAAATAAACCCAGCAGCCCTCAGGCGCCCTCTCTCCATGCCCTCTTGCGGGAGCCATTAACTCTCCGCAGAACAAGGCCTCTCCCCGCCCCTGCCGCCGCGGCCCGCCGGCGCCCTGCCCTTCCAGGCGGTCCCAGGGGCCCTCCTTCGCCGCCGGGCCGCTGAAGGCCGCCGCCTGCAGGCGGCGCCGCGGCCGCTCGGCGGCGGCCGCCCCCCGGTGCGACCTCCCGGCGGAGCGGCGACCGCCTGCGGCCCTCGGCCCGCCCGCCCCGCTCCGCTCCGCAACAGCGCCGGCGCCTGCCCCCGCCCTCAGCCCGCCGCCAGGCCCGGCGGGGCGGGCCCCGCCCCTCCCGCCGGCGGCGGGCGCAGGCGCGGAGCGGAGCGGGCCGGCGGGGCCGCGTTCTCGCGAGGTGGGGCGCGTGGCGTCGTGCTGCTCCGGGGGCCGGCCGCGGAGCCGCGGGCCGGGCCGGGCCGAGCCGAGCTGGCGGCGGCGGCGGCGGCGGCTTCTGGCGACGCGCCGCGCGGTAGCGACGGCGGGAGGCGGGTGTTGGGGGAGGGCGCGCGCCGCTGGGCCGGGCCGGGCGGGTCCGGCTGGGCAACGGGGGGCGGGCCTGACCTTGCCCGCGGCCGCCGGCCGCGGGGTCGGTCACGGTGTGTGTAACGGTGCCGCGGCCCCGGGCGCGGCGTTCCCGGGTGCGTGTGGGTGTCGCTGCCCGGTGCGGGGCTGGCGGGGCTGCGGCGGGATTCGGGGTGCGGGCAGAGTCGTCCCCCTCCGCCCCGGCCGCGCGGCCTCGCTCCGCCCCGCCGCCAGTGGGCGTGAGGAGACGGGCTGGACGGCGGGTGTGGGTGTAGGTGTGGGTGTTACCGGTGGGGAGCCCCGCACCGCTTGTCCCACGCGAGATCCTTCGCTGTCAGTCCTGGTGGGCGCTGTGGATTTTTATTCAGGCTGGGTGTTTATTAAACGGATTTTTTATTCATTTTCTTCAGTTTGTGATGCAGCGACATACCTGTACTGGTGTTCACCTTAATAAATAACCGGTGTAGTTCTGCGTTACAGGTGTTCGCTTTATTTTCTTTAGAAATTTGATCTAAAAAGACCCGGTGCGCGGAAGCCATGGGTTTGTCTGCGTCCTCCCCGGCTGCTGCAGGTCAGTCGCCAAATGCATCCAAGCAATATCAGACGGCGTCTCCGCCTTCAGAATGTCCTATGCATCAGGAAAAAATGAGTGGTAATTATTCTTGAAACTCAAATGAAATAAACTCTCTACATGGAAAACTGATTGAAAAATATTTGGGGGAAAAAAAAAAAAGAAATGATTCTACAAATAAAAACTTGAGTTTTTCCTTTAGTGAAAATAGCTCTCAAGTAACTTTTCATGAAAAGGAGTCAGTTGTTCACCAGAACAGCACGCAAGCTGCTTTGTCTGTAGAGACAGTAGGTGCTTTCTGTAGAACCTGTGGGTTGCTCCCGATTGTCATGTTTGGAGTGGTCCTGCAAATTATTCCTATTGAATGGTACAGCCACAAAGGGTCAGGGAGGTGCAGGGGCCCCTGCATAGACGGTAGCTGGGGGCAGGTGGTTTTTGCCAGAGAACATGCAGCTGGAAAAGGGCACCAGAAGGGTGGAATAAGATGAATGTCTGGAGAAGGAGGAGAACGTCAGCTCCTTCGTTGACACAGTCAACATGTTGGTTAACATTGCTGTGGAAATCTTAAGTACAAACAGTTCAGTATAGAGGCCAGCATGAGGTGGGGAGCAAGCATTCAAGGCTACATAAGACGCTAAGATCTTACCATGGTGCGGGGTCCTAAAATACGGGAAAGAGAATAGTTAAAACTGTTGCAAAGCTCAGAAGAAAAAGCGAAATACCAGTTTGTATTTACGTGAGCGTTCAATGAACTGTTTTCCATTTCCTGTCGGGTCTTAAGAGTTTTCATTTTGTAGCAAAACATATACTATTTATTTCTGTATTTCAGGTTGTCCCATGCACATGAAGACTCCTGATCATAGAACTGAGAATGCAGACGATGTTCCTGCACATCAAGAAAGAGCGTATGAATTCGTAGCATGTCCAGTGAAGTCTGGTGCATCTCAAATGAAAGATGACATAGATCCCAGCAACATGGTAACTTTTGCTTATTTCAGATATTTTCTTCAGTCTTGTTTCTTCTGAAATACTCTCCCTAAAATTTAAATACTGATACTGTCTAAGGTGGAAACTCTGGCAAATAATGTTATTTTTTAATTTTTAACACCACTTTTTTTCATTTTGTGTGCAAATATTTGTATAAAAACAAGTTATGTCTTATTTAACATTCTCTTCAAATTTACATCTTTTGATTAGAGGTGGTTTTCCAGTTTGTAAATATTTTTTGCTGTCTGTTGGTAACATGCATGGTTTTTATGCTACATTAGTGGGTTTTAGGTTCTGTATAATAGCAGTATGGGTGAGTTCTGATTCAGGTCTCTCCGAGATTTCCTTTGATTTACAAAAAGCACTGCTCTTCTGAAAGTTGAAGTTTAGGCAAAGGGGTTCCTTTAGTCTTCATATGACAAACTTATGCAGAGTTCTGCTGTAAAAGAGAAAGGTAATTTTGGTGGACTTAAATAAAGGCAGAACTTCTTGGTAGCAGCTGATTGATTATGCTTTGATTTTTCTTAAACAGCATAACATAAAAAAAATTTTCATACTCTTGTTTGTTGTTGATGCTCCTTGCTTTCTAGATGCCTCCTCCTAATCAGCAGCCATCCCCAGGTCAACCATTTCCATTGTCAACTGTTAGAGAAGAATCTTCCATTCCTAGAGCACATTCTGACAAGAAATGGGTCTACCCTTCAGAGCAAATGTTCTGGAATGCAATGATAAGAAAAGGGTAAATACACTATGAATTATGAGATGGAATCTGTGAGCCTGAAACTCATGAAGTAATATCATTAGTTACTATTCATCGATATCATTTAAAAGTTTGTGGGCTCTAAGCAGTAAATAATTAACTAGCTCTTTTAAAAATTTCTATTTTTATAAACAGCTTTGATTTAAAGGGTGAGCTGGTCTCAAAGCCATGTCTTCTCTAGTGATCAGCAAGGTGATAGGGAGTGTCAGGCAACTGCTACTATCTCAGAAGATTTTCTTAAAAGTCAGTACATAGGCGCAGACAAACTTTGCGTGGTTGCCAGCCTTCAAACTCAATCGGCTTCATGCTAATCCTATAAACTGATAATAAAAGTTCTATGTGAGAACATCTAACTTGACTTTGCAAAATTGCTAAAAACGTGAAAATAGTTTGACAAGTAGATGTTTTCAGTCTTTACAACAATTCAGTGTAGGCAAGATCTAACTGAATGCTAGATGTCTCCTGTGGCCTAAAAAACCTTCTGTGCTGCTGTTTCCTCATTCTTCTGTAATTACTTGTTTGTCATTCTGACACAGATCAACTTCAAAGGCGGTTACTATTAAAGCAACAGTAATTCTTAGTTCTACGTATCAATATTGTTCTTAATATGTCATAAGCAGTCTATATTGACCACACAAATTTTGATCCTGTAAACACTTAAATGTTTACTTAATGTTATGCCTGTTGAAAAGGAAGCACGCACGTAGTCATAGTGCAGGGTCAGAGAGATGAAAGGCATTTCTAACTGTATGCAAAATTTATTGAATACAGGACTTCTGTGCATTAGGAATGCAAGTGGGATTTTTCCTAAGCATTTTTACGAATACGGTGGAAGTGCTGATGTTTGCACAGCCTGATAACTTTCTGATCCAGTTAAGCTGTTAATTTAGCTAACTAGAATTTGTGGATCTCTATGATGATAACTTTGATAACTACACTTTTGCACAGGAAATGGAAGTAGTTCTCAAGATGCTTAAGCAGATGAGCCAGAAGTTTCCATACTTGCTTTGTGTCTTTGCATAAAACCTTAAATCTCTTGATTAAAAAGCCCATCAGATAAACTGAGGAAGGTGGAGTAGTTGTGCTGTAATGCTTGTAAGCTTTTCAAATTCTAATTTTTTAGGTGGAGGTGGAAAGATGATGACATAACAGGTGAAGACATGACCAACATCATTAAGATTCACAACCAAAATAATGAACAAGCTTGGAAGGAGATTTTGAAGTGGGAAGCTCTTCATGCTGTGTACGTACATGTGAAGTGAAAAGCAAATCCTTTGGTTTAGCTCTTGCTTTTGCAATTCTTTGAAAGTAGAATGTCTCTTTAGTTTTCGCAGAAATATTTTGGTGCTGATACATCTCAAAAGTTACAGTCTTGTAGGAGTCTGCATTTTGATTAATATGGAGAAAGATTATCCAGAAGAGCTTAACTACAACTGAATAATTACTATGTTGATAAAACTGATGAGCATTTTGGTGGCGTGCGTATAATGTGGATTTGGAGAAGTTAACTCTTTGTTTTATCTATTTGGGGATTACTTAATTGAGATCTTTATGTCATGAAAAAAAAGGAGATGTAAACTTAGATGAAAAGTGACTGGTGTAAAACCAGCTGTCACCTTTTAGGTCAGTATAGTCCCTGTTCCTAGAAGAGACAGACTAGTTAAGCATTCTGTATGTAGAAATTGTTCTCTGAAATTCCATGATCTTTGTTACACGGTAGTTTGGATTATGGTTTTCTGTTCTTTAATCTATTAAATCTATGGATTAGATTTGCTGAGAACTGGTCTATTGATAAGTTAGAACAATGGTGTGAAGCATATCAAAGGTACTTTATCATACCAGCAGTAAGTGCTGTCAGAAACTGGAGGACTTTTCAAACCTTTAAAAAAACCAAGAAAAGCTCGTTTAGATCACTTGCAATTAATCTTTCACTGTTGCCCTTTCTCCTATTCAGTTTTTCTGTTGCTAAAACAAATTACCATAGTGTTTTAAACGCTTAAAATAATACTGTTTTAAAAGGTAAAAACTATTGTCTTTTTTAATTGTGTGCACAGGGAATGTCCATGTGGACCATCACTGATGCGGTTTGGAGGCAAAGCGAAGGAGTATTCACCAAGAGCCAGAATACGTTCATGGATGGGGTACGTGGGGAGGAAAGAAGGTCTTCCAGTGAGGTGGGAGGGTAGTGAGATATGTCTGAAAACATGGTATAGAATTTATTTTACGATGTTTCAGAACTGGAATTGCAAGTTATAGTTACCAGAAGATAGAAGTACTAGGGGGGATCTTATGCCAGTATCTGGATAAATAAAAAAATCTTCTTAAATAGGACTTCCTGTCCAAGGTTCATAATATCCATTAAAATATCTACATGGTCTATTATCTGTCTTTCCAGATATGAACTTCCCTTTGACAGACATGATTGGATTGTTGACCGATGTGGAAAAGAAGTGAGATACGTTATTGATTACTATGATGGTGGAGCAGTAGATAAGAACTACCAGTTCACTATCCTTGATGTTCGCCCTGCGTTTGACTCTCTCACGGCTGTGTGGGACAGAATGAAGGTAGCTTGGTGGCGGTGGACTTCGTAACTACTCCTGTGGTGTGTAGTCGAAAAGTAAACCGCTTTCCTCCTAGACTAAGGATAAGTGAATACCAGGACTTGAAATAGAAGTTCACTGCAGCTATAATTTTCATCATCACCACTGTTCTTTGGGGGTGGGAAGGGAGGATGGGGAAATCCATTGTTAAGCACACCGATGCTTCATGGTGTTTTGAATGAAATAATAAAGTTACAGTAGCAAAAACATGTATCTTAATTCTCTTAAGAGCTGGGAAATCTTTTCTTATTTTGTCAGAGATTCTGCATAAGCTTGCATTTCATGACTCCAGTGCTGCACCAGATACATGAGGTTTCTGATTCTGACTGGAGTTTTGAGTCTTACTTAAATCGTGAAGACTGGAAATTTCATACCTGGTTTCACGTAGTTACAGTATTTGGATACTTAGATGATGAATAAAGGGTGAAAGATCTGTATTGTTTAAAACTGCATGTTTTCTTAACTATATAAACCCATGTATTTGTTTTCATATGGGCACTTTACCTGTTCAAATACATGCTTCCTCAGAAGACTTTAGTAAAGTTTATTCTGTTGAAGGAAGTATAGCGTAGTATGACTGTTTTTAAAGGTATGGTAAGTTGAAAGGAGAATATACTCATGCCTTAATCTGCAATTTATCTTTGAACAGAAGAACATCTGTTAGAAGGAAATGAGTGTCAGTTACTTTTAAAACAACATTTCTAAAAGGAGATAAAATTGGTATTTAATGGCTATTTATTTAAGTATTGAAAAGGTTTGTTTTCTGATGTAAGAAAACTGTATTCTTCTAGTATTTTCATGTCTTTAATGTGTGTCTCGTGTAATGCATTCAGGACAGAATTAAGCCTTACTTAAAGAAACTGTCATGCAGTGCATCTGTATTTTGTATCTTGGCTTCATCAACTGTACCATAGCATGTTATTTTTATATCATAGGGAATCGCACAAGAGTGTATGACTGAACAGTCATACACATTTCTGCATGGTGGTTATAGTGAGACATATTACAGGTGTGTATATAACTTGGCTAAAAGGATATCAAAAGTGCCAAGAAATAAGGCTGATTTGAGCGTTAAGAGTGATGCATGTTAATGTTGTGTGGCTTAAAGGTTTGATTAATGTTTGTGCTTAATAAGGGAAACTAACTTTTTTTTTTAAGTCTTCCACTGTAATAGCTTGAAATTTGCATGGCTTGGTAAATTTCAGGTGCCATATACCCCTAAATTTAAATTATTCCTCCGTTTTAGCATATATTACTCTTGAGAATGAGTCCTCCATGCAAAGGGAGGGAATGGAAGGAGTAAGAGAGTATCTTACTGTAGCTTCTCAAATGGGAAAAGCTTTCTTCATTTAACTTCACAACCTTAACCAGAAACCAGCTGTACATTCATTTTCTGAAAGTGGTTATTTTTAACTGACATTGGAAGGTGGTGGTTTTTTGTGGTTTGTTTGTTTGGGTTTTTTTCCTGAGGAGAAAGCCCCATGATGTTTCAGTCACGTAACTTCCCATTTTGGAAAAAATTATTCAGGGAAGCTTCCATACTTTAAGGTACTAATGGAGATGGATGGTTCCCACTTCAGAGGCAACTGTACTGCATGGTAGGAATAAATATTACCCGGAAGTCCAGAATCCTAAGAGAAAATGACGCTCTTACCCCATCCACTTTCCTCATTCCTTTTTCACCTTTTTAGTGATTCCTATATATATAAAAATGAAAAACACTTTGGGGCAAACCCCCCCCCCCCTCCATCTGGGTAGGCAATGTATATATGAGAGATGGGAGAAGCGTGTGAGCTTGTATGAAGCATATCTGATAATGAAAGAGCTGCTCCTCTCTGTTCTAACAGTAAAGACTGAGGCTTACTGCTTTTTGGGGTGGGGTTTTTTGTTTGGTTCATTTATGTGTACGTTTGGTAACTTGATATACGCAGAATTCTGCATTTCTCAGAACTAAATATGGAAAAGGTACACCAATGTAGGGAGTGCTTCAGAAGCTTCAAAAGAACGAGTTTGCTTTGTTGATTTTGGAAGCATGATATTGAGTGCATTATGGAAATTGTAATTGCTGCTAAATCTGGTGAAAGGTGTCACATGCCATTTCATGTGTTTACTGTCTTCTGTTATGTTCCATCTCACATAGGTTCAAAATTGTTCTTTTCTGTGCTACTGTTAATGAGATGTACTTTGTCATCAAACAAAAAGGAGAACCAAATAAATATACTTTTCTTAACTTTGGTATTTGGTGATCATATTTTTAGCTGTAAGAATTAAGATGAGCTCTTGCATGTGTTGTATGAGGTTATAGTCTGTTACAACTAATCACATCTTTGAATATATACTACTCATTTATTTAGGTGAATACAGAACCAAAACCCAAGGACTCAATTCAAGTGTTTGGTAATCAAACCAGCAGCTCTCGGAATAAGAGTATATGACAACAAATATATTCATCCTGAGTCTGGCTAACTTCTGAAGAGAGGAATGCAAGGAATTTTTTTTTTTTTAAATAATCCTTGAAGTGTAAATGAAAATAATTCATTTCTACCAGCAGTAAGACTTAAGGAAGTAAACATGGAGTTTTCTCTTTTACGTTTGGGTTACTTATGCGTGATGTTGGCAGTTCACTGTTTCTCGGAAGATGGGTGTCAGAGTGATTAGAATTCTAATGTAAACTTGAAAAACAGTAATTTAAATTGATTTTTTTTACCCTTTGGGAGGATGTTTTAACTGTAAAACTATTCTTTAGGCGAGATTAAAGGTGATGTATGTGTATGCATAAACACACACATTTATATCCTTTCTTTGTAAGTACAGAATGGTATAGAGAGTTCATGAAGCTCAAAAAAGTGAAGTATCATCCTGATCAGGGCCTTTCAGGGAATTCAGCAGGTTCAGCATCAGTTTCCCAGTCCTAGTCAGGCTGAAACAGAAGAAACAGAATGTCAGAACCCAGCATCTCCAACCAGGTTAACCTTGTGCACATGCAAAAGGGAAAATGTGGACACTGTCACTAAAGCAGGGCCACTTTTAAAATCAGTTGTGTATGTAGGTATCTAAAGTTCACCTGTGTTCTGCTTTACTGTGTTGAAGCCCTGCTTGACCTACTGTGTTTGACTTTTGCAGTTAAAACAAGTTAGGAGAGCTCTTCTGGTCTGCAGTTGAAGATGTGTTCTTCAAGGATATTGCAGTGCTCAGAAACTGCAGTCTCTGTGACTGATTGATGGAAAAGGACTCTGGCATAACACTCAGCTGTAGGCAGGTCTTGGGTTGTGCATATGTAGTCAGGAGTGGTGCTGATCTTTATTACCTGGAGCAGGAGACTATTCTGCATTCAAATACCTGGTTTTGGCCTCTTGCCATTGCATCGCTGCAGGCAGCCAGTGACTACCCTGCAGTTGGGGCGCCTGGCACCATGCTGCCAGTCTAGAGGGGCACAAAACGTGGTTGCTGTGCCTACAACCCTTCCTACTCAGTAATGTTGGCCCAGCATTATGCTCTTCTGCAGTATGTCCTGTTAGTATCTGGCCAACATGAGTACCCTGTAATTAGGGAGTAATTCACGGGCTTGTCCTTCCCGGGATGCCTGGAGTTCCTGGCCATGTTGAGTCATCCTATGACATCTTGCCCTTGTACTAGCAGACAGTTTGGAAAGGGGAGCTGTAGCTCTTCTGTTGCCATTTATTTATTTATTTATTTATTTCCCTCTCCTCTAGAAACAACTTTGCTCCTCCCTTTCGTATTATGCTGGTGGTCCTAGCTTCAATCTCTAAGAACTTTTCAGCTAAGCCCTAGAATTTCTGCCCTACTTTGCTGTAGAAGAGACTGTATTGCTGGTAAGAAGGTATTTGTGTCCATTGTTGATTATTGCTATTTTTTAGTGCCAAAGCAAAGTGTTCTGGATTACCATTTTTGAATTATGATGTGAAAGAGGTATGCTAGTTTAGTGTGAAATGGGACAACAATGCTGTCCGATGTTTGCATAATGTATTTACTATCACGACTTTAATGTGCTCTGTAAATAATTATTTAAAGTCTAAAATATGATGATGAATATTGTTCTGCCTCCAAAAGGTGTGAGAGTGGCAAAGGATCTCTCAGTTCTCTGAAAATGATCGTAAATAGTCTGTCATCTTATGCAGTCCCATTTTGTTCGTTCAGCTCTTGTGTCAAAGTGTGGGGGAATAATAGCTAATGTGCCAGAGTTCAAACGATGGAGGCACAGACACTAAGGTTGCTGTAGCTCAGCTGCTAAAAATTAAGGGAACCGGTAAACTAAGGAGCACTGCTTAATTTTTGGACTCTTACTACTGTTGTGTTCTTTATAGAGGGTAGAAATGCCCGTTTCAAAAACACCACTCCTTTGCTTTTCAAAGAGATCTGTCCCCAACATTTACTAAATTAAATGACACTTTAATCCTTTGTCTCCCTTTGCTTACACCTGCTGGAAAATCCTTGTAGTAAGGTTCCACAAGCAGATGTACTTGATGTGGAAGCTGAAGTTACTTTGAGGAAAGAATATACTACTCATAATGCTAGCTGTGCTTATGTCTTCAGTATCACACCCTCCCCTACCCACAAGTATGTTTACATAGGTTCTTTTTAAAAATACACAGCATTGCTATTTTTCTACAAATTTTTAGTAGGCAACTTCATGCATTTTTACTCTCACTATTTATTATTCTATCTCACTTTCTACAAGGTAAATTGCAGGCAAAGATCTATGTGCAGTGAATCAAGTAAGTATTGATTTTCTCAGCAATGTTAGTAATAATAGGAACCTATGGTCATACCAGGTATGACATTTTGTAAAAAGCATCCTTTTTAGTTTGCATTAGATGGTTAATCACTTTTATGTGCATCTCCTTCAAGAAAAAATGGCTTGCCAAACTCCTAGAGAAAGAATCTTAAATTCTTCTATGAATGCGACAGTTGCATCTATTTGGTCTTACTACTTGTACATCAAATTGTATAGAAACTTGTGGGCAGAGTATTAGTCTTGAGTCCAAACCTAAACATGTGGCCTTGAGCATGTGTGAAATGATGCATTATTTACCAGTGAACCACTGATTCCAGTGGCATCTACTCACAAGACATGTCTGTGTATTTGCAGCATGGGTACATATTTTTATGACTGGAGTCTGAATGAATCCAATTTTCAAAAGATAATGAAAATTTATTGGAAGTATTGGGATTATTATTAGGCCTCATTAAAAAAAATTTAAAGAATAGATGGTTTCCTTTGCTGATGTTCAGTTTGGACCATGGCCTCTCTTACAAAATAGAAACCATCACATTTGTTTTCAACATATTATGGCAACCCGCCCAACTATTAAAGACTAAATAATGATTTTTGTTTTCCAATGTTTTGCCAATTTTGTGGTAACTACAGAGTGTTTTAGCTATTTTTCTAACATGCTGCTGCTCTTGCCTCCAGCTTCTGGAGACTTGTGACCCCATAAACCTCCTGTCTATAGAGACAGCTAATGCTTTAATTGATCATTAGTAGACTTTCAAAATGAGTTTCCATCTGCCAGAAGATTAAGTGTCTTAGGGAATTGACTTAGAGCAGTTTGATGCATGGAGGATAAATGCAAGTGCCTTTAAAATGCACTGCTAGACCACAAATCCTTGAAAAACTTGCTTCTAAAATACTTAAAAGGAAAAGTACTATAACAGATTTTTCCTCTGATTTGTTTTTTCTCAAATTAGAGAAGGCTTTTTTATATATCAATGAGAATTCATTAGCTCATTTTCAAAAACCAAAGAGCAAAACCTCATGAAAATGTTGAATTTAACCTTAGAACAAACCATGCAAATTTTGGCAGTTTTAATTTGCAATGTAAATTTTTTGTTAAATGAATTTATTCCAACTTTAAAAAACACTTGCTTTGGGCCAAAAAAAATGATGAAAACTTTTTTACTAGCTGTACTTGAGAATACTGAGGAAAAACATCTTCATGTTTTATCACAATTTTTCACAATTATGGGGTTGCTTCTCCTGTTTTCTTTAAACTTTTGCCTTTTAGCTTATTTGGAGTGATTTTTACAAGTTTTCATGTTGCTTTCTCTCTGCCATTTTGTACAAGCCACTTTTGGGAAAAATTCTACCATTGCGATAACACTTACAGTTGTTACTACAGAACTAATGGTTTCTTTCTGAGGTATCTGAAAAATCAGTGCTATTTAATGCAGTTAAGAACAGTTCTAGCTGGTAAGAATACCATTCTGGCTGCATTAGGGCTGTCAATGTTGTTGTAGCAGAAAATATAGGAACCGCTGCTGTCCTACAGCAGTGCCGAAAGAAGGACGTGATTTGTGTTGCATAGGTTAGCCATTGCACTTAGCTGTGGTTATGGGTTCCTTGTTATTGTTTGTCTTGTGACCCCAAAATGGGCAACTGCAGTGATTTTTAGACTCTTCCTAGTGGTCCTTTAATGCCTTCTAGAGTACATGCTTTTAGGACGGCTTACAGTTGCGGTAGCTGGGACCGCAGAGTGGCTGGCAGGGAAATGACGGTAAAAAGATGTAGATGGATGTTTCAAATTGTCTTTTTTTTTTTTTTTTCCAAATGTCTGTCTACTCTTCCCTTATTGGCCACTCAGGTTAGAGGAAAACAGGTCTAAATGCACAGTTTTATATATAATCACTAGTGGTTGTCGACACAACACCTAATTGATTTGGGCCATAATTACAGTGAACGGAAAGCAAAGGATACTACTTTTGCAGATCACACTGGGAAGATTAATCTTACATACGTATGAAAGGTTGCATTCTGTTTGCCTTGTCAGGCAAAGTGGAAAATACTGGTATTGTCAGTGGCATATCGATTTATGACAGGATGCTGGAGCTGGTTTAATATAGGCTGACTGTAAAAAGCAAGATTTTTTTTGAACTTTGCCACATGTTGATGGGAAAGCATCCCTTTAGAGAAATGAATATGGCTAATGTTATTCTATCAAACACTGCAATGTTTAAAGAAATAAAAAAAAAAAAAGAGGGAAAATAAGATCTTGACTTCCAGTTTAATAATAATGGAATATAAAGGCCAGACTGTAACTGTAGAAGTTCATTTCAAATTTAAATATTTAGCATTTTCGCTAGTCTGCGAATACAAGAAAATTTATTGCATTAAGATGGAATTTAGATCTTTGACATGAAGCTGATATTTTCATAGTGTGAAAAATATCAAGCTGACATTATACTGTCTCATTTGATGACTTCCAAATGTCAGAGTGCAGTAACTTATTCATAGGGACCTCAATGTCTTGCGATAGTGTCAATTTAAAAGACATTTACATCGACTTTTTTATTTAAGCATGTAAAATGGAATATGCAAAGTGGATGAGGAGAAGGGGGAAAGACCAGGGGCAAGAAAGTTCTTAACAATAGAATGAAGCACTTTTAAGGCTAATTTCCAGTGAAGCCTTGTGACAGCTGCATGGACTACTACCTGGCAGTACTTCTGACAGCTCCCGTCTTCTTCCCCTTCACGTTATTTCCCTCACTCCCAGCTCAGGAATTCTTGTTATTTCAACAGAATTTAGGGGATTAAAAACAGCAGGATATGCTTTCCTGAAAAAGTAAACAACCCATCCCTTGCTTTTAAAAGCGATTTTGTAATAATGGCAGATATTGAGTATTTCTTCTGAGATGATTATACCTGGGAGTTAATGATACCATTGGCTGTCGACGACCTCAGTCAGATGGCTGTTCCCAGGATTACGAAGCCACAAAAAAGCATGCACTTATCTCCTAGTAAAACTTCCTGTATGAGTGTGTGTGGCTGCGCTTCACTTGGTTGTCTGCGCCCCGAGGACGATCAGGTTATTCCTTTCTGTGGGCCAGACTGCCGTGCAAAGTTGTACACCTAGGAAGAGGGAGAGGGGCAGAGCGGGCCGCCATTTTGTTCGGCGCCGAGGGAGAGAGGCTCCCGCCACCGCCTCTGCTGCTACCCCTCGCCGCTCGCTACCTCGGAAGCTGCCGGGCCGCTCGCCACCGCGCCTGCCGGAGCCGAGGGGCAGCGCCGGGCGAGGCCGCCGCAGGGCCGGGAGGACCCCGCCGCCAGCGGAACCCGCCCTGAGGCGCGGGCCGGGCCGGCAGGGGGCGCCGCCGCCGCCCCGGCCCGCGCCCGCAGCCGCGGCCATGTTGGAGCTGGCGCTGGAGGAGCTCTCGGCTCTCGCCGCCATCTACTGCGAGCCGGACGCCTGCGAGGTGCTGGCGGTCTCAGGTGAAGGCGGCCGCGCTCCTCTGCCGAGAGCCGCGGGTCGCTCCGCTCGGCGGGGTCTCGCCGCGCTGCCCGAGCGAGACCCGGCGCGGCGGCGCCGCCGCCTCAGACGGGGGTCTTCCCGCTGCCCCGCACCGGCGGCGCGGCCGTGCCCCGGGCGCGCTACCCCCGGCCCGGCCCGGCCCGGCCCGGCCCCGAGAGGAGGCGCTCCGGGGCCGCTCACGGTGGGGCTCTGCCAGCGGGGCAGTCACCGGCTTAATCGCTTGCTATTATCGGCAGCGCTAAAGATGGGTGCCTTGTCGCCTGTCGCTGGCCTGCCGCGTGTCTTTACTGCTGGCCTCTGCAGGGGACAAACCGTAGCGGGTCTTACTCGTTTATAATTAGCGACCTTCTTAATTACAGCTGTTTGCAGTGCGTGCAGAAACTTGCAGTAGGCAAAGGGCAGCAGTGGGAATGGGCTGGCTGCGATTTAGGTAAATAAGCAGTTGCGTCTCATACGTGTAACAAGACCAGGTATTTATCCTGTAATATTTAACGGGGGTGCAGCTGTTGCTATGCACGAGAAGCCTTGGGTCATCTCTGTCTTCTTCTGGGTGTATGGTAATAATCTGGGCCTTGTGATGTGCCGAATGGTCTCCAGCTTCAGCAATATGTGTATGGCTGTAGGTTTTACAGGGTACCAAGACTAATCTTTCATGTTTGCTGCGAGTGGGAAGGTGAGAAGATTTGTAGTGCTTGCTCCCATCAGCTGCTGGATGCTGTAGGCTAGGAACGCAGTAGGTGTAGACATCTTTACTCCATGTTTTCTGCACCAGCCATGGTGGCTGCTGCTGCTAAGAACATAATTTTAAGAGATGACCTTTATCAGTCTGTGCCGTCACAGTTCTGTGAAGACGCTCCTTCAGCAAGGGAGAATAAATCTCATTAGTTCCAGTGTACAACAGCAGTTACTATAAGGCTTAAAGAAAGCGTCAGGTGAGATATGCAAGTGTTGCATGTCTCTCCAGATCCAGAGCGTAAGTAAATTTTGCTTAGTGCCTACCACAGATGTGACAACTCTCCTATCTATTTGTTGGAAATACATATATGCACACACAAACACACAGAATATGCATATATTCTGTATCACTTACTGTTCCCTGGTGTCCTGGGAGCTATTGCAGTGTGCTGCCCAGCTCCCCAGCGGAGTAACAGACAGCAAGCAGCTTCCTGCTGTTTGGACTGCAGTAAAGTCCTGGAGAATGCTCTTAAAAATGGATCTAGTGGCCTGCCATCAGATTTTGTCTGCATATGTATTCAGCCCAAAAGAGTTGGGATTGATAAGGAAACGCTTTTAACTGTGAGGGTGACCGAGCACTGGAACAGGTTGCCCAGAGAGGTGGTGGAGTCTCCGTCCTTGGAGATATTCAAAAGCCGTCTGGACATTGCCCTGGGCAGCCTGCTGTAGGTGACCCTGCTTGAGTGGGGAGGTTGGACAAGATGACCTCCAGAGGTCCCTGCCAACCTCAACTGTTCTGTGATTCTGTGAAAATAACTTTGTGCTGCTTTGGTGTGAAATTACACATGGCTGCTCTTGAATGACTCAATTTAGCTAAAAAGTTACTAAGAAATTAATTGAATAAACCTCAAATTTTTATTTGAAAATAGTTGTTGAAATAGATTTGCACAGAACAGCAAGTAGTTATTTGAAAAGAGGACTTTGTGTGCAGACAGCCTCAGAGGGATGAAGACATTAGTGTCTGCATGGAGCACAATTAACTGTGGTAATCTAAAAGCAGAATTGTTTTGTGTCTAGATCTGCATGACACACCTTTTGCTCCAGTGTAGGCAGGTAATTCTGCCATTTTATTTTTTTGATTGGTATTTAGAGTTGTGTTTTTAAAATACTATTGATGAAGTGTTTCAACTGAGTTTTATTTTCTTAAAGTCAAAAAGTTCAGGAATGTTATTTCAGGCATAGTTTGAAAATACAGGATCCAGGCTTAACAGATGTTTATTTTAAAAAATGTGAACGTATCTGAACATTGCATATGCATGTCTGTTCCTCCAAATCTGCTAGAGAATTATTCGCACATCCTTCTGTGCTTCACATACAGAAAAATGATTTTGTGTTTGTAAGTTACCAGGATGTAAAAGGCTTAAAAAGCTTCCTGGAACACAAAGTGAAGTGCCACAAGAGCACAATGGGAACAGGCTGTTATATTTATATTGATGTTATGTGACCTTGCAGGGCCTTTAGCCAGGCTATGTTCATGATATGTTAGGATCATGCATATCTGCTTGATTTCCATCGTTTTCTGCTGGAATTGAAAAGATTATTTACAACAATGATTATTGGTAGTTTTCTTACTTTGGGAATTTACTTCTCTTTTATGTTGGAGCTACAGAATCCCTTAGTTTGTATACAATTAACTTTTGCTGTATTCATTAGCTTACGTTTGCTTTATCTCTTCAAACCATATAAATTATCGTTGACAAACGGTGCACAGAAGTAACTTCCAGTAAGACTGTTATGTTATGCTATCTCTAATACATTAAGAGTAATTTGCGTGTAGATCCACAGGATCAAAAAGGAGGCCATTGGGGATTTATGGTTTTGAGGAATGTAAGAAAATGCTTTTGCAGGTTTCTTGGTATGCTAAAAACTTTGGCTTTCTGGAATTTAACAATGAAGTATTCAGAATGTAAAATTTGTTTTTATCAAAACCAATGTGTTGATGAATTTAAATAAACTAATTACAGCATATCTTTTTTTACCTTACATATCTATTTACAAAGGTTAGTGTTACAGATAGAAATCCATAATTTACTTGTTAATCTGTTCTCTTCTGGTTTGCTCACCAAGCATGCTATAAAAATTTATTTATATATTCTAAGCTTGTACATTAGTAGGTGCCATTTTCTGAATTTAAAAATAGACTGCATGTGTTGCATAAAATGCCTTTGGGCAGGAGAGGAGGGGGATATCTGTCTGGTTGACGTGGAACATAAGAAAAAATCTGAAGTATGCTAGAGCTAAATATACTGATAAGCATGCAGCTATGGGGGAAAATGAGTTAAAATGTATTGAGTTTAGTCTTATTAGCACATTAAATGCCAGCAGAACGGTCATACCCAACCTTTTATTTCAGAAATAATCACCATTTTGCTATGAAGACAACTCAGACCTTGTAGTGTGTGCAAACAAAGGAAATATTTCTTTAGAGCATCGTTATGCAGGGCAACGGTGGTTTGCTCTTTGTTCTGCCAGCCAACTGCAGCGCTGGTGCAGAAAATGGATACTGGAATGTTTAAATAAACTTTAGACACTGTAGCCCCACAAACGTTTTGAACCAATTCTCCTTTTTAGAAGTAAGTCTGAAGCAGATGTAAATGAGCACAGCTGGGCTTTTCACGATGGCTCAGGGTGAGACACCTTGGGATGCGAGGCTGCGCCGCTTCCTTTGGATTAGTTCATCATCACAGGAATAGGTGTGAGATTGTTGCAGGCTTAAGAATATGATCACTGCAGCAGGAGGCCCTTGCCGAAGGGGCTAAGTTGGCCTGTCTGTTTATCCTGCAGTTACTTCTGAGTTGGTGAGATCTGTTATGACAAGCTAGTGAAAAAAAACTAGGAGGATTATCAGAAAGGTAAGATGTTTTTCTGTTGCTGTAATTAAGCTGGCAACAGAGTAGCATTCTTCAACTCATTTGTAAGCTGTGCATTTTTAAATTTCTTGGCAACATAGTTTAAAATACAGTGATTCACGGGCAGCAATATGTTAACTTTAATACTCTTCAGCCAAACGCAGCTTGCTTTCAGCTGGCCACGTACCTGGTGGGGCTGCCCTGTGTAAGGGGCAGCTGGCAGGAGGTGGGTCGGCAGGCACTGTCTGTGTGCGGCGCAATGCTCAGGTGTGTGCAGAGGCCCTCCATGGCGGCCAAGAGGGTGCTGGGGGCCCCAGGAGGTGCAGTGCAGGCCTTTCTTCTTCTGTGTGAGATTGTGTACCGAGCCTAGCGTAATGGCAGAGGAGCTATCGTTGCTGGTGCCCAGGAAGAAACGTTTGTCAGGGCAGCAGAAGACAGAGATTGGAACGGGGAGGCTTGAGGTCCTCCTGTGTAGCTACTGCCCGTGAGCAAGGGCCGCGTGCTGCCAGATGGACGCTGTGGAGACTGGAGTCTCTTCCAAGGCTGGTGCATTTCTGAGGAATAAACTTGCCTTAAAAATAGTCTTGAACCTTTCATAGTGTCTTAGAAGACTGGAGACCAACTTATGTTGGCAGGGAACGAAGCTTTTATATGTAGTGTCTGTAGGTATGGGCATGGTTGGGTGTAATTTCATTTAATTCACTGGATTTGCATCCACTGCTTTCAGCACTGGATTTGACTCCGTTTAGGTAGTGATGGTTTGTAGATGTTTGGAGACTTCTTTATAGTAATGCTAGAGTTTGATTATTGGGTCTGGGAGGTTTGCCTATTCTATTTTGTGACTGTTCTGAGCTAGAGAGTTCTTCGTATGACCCAGGAAGGAGGTTTGGAAACAAGCCCTTGCTTGGCTAAGCTCTCTAAAGTGCTTCTGTCTGTCCAAGTCACTTTTAGGTTCTTTCACTTACTTAGTAGGGTTCAAATATAAAATCATAGAGAGCACTGAGGTTGGTTAGCAGCATCAGCAATACTAATCAAAGATAATTCAACTGACTGTCATGTAAAGGAAGGTAAGATAAGGTAGGGGGAGAAGGCGGCAAGTCACTTCAAAAGAGCTCCTCTGAAACTCAGCTCTGTTCTAATCTGCCTTTTAAATCTGGCTTCTGCCCTCATAGAATGAATCAACCTGACATTTTAGCACTTTTTTAAAGAAAAGGTGTGAAGTGTTTAGAACGCATCAAAGGGGTGAAGCAGAGACCATGTGAAGAAGATCATCTTTTATCTGATACCCTCTTTCTTCATGGAGCAAAAGTAGGTTAGGTCTTTGTCCTCGCTTTTCACTTTATGAAGTTTTGTATTGTTTTTCTGTGAAACATGTTTTAGTCAGGAAGGTTATATTGCAGGAATTACTGTACATAACTTTCGTATTCAGTGTCTTTGATTATGTCGTTTGTCAGGAGGATGTGGTCTTCTGCCCTTCCTGCTGCATACTGTATCTATCCTTTTCACTCTGAAAATAATTCAGTTCTAAAGTAGACCAACAACAGGTTTTGAGTAGATATGCAGATGTATACAGATACATTTATGTAAGTATATGCATATATATATGTATGTATGTAGCACTGAGGGGCAGATGTACAAGAGAGATGTTTTCATTGTGTCAATCCAACTGTTGTAAATGTAGAGAAGTTGGCAGAAAAGAATTAAGCATATTTTCTCTGAAAGTTGTAGGGGACAAAGAATCTGACTTTTTTCTTTCCAAGTCTCTCTTTAGTGTGGAACTGCTTTTGAATGGTTGTCTTAAAAAATACTCAGTACAAGTCTATTTGCCTCATGCTGGTATTGATGTTAGAAGTCTTACAGATTTCTCTAGGAGCAAAGTTAGGGCAGTGCTGAGTCCATCCAGAAAAGTCTCTATTTTCAGTTGTACTTGCTGCTGCTGTTGAGCTGTAGAAGCTGACTTACCTGTTTTTAAGAGAGACAATTCTTTTTTACTGGCTTGTCTAGACTTTGAAAGAGCCAAAAGGTGTGAATACTTTTTAGAATGTGTTAATAACTTTCCTTCTAGTATGATATGGAAGTGTTTCATTTCAAGATTCCCTGCAAGTATAGCTTGAGCCATTGGTTGCAACCCCCCCACTCTGCAAAAACCCCACACCCCTTATTTTATATAGAATGGCAGTCATTTGAGTTGAATTGTTAAAGAAAATAACATGGCTTAATTATATATACGTATTTCAACTTCAAGCAAACTATTAATGTTTATTTTTTGATACTTTCCAGAGACTCATGGAATCACATTTAGAATTCAAATCAGTGTGAAGGAACTGCTGGATACAGATGTACTTTTAAAGCTGTTATTTCATTTACCAGTCAATTATCCATCAACTCTACCAGATATTTCTATTAACTCAGACCAGCTTACAAGGGCCCAATGTATGGACGTGAAAGATAAATTACTTGAACAAGCAAAGAAGCATCTTTCTGAACCCATGGTACATGATCTGATTCTTTGGATACAGCAGCATCTTAAATATGTCATTAAGCAATCAGCAACAGTTTGCAAGGAAAAAACTACTTTGTCAAAAGGAACAAGTACAGAGGATGGTATCTGGATGCTCTTCTTGCATTTAGATCACATGAGAGCAAAGGCAAAGTACGTCAAAACTGTGGAAAAATGGGCTTCAGATCTAAGGCTGACTGGAAGACTGATGTTCATGGGCAAGATAATATTGATTCTTCTTCAGGGTGACAGGAGCAACATTAAGGTGCAGGAACAATGAATGTTGACTAGTTCTATCGATTTACCACTGAAACCTATGTGTCTGAATATTTTGTGTGTGTTTTTCTAAGATTAACAATTTTGGAAGCAGATTGATCATTAGGAGGGTAGGAAGGCCCAACAACTTTATTCTGTATTTAAGAAAAATAAGGTATTCTATGAGAAAGAAACCAGTGATACCTGTAGACCTGTGGCCTGTATTGCTTTGCTTCCCACTGTAATTATACCCTTGTATTCCCTGTGTTTCATGACTGTAATATGCCTAGGTTCAGTCTCCTGTATTTCCCAAATGCCCCAGAAAACAGAAAATTTGTGATGAGAAATTAGTAACAGACATATTTCTAGCTCATTACTGTCTCTTTCCTTGACTTAGGCCACATGGTGCTCCTAGTGCACACCTGGGTTTTGAACTTCTTGTCTGTACTTATGAACTCCCAGTACATTAGGCAGGTTTTTGTGGTGATATTGGAGGAGAATGTTTAGGCTTTTCAAACTCATGTTCTCTAGATCACTTAAGACTGCGCTTAACTTCAAGCTGATGAATAGAAACAGTTGTGCACTTTCTGGGATGAGATGGGCACTTTCAAAGTTAGATTGCTATGTTCTGAAAGAAATCTCTATGTTTCATATGGATTTTTGCATTTTACTAAACTTCAAAGATACTAGGTGACATTTAATATTTTGTTCTTTTTTTGTCATTCAGGAGTACTTAATTCTTCAGAAAACTTCTAAGGTAGATGTGGACTCAAGCGGAAAGAAATGCAAAGAGAAAATGATTAGTGTACTGTGTGAGACAAAAGTACAGTCACAGCATAAAAGGTATAATTTAGTACTGTTGTGGATAGAAAAGTAACAGAATCGATAATTACATTCTGACAAATCTAGGCATATTCATGAGTTTCCTTTTTACAATGTAGGTTTCAGACGTTTGAAGTCAAAGAATATTCAACACTGGATGAGCTACAAAAGGAATTTGAAACTGCAGGACTTACAACTCTTTTCTCTGAGTTTGTGCCTCCTCTCTTAAAATTAAAAGAAAACACTGGACCCTTGGACCAAAGCAGTAGTTGACTGCAGATGCTGATGGAAGATGAAAGGACGGATTTGGCAAACAACATTAAAGCTTTTCTACAAAAAATGCCAGAAGTAGCCATCCTCTTGCAAGAAGGAGAAGGCAATTCATACATTAAGAATTGATAATTTTTTGACATTTATGTATTGATAACTTTTTCCAAGGAATGCAGAGTTAATTGCAATAATTGCATGGCAAGCATGAGAGATTGGGAAGACATCATGTTAAAATAATAGTCTTCTAGTTAGACTCTGTTTTGCATTCCCTGTTTTTCAGTGTTTTGGTTTTTATCTCTCATGGTAGTGGTTTTTCATAATGGCCTGCTAGAAAGCATGATTAATTTTGTGTTGAAAGCTTATATGAAGGTATTTCTGTAAAAAGCATAGCAAACAGAGAGTTGAATGTTTGAGTACAGCATATACTTAATATCCCTTAGGTGTTCATCTTCTAACTTTTTTTTCTCCATTTATTTGACTATAAATGCTAGACTGTTGATTTAAAGAAAAAGCTCATGTCACTTGGAGCCTGAAAAAACTTAGAAGTGTCTTTTTGAATGTTAGTTTTTATTCTAAAATGTATAAAAACACCCAAGTGGAGAATTTAAATTGATTAAAAAGCTAAGGTAAAGCCATTCGTAATATTTTCTTTGATAGTTTACAGATTCCTTTTTGCACTTTATCTGGTTTTACTGTCTGTGCATCTTTATATATCTTGATTCAATTAAACTGCCAGAGCAGTATATATACAGACTTCAGTCCTCTGTCTCTCAAGACTTCTGTCAAGTCTTCTGTCATTTGAGAAGCTGGTAAGTTATAACTCCCTATTAAAAATTCCTGACCTTTAGCATTTATTTTTTTTGATTGGTCAGTGGTCTTGGCCAGCCTATAAATTTTTTTATCACTAGTCTGTGTTTTACTTCAGTATAATGTTACAAATTATATACATCATTTTTACAAATTCAATTGCGCAAGTTCTGTTTGCCTAGGGAAAATTGGATACTTATTTCTTTTAATTATTAATGTCCTTTGGTTTCTATTTTACCTGATACCATTCTCTAGCAAGACTAGATAAATTGTCCAGTAGTAAAAATTTTGAATTAATGAGTTTCTCAGTAACTAGCAATGCCATTTCAATTGGTTTTAACATGTAGCTAAACATGGGCTTTACTGCTCTCTAAAACTCACTCCCAGAAGCCAGATGTATTAGGTATTCTTTGTTAACCAAATACATTTGATCAACTCAGTGTAAATTAATTTATCTCCTTTGTACTGGAGGAAGGCTGGTACAATTTGGTTAGTTCCCATAGTGTGGTTTGGCAAATGATTATGTAAGACATTTTGATTTCCAGGTTCATACTCAGACCATGAGATCATACCTCTTTCTTTGTGTATAATAGAAAAGCAACTAAAGCAAACTATTAAGATTTTTAGGTTTTACTATTTGAGATATCAAATGCATAACAGGTTGTAGACTGTTTGAGTGTTTTTTAAGTTTTTAAGGAGTTTGGTAATTTTCATAATATGGAGTGTCTCAAATACATATGTTGCATGTTATTTTATGCACCGAGGCTTATTTAATACGACAGTAGCAAAAGCTCTTCTTAATGAGTCTTTCATGTGTAGCACATAGAGTACTTCAGGCACAGTAGAAAACAGTGGGTTAAACAGGTTTTACAAATCAGTTCTATATTATTTTGAAATGGCTTCCTGAGAGAAGGGAAATCTAACTTTCTGTCATTTTAAGTATGCGGAGATGAATTTTTACTTTTATAAAGAATAAAACACAAGTACCTTTAAAATATTAAAATAACATGTATTTTAAATTACAGTTTTCAGAATTCAGCTATTCTCAGTTAAAATACCTATGTTGAAAAATTGTGTGTCAGTGGAGTATAAAGTCTTGAAAAGATGCAGAGGCTCTCTCCTTATACTATGCGATAGATCTGACAAGTATCAAAACCAAGAAAAGTCCTATGCATGTACAGTGTAAGAAAACGTAATCAGTATCTCTCTGCATATTTAAATGCTGTAAGGTTTTGCCAGAAGGATTTTATGTCCTCAGCCACATCTTTACTTTAAAATGCTCCACTTTTCTGGAAAGAGCATTGTAAGGTACTTCAGCACAACCTATATCACAATCTTGGCCATTAAAATGTAGCTGGGACCTTATTCAACATGCATATAAATCAGTTGTATATGCTTTCTGTTGATTTTGGGAATTGGGTTGAATAGCGTACCTAATCATGTGATCTCAAATTGCATGTGACTGCAAAAATAATTGAGGCATACAGTTGTTGTGGTCATCTTTCTTGCAAGATAGATGCAGGCTCTCCAACTTTTTCCACCCTACTATAAAAGCTACTGTAATTAGCTGCATAAGAAAAGCCATTTTGTAGGGTCAGTGGTTGCCAGTTGCACTTGGATATAAATTCATGTATTTTCTTGAATATTGTTGCCTGGTGCCTTCTTGATTAACTATTTGGTCAGAGCTAGCATTCTGCAACAGCCAATTTGAAAAACGTAAGAACAGTTAAAGAGCAAATGACAGGTGGGTAAGTTGCAGCTCACTTCTGATCTGTGCTCATCTTGCCAAATGAAGTTGTAAGAAGCTAGGTGATTTCTGTATTTCAGGAGTTGTAAAAAGCAGTTTACACAATGGATTTTTATCATAGTTGAATTTGTTACTAACTTACATTGGACAAATCAACAAGGTCAGTGTAGGAAAGGACTGTAGTTTTTTTGCTTGGTTTGATGTGCTTCGGGAGAATTACAAATCTGATCAGCTTGATATTGTTCAGACAGCAGAGAACATGAAAACTGATGTCAGTCTGATTCTGTCAAAGCAAATGCTTTTGCCTACCCATCAATCAGTCACTTATTTTGAAAGGTAGGAGGATATCTTGTGTTCAGACAAGTAAACAATATTTTTAAAGGTTGTTCTTTTGGAAGGATGTTGCAGCTGTCTGTTAACTGATGGTTTGTTTGCATTTATTGTAAGAAGAGATGGGCAAGCCCGTGAGCCCCTGGGGCACAAAAGTCATTGAAATCGATACTGTGGTGCATGTTCTGCCCTGCAAGGGAACTGAAGCAGGGAAACAAAGTCAAAACTCCCGAGAATCGTTAAAGAATGCATATCAGTGTCTAAAAAGTTAGTGAAGTGTATATAGCTATCAGAATCAGACAATTCAATTGCAAGGAAAAAGAAATCCACAAATTAAAAATGGCTTAACAAATAAGAAGCTACATTTCTTGTGGATATTGTATTATAAATAGTTTTTTTGAACAGCATGGTTAGTAAAGCCTCATTTCCTGTGGGCTTTCTTGTTTCTAAACAATTGCACATGTGAAGCCTTTCTTGCAGAAGAGACATTCATGGTGGTGCTCTCCCAGGTGGGTTCCCCAGTGCCTGATACTGATTGTGCTCTCTGCATAAATCACTGAATCATCAGTAGCATATTGCTTCTCTGCTACCTGTTTTCATCAAAGTTATAGGAACTTGGTTTCTTTCAGGCTGTTAACCTCTCATTTTAATTGAAATCAGTTGAATTCAAAACGTCTAGAAGAATTTTGTAGTATAAATATGCATGCTTCCGTATGGACAGCACAGTCCCATAACTGTAGTTTCCTTTGAAGATCAGGCTAAAATGAAAGTTGTTGCCATAGGACTGACTACTTGAAGAACCAAGGTTTTAGGACAAAACTGAGGTTTGATTGGTCTTTTTGAATCCCTTGGCTTATTAAGTGTGAAGAAGACAAAAAATGGGTTAAGAGAGAAAGAAAGATACATAGAAACAGGAGCAAACCCCCAAACCCAACATCAGCCCTGTTTGCACAGTTGTTTTTGCATGAATACATTGCATCCAGAGCATCCATTCTCATCCTGAAGAGATGTGCTCAATCTGCACAAGGGTTGCTAAACCGCAGTTGAATGAATGTCTTGGGTGGGCATCTGCCAGTCTCTAGAAGAGATGGCACTGGCTGTGTTGGTCAGGTTTGTTGGTGAACGGCATGTGTTCACTTTTTCTGCTCCTTTCATATGATTCATGAGTGTTATATGTCTGCATTTTCTGTGGTATGAGAAGAAGAATGGTCTGGTCATCTGAGGAATGCTTCTTTCTCATTACCCTTTGTGCAGCAAGTGTAAACTGAAGTAAGCAAAAGGGCAACATGAGATCCAGATAATTTTTACTATTACATGTAACATCAGGTCTTTCTACATATGTATGCTACTACTACTGCAGAGTGGTGATGTCTGTGGAAGCAAGGACATTGGAGTGCTAACAGATTAAGTTACTCAATTCTGCAAGAAATCAATCTTTCTACAGTTTTCGTTTTTTTGAATTGTTACTGACCGCCATTGTGACCAAGGTCTGTAGATAAAAACCTGTCTTGGCAGAGGGAGGCACAGGAATAAAACTCCCTTCTTTTCTGTATTAATCTTTCAAGGCATTATCTATAGCATTAATACGTACTATTTGTATTTAAGGGGTTTTATTATTGTCTCTTGGAAAGAAACCTTTATGAGCAGCACATACTGTGAAGTAGCCTACCATTCCGGAGAATAGCATGACTTCAGTGGAAGTAATGCGAAGTTTCAGAGGAGGGAAATACTTTCAATGGGGACATCATCAGTATTGGGAATTCACCAGCTTTTATTACTTATTCAATCTCATTAAAATTATAATTCTTGCACCCTGTCCCCCACCATTTGTTATTTGCTGTTACAGGGAGGATGAGACACTATAAGAACTCATAAATGAAAATCCTTGACACAATCGATTAAAAAAAATTGGAAGTATGTTTGATTGTTTTGTGAATAAAGCTAATTTTTGCGGTTTTGTTTCATTTTCCTATAAGAAGACTATTTGTCACTTATTTCTGTGTGAATGATCCACAAAAACACTGATATTAGTATAATTTATACGCATAAGTACTGTAATGAGCCTAAAGAAACTTCTTAGGGGGAAAATACTTTGTTTACATTGCTTCTTTTAAAAATAGCTTAATAAACCCTACAAATGAATGATTTAAAACCTAGTGTCCCTTGATTTGTTCAGTTTTATCTGTGAAAATACAAACATAATCATGTTATAGTTCATTTGAAATAAGATGATGAAATGTTGCACAGACTGTATTTCTGCCAGAGTTTGAGACTGAAATTGCTTATATTATGAAATAGAGCAATTGCTGGAGTCAATTTTCATATATCTTATAGTAGCATTAAGCATTATCATCCTGTCTTTTTGTGGATAACACATGCAACACTGGCAGCACTCTGTTCTGGTTTTATATTTTATATGTATACTTAATTTTATGTTATCTGATGCAAGAGTTATGATTGTTTATATGCTTAATTATAGACATAAATGGAACTTGAAATATAAATATGCTAATGGCATTTTGCAGTTATTGTTCTGTGCTATTTTCAGATATTGGCTTTTATATGAATATTAGTTGGTGTTTTCTAACCTCAAAGCATTAACCTGCAGTGAAGAAAACTCTTCAGAGTGACAGAAAAATTTGCCTAAAAGACGCATTAATTTAAGGAATTCTTTGAACTCTAAAAATGAATCCCTTAATATTTTCAGTTAATTATGCATTCAGGTGGTTTAATTTTATGCTAATAAGGTAACAACCATTACACTTTTGATTTTCTTTGTGTTTCTTAATGTAATACAAGTAATCTGTTTGTATCCTGCATTAGAACATAGCTGGTGATGGAATTGGGGCTGATATTTTATTAGCGTTTCCCATTGTAAGTATCTATGATTCATTATATGTATGCGTTGTTATCTATTATAACTTGAATGCAGAGAGTCATTTTAGGATGAAACTTGATACAAAAGATCTTTGCATGAGAACAATAACTCTACTTTGTGCTTCTTTACCTATTGTCACCTTTTACATTCCTGCAAATAAGAAGTGAAGACCGATTTCTATGGGAAGTAGTCAAATGATCACAGTTTTCTTGAGCTGAACTTAACAGGCCAACTCACTGGGTTACACTAGATCTTGATACCTGCTGGTTGGAGGCAGGGTGCTCTCTACACCTTTATGGGACCACTTTTGGCAACATCTGACTGCTCCACTGAAGCAATTAGCTGGATATTTCTTGAACTTTACGCAGAGAATTGAGGGAGCTAACTTCACCTGTGCAGAAAATGAATGGTTGACTGCTGCTCGATCTGAGCTTTACATCAGGAGAGCAGCCTGGTACTCCTTTTATGTTAGTGCCACAGGGGCTAATAACCTAAAGCTTACGCTTGCGCTAGTCACAGAGAAGGCTGCAAAGCAAAATCAGTGCCACGGTTTTAAGACTGAAGGTGCTAAAATCAAAGTACCTTTACCGTTCTTGGGATGCACATAGAAAAAAATCAACGCAAAATGGTTTTGTTGGTCTCTGATCGATCACTAATCTGTGGTAATATACAGAGGCAGGGTACATTTTTATGGGAGTTGATGCTATGAGTACCTTTCAGTGAAGATAATATAAAAAGCAGTTCTTTTTTAAAGTAAAATAACTGAGTTACTTGTGAGAACACTGTCCACGTGAGATGCTGAAGAGAAGCTGAGCTGTATGGATAGAGCTGTGCCAGAGGCTGATTTTTATTTGGTAGAACTGGAGGTGTTAGAAAGGAACAGACGGCAATAAAAACACTGGTGATGTGGCTCTCAGAGAAGCCAAAAGAAACTTTTTTTGGATGGATTACTCTCTGGAAAGAGGTTTGGGAATATGAGCAAAGAAATTGCTACTGTATCCAAGCTTCAAGTAGAAATGCCTGAAATAAATACACAGCTTCATTGTCATTTTCTCTTTTTAGCAGAAACAGCATGTAGAACTGAGAACAAGTAATGGAGGTGTTCACGGGTATAGAGATGACTCACCTCACGCAAGAGCTGTAGGCTGTCCACAAAGGAATTGGAGCAATTCTTAGAAATTTTCCTCAAATGACCCAGGGATGACAGAGGCTTTGTTGAGGCAACAACCTCTGAAAGTCTCATAAGGCTGGGAAACCAGGCTGTCGTACCTCCGGGTGGTTGGGAAGATTGATGGAAGAGGTGACCAGCGGCTCCCAGGAGCAGATTATCTGCAAAATATGGGTGTTTTGGAAAGCAAGGACTAAGAGGGTTGACAAATCACTTTCAGGAAAAAAAATGTCCGCTTACATGTGGAATCAGAGAACGCAGGTAAGTGTTTAATTTTTGTGAGACTTTTTCTGCATTGATATAGAGACCTGGTGTGGAGATGTTAGATGGTCCGTGCTCAAATAGTGCATAATGTCTTGGGAGGCTGATATATTTCAGTTCCACATCAGTTAGAAAGATCATTTTGGATGATAATGGTGGTCAGTGGCATTACAAGATTTAAGTGCTGCAAACCTATTCTGGGTCAAGGATTTGCGATGGGATTAAGAACCACCCTTTAAGTATGGGTTAAACAAGGCACATTTTGAGGTACTGGTATGGCAAAGGAGGACTTCAAGGTTACCTTTGCATTGACAAGGAGCCAAATGCTGGAAACTCAGCTGGGGTGTCAGAGTTTCTGGGCTGTACAGTACCTGGAGAGTGCCTGGAGCTTGACACAGAGCGCATGTCTTTCCTGTCAGCCATGCACTAGTTTTCTTTCTTTTTTTTTTTTTTTTTTTTTTTTTTACTTAAAGGCAGCTGCAGTAAGGGAGCTGGAAGCTGCTTGGTATGAATTCTGTTATTTACTTCCTATAATACTAATTATTAAAAGATGCTACAGGTTTCCTTCAGACTAATTTTGAAGAATCAGGGGAGTGCTTTTTAAAACAAATAAAGGAACAGTGATAAAACCTCAGGAGAAGCTGTTCATTTACATACTGGTGCTGTGAAAGAAAATTATCATAAGAAGGACAATCGTAAAGCAGCGCGGGAATGTAGACATGTCCCCAAACCAGTCTAGAGTTGCCATCTCTCTGAGCTCCTGGCAGAAGCTGACGTTGGTGCTCAGCAGAGGAGAACAGGTATCTACACAGTAGTGCCAGTTGCTGGCACTAAAGAGCTTTTTGTGGGGGGAGACTGGGGACAACTAAAGGCAAAGGCAGAGCTTGGAAATACAGGCAGCACGCTGATGATTTTTAAGGTCTCAGCTTTTAAACAACCATGGAAGCTCAGCTACTCAATGTGTAACAGTCTTTGTAATACCCACAGGAGCTCTGGTACTGGCTCAGAAATACTTACTTAACTGATCAGATCTATTCGAAAAGGCAATGAAATTGCAACCATGTAATCAGTTCCAAAGGGAGACTGTGATTGTAGAAACTGAAGCTATTCAGTACTGGGGAGCACTGGTTTTGCAAGCTGGACAGTTGGAATATTCTCGGTAGCTGGGACAACAAAAAGCTAATCACTGGGCTTTTTTGCATAGTTATTAGTAATAGGTATGTAAAAAAGGGAAATAATTGATTCTTACTCATGTAGTTCATGGCTTTTTTTCTAGAAATTCATTGCTAAGTTGAAACAAATGAGTTGTGGATAATTGTTCAGCAGCAAACTAAAAAGTTTTCCTGCCTTTAGGTAGAATGTGAGATTGAAAGTCCTAGAGAAATTGTAGCTGTTAGGTTTCCTATGGATCTGAAGTAGGAATGGGTTACAGCTCACTGAAAATTTCTTATTAACAGCAAATATTAAAAGCGGAGCAACTAATGTTACAAAAATTCACTTGCTGTGGAATAAACTACCACAGAGAAAGATGTGTGTGTAACTCTTGTTACTCAGTATTTTGCAGGGATTCTTAGGAGTAGCAGCAAGGGGGTCTAAGATTTTTATGGATAGAAATAAGGATTATTTTTTTTTTCTTTTTTTTTTTCTTAGCCAGGAGCAAGAGATTCTATTTATGCCATTTTCCAATAGCAGAAAGAAAAGGGATGTACTTCTGGAAGCATACCATGAAGGGGTAACAGAACTTTTACCAAGTCTGTAGGTCTCGTTCAAAAGTTTAAAAAACTTCTGAGTTTAAAAAACATAAGTTTAAAAAACAAATAAAACCCAAAACACACACACACGGAAATACCAAAGTCTTTCTAAAGGATTCTGTTTCTTTATCCTGAACAGAAGATTTTTTTTCTTGTGTAACAGACTTATTTTTGTAGTGGCCAGTAGCAAGCAAGAGAGGAAGCAGAGGCCTGGGAAAAGATTACTTTCATGGCAAAACATAGCTTGTGGCAATCTGACGCGACAGCTCTTAGGTTGTGCACAGACGTATTTGAGAGACTACTGTCTGCACAGGTAAGAAGTGGTTTTTGTTTTGTTTTGTTTCCTATTAAAGCCAGAGGGGGTGCTGGAACACGCCAAACCCTTTGAACAAGAACCAGTATGTGAACAAATAACCTGCAGTAAACCTCAGGTTGTCCCTCCTGGTCAAACATGATGTGAGTTGTTCTAAAAGGTAGTAATTTCCCTTTGGATGCAAAGTAAAAAGGGTGGACTTTCCACTGAAGAACAGGAAACTGAGGCTCCGCAGAAACAGGAAGCTTTGGCAGTTCTGGAAAATTATTGCACACTGTGGCAAGAATCAGAAACGTTAGCAGACTGCTCTTTGTTTTGTCCGTTTTGTTTCACAGCCCCTTTTGTACTGAACGTAGACAGGAGAGCAATGAAAAGGGCTTGTGCAGCGATTGGCTTGTGACGGCAGCATCCTAAGGTTTTCAGTGATGAAGTGTCATTTCCCTGGAAAACAATAGCTGGCAGTGGTAAAGCCACTGCTTCCCATGGAGGATGGTCGTGGTCAGGACAGACTGGGTGTCGCTTCAGTTGCTCCATTTGCCAGTACTGACCTGAAGAGGAGAGCAAAGGTTTGCTTGTTCAAGGAGTGGGTTTGTGCTGAAAGCAGTGGTCTTCCTCGCTTTCTCCTGCGGTTTGTGTAAGTGCAGGCACTGTCTGAGGGAGCACCAGGTGGGCGTGAGTTCAGTCTGGCTGGCCCCAGAACTGAGAAAGCAACTCTGGCAGCTGGGGCTGGAAGAAATGGGAAAGCAATGTGCTTTTTGTCCAGGCAAAGGCGGCAGAGGCTGTTCCTGGCAGCGGCTGTCCCTGGCCAGCCTTGTGACAGGCACAAGGGGTTAGGTGGGCATCAGCACTGGTTTTAGGCTGCATGAGAACTGACACTGACAGTGCCTCTGGGGACACCTGACTGTCACACCACATACATTATATGCCACATTATCCCATTAACTGTCCGAGTTGTTGAACAGGTTGTTTTTATATATGGGCAATTCTTGCCCTGACGCTAGGGACCATCTTGCTGTCGTAAGGATGGGAAGACCTTAATTCCAGAGCTCTGTGCTGCAAAACACCATCCTTTTGTGTTTTTACCGTGAAATGCCTTTCTATTCGTAAAGGTTAAGAAAATGACCAAATAGTGAAAGTCAACTACACAGTAAAATACCGACAGTTACACGATGCAGACTGTCAATCTGAGAATCCATCCACTCTCACTTATATAAATGAAACAATAATTGTTTGTTCCTCTTCAGAAATATAGTTTATGGAGCCTATATAAAGGCAAATTATTTAGTGCAGTGCAAGGAAAATTCTTTTTCCTATCTGAAACCAATTTAATATTAACTGATGAAACCATTAGAAGATACTGAGACCAATATGAATCCCTTCAGTGGAATACATGATGTGGAGGAGTGGCTTATCTCACAAAAAGCCTGCCTCCATTTTGGAGGTAATGGGGTTTTTATTTTTTCGCTTTCTTAATCGTAAAGGAAGAGAAAGGGATAGATCTGCTAGAATACTCTCCTTATCGTCTTTCCAGCCTATGCTTTCATGGAGAGGAGTAGCTGAGTTGAAAGGGGCAAAATCCTGACTATTGTGCTTTCCCTGAGATAAGGAGTATTTTAGAGTCCCTTGTCTCATGCATGAAACCTGGTAAAAGGCAGTTATATTAACATATGGAAGAGTTTTGGGGAAAAACAGATCTTAGCCTCAGGAGTCTGCTTTTGACTCTTGGTTTGTCTGGGTGTTTTATATGTCTTTGAAAATGAATGCTAAAAGGGGGACTATGAGCCACGGGCTGAGATTGCTGCAGTGACCTCAAGAGGTGAAAGCACCAGTGAAAAGGTCTGTTTTAAATGTTTAAGGAATTAATAATTGCTGAAAAGTGCAGATTACTAGAAGAACAAGCATCTTATATGCCATGTTACAGACAGATCCGGCACTCATGGGAGGCATTTGTGACAACAGTCTTTCAGTGGGTGACATTTATGTACATGATAGAGAGACAAGACCTCTTTATGTAAAATTTACAATGAGCTGTCTAATGTCATCAGTTTTTTTAGGCTTAAAAAATTCCTTCTCTCATAAAATTAACTCCTCGTGTTCGGCAATCAGCTTTTGGGGGTTGTGGAGGACAGCCCCACAGGCGCATGTGGCAGTGGATGCACCGGGAGGCTGCGGGGCTGGGGACCCGAGGGGGGACGGGGCAGGATGCTGCTGTCCGTGGGCACGTGGGAGCCCAAAGGGCTGTTTGCAACGGCTGCCGCTGCTGTTGGACTGAGCCTGGCAAAGGAGATGGAGGGGAAAATGTGTCGTTACCCTTGTTTTTTCTGAAAGCCTATTTGGGAGTTGGGAAGGAGCTTTTATATCGCTTTTTAGTGATATAGGGCCAGGAAAGAATTACAAAGTAGAGAAGAAATAGAGTGGAAATACCGAACGAGGGAGAAGGAAAAAGACATTGGACTAGAAACCGATGCTAAAACCAGTGTGTGGGAATGGAGCAGAGAGTGCCAGACAGAGTGCAACGAGTGAAAGCAGAAAGTGTGGATGGAGACCACTGGCTGCAGCGAGGCTTTGCGTGGGTGCTGCCCCCCCCCCCCCCGCCACCGCTGCCCTGCACCTGGGGGCTGCGGGGCGTCACGCCTGCCTCCCGCCTGCCCTGTGGGTAGCAGCCCCGCTCGCTGACCTGCAGGCCCTGCTGCTTGTGTTTCCAAGCAGAGACATCTCCTGCACAGGCAGCTTCCCCCGGCGCGGCTCGGCTCGGCTCGGCTCAGCTCAGCTTGGCTCAGCTCTGCTCTGCACGCGTCCTCACCTCTTCCCCTGGCCTCCTCTCGGAACAACGTCGCGTGGTCTGAGCCTGCCGCTTGGTCTCCCAACCTTTGTAAACCCCAGGTGTAGGCACTGGCTGCTTGGATCCCTTGTTGGAGCAGGTGGCTTCTACGTGATGGAGATCAAGAGAAAACAGTATGGTCGGACTTTAATTAAACTGGGAATTTCCACTGATGGTGAGAACCCTAGTGAGAGATTTGTGGCATTGTTCACCCATAACGCTTTCAGGTTTACGATGTAGGAATTGATAATCACTTTTAGTAGAAAGCCACAAACACTGTGTCTCTTGAAAGCAGCGAGATTCTTCAGTCCCTCAAAACCTTCCAGCAAACTAAACCTGGCAATCACTAGGTGTGTCCAATCTGAATTAATTTTAATAAAAGGAAGTCTATATGCTAGAGTTTTTGTTGGGTGATAAATGGACAAGGCTTTGGATTCAGCCATCACCTGACATGCTTACCTTCAAAAAGAAGTGTTTTGTTTTAGAATATTGTAAGTGGCACCTGTGGGGGGGTTTGAAGGACAAATCCTGACACACTGTCTCTGTAGGATGCAAGTTTTTGTCCAAACTTTGGAGAACATGGCGAAGAGGATATGTACAGGGAGGCTACATTTTGCTGAGCAACACTGAAAAGACAACTTTGTGCATGGGCTTGAGAAATCCACAGAAGTGAGTGGATGGCTCTGGGGAAGCGATGGCCCCACCGGGTCTCTGACCACATGCTTTGGCTGGCTGTGGTCCCTCTGGATCCCCTTTATCCTGTTTAATATGGCAGTAGTAGGTGCAAGAGAAGCTTTATGGTGAGGATGTGTGCTCCCCCTGCTCTCCCAAAACTTTGCCTTCTCGCTGAGCCTGCTGTGTCCCTGATTTAATCCAGAATAAGCTGGATTTTGCTAAGAAGTGCACTAACCCATTCAGATACGGTCTTAGATCTGGCAGGCTGCAGCGCATCAGAGTATTTTGATAAGCATCGTGTCTCCTTGGAAACTACTACTTAGCAGTAACTTGACGCTACATTTGGAGTGTTATGATTAATTTAAGCCTTGCTTCTGCAAAGACACATGGTACAGGCCTCCTCCCTCCTACAGAAGTGAGGAGTCTTGTTGAGCTTATCAGAACAGCTCGCATGTTTGAAAGTGTCCCTGTGGGGTTTAGGAGTTCTTCTCTGAATCTCTTCAGGCTCTGCTTTAAGCTCGTTGGTTATAAATCTCACTTGTTATCCTTAGGTATATTTTTAGGACTCTGTTGTCTAATTTGATATTTTAAAAACACTTCTAAAAAGTCTACCTCTACAGTTATGAATAAATATAAAGCTCCTTCTGAGGCCATTAAATAGTATTTTAATTAGACTGGCAAAATTGCTTTTGGCTTGTCTTTAAAGTCTTTAGTATCTTATTTCTATTAGCAAAATGGTAATCAACGTTAAATTCTAAAATGTAACCAAAGTAGGTCATATTTTTATTAACTGGAGATAGATAATGAATGTGCCCTATATAAAGATTTGGATTAAATCTTCTGAGATGCTGAGGATAGTGTTTTAATTAAGGTAATCCTTATTTGCATCTAACAAACACTATTGCTGCTTAGAAATTTAAGACCTTAGTGATGCATATTAGTGCATTACCTCAATCTAATAGAGATTTAACACTTGTATTTGAAGTAGCAATCTGTCATAAATTAAGAGCATTTGCATAATAAATTTAAACCATGTTATTCTTTGCAGAGTTTTATATAATCAAGGAACACATTCAACATTAAAATTTTGTAATTGTTATAGCGCTAGGAAGGTGTACTTTGTTGCCGTTAAACTAGTCCTTGTTTACACCTCCTTGTAATATAGAGAAGTACAGCTATTGCAGCAGTGTACTAAGCTTCTCCTTAGCCCCCCAAGTATTTCGGGACACTTGGCGTAGAGAATTGGGACTCTGTATACCGTCCCACTGAATGCTAAAGTGGGGTTTACAAATAATGCTCTAAAAACTTGATAGAAGAGTTACTAATCTGCATTGTAAGATGTTATGAGTCCAATGTTTGAAGTAGAGATTTGGCCCAGGATACTGGCGAAAGGGCTGTACTTCATACAGTACATTATAGTCTATCAGTATAGATGTGTACACAAAGGCAGTACTCAGCTGATTTTAATGAGAACTTAGAAGTGTTAAGTAATTTTTATGTATTAAATAACATAACGGGAGGCTTTTACATTGAATACATTCTGAGCATCCCTTGTCCACGAAGACCTTATCACTCCTTTGTTTTCTAGGTTGCATTACCTAATTTTTGAGCTCTGCCACTGTACTAATCCACGGGAGTAACAAGTGCAAAGTGAAGCAGACAGACAGACAGACAACTTCTCGTGCACCGCTTTGCTCTCGGTGTGCGCTGTGACGCCAGAGTTAGCTGGAGCTTGAGTAAGAGTTCTTGTAATACCCTTCACTGAGTTACGAGAAATGCTAATTTTTGAACTCGGCAAAAACTTATCCTGAGAAATACCATTCAGGGTGCATGGGGATCCTGTCTGCCTCAACACTTGTTCCCTGAAAGCAGCTGACAGGATGCCTGTGGACCAAGTGTAAGGAATGGGCAACATCTGCAGAGAGACTCTTCCCTGATCCATGTCCTTTTGGCTTTTACTTGCACTGGCTTCTGCTGAGGAGACCATATATCAGTTAGAATCGGTGATGTACAGGGACTTTCTGGCCACGCTTGCTGAACATCGTCCGCAGAGCCCCACTCCCCACAGGGAGGGAAGGATGTGACAGCAGATCTGCTGTCTTCTTCCATTAAAAGCTCTCTCTATGCTGGTGTTACTCTCATTGTGCCAGATGATCTTTCCATTTCACATGGTGGGATGCACAGAACAGAGTCAAAGCAGCTTTGGGTGTGCTTTGTTGAGTTCCTTTATGGGTAGGGATTTCCCTACCTCCTTTAATTCTGCTCTTCCCCATGGGGGAAAACCGTACTGATATTCAAGCTTTAATTTTTGTTTGCATAATCTAACCCTGCTGCTCCATTGGGAACCATGCTGCACAATTCTCTTCTCTTGGGCATTTATGGCCATCAGAAACAGTGTCTTTCTTGCTCACAAACAAAAAGCAAATCAATGGGAAGATCATAAAGATCATCTTTATTAGCTTCCTCTCAGCATAACCCCACAACCATAAAACAACATTGTCCTAGAAATTAATGTTGTTCTATAAATTAGCATAAAAGAATGCTTCTGTTAGGAGTTTCATGTTATATGCAGTCAAGTAACATTTATGTATTTATGTTAAAGTCACTGAGTATAACATATTCTTGCTATCTGTAGATGACAACCATTACAGTAGTCATAGATGAATCTCTCTTTTGGGATGGACAACTTTGCTGTCCTTAGCTTGATATTCTGTTTTGTGGTTTAGTGAAGAATATGAAGGGAAACCAGGATTATGTAGCACAACAGACCAGGCTTGTTCAGGCTCTTCACTAACTGTTAGTGTTCACTCTTTGTTATAAGTGTTGTCCTTTAAATTGGTAATTGATATATAAATTTTACACTCATTTACACTGTTTGCTTTTGGCATCATTAGTTGGCAAATTACAATCTTTCCTATGTTTGTTATACTTTGGATGCTGGTTGCAGTGATTCTGCCTTTCTTCTCTTTTTATTTTAGCATTCCTTAGATTGATGCTGAAAATTGCATGTTATTTTTTCTTCCTTCATAAACCCATGTCACAGAAGTAGAAAGACCTCAGCTATTGAGTTCAAAGGTTGCTAAATTTTGCTGGATAGCATGGCATAAAGTTCGGCTGTGATGAATGGTGCTAGGACTTGAAATAAGAGTAGCAAGTCTAAGAGCATGAGTCACTGTACTAGGTCTTCATGTCTGCAGAAAATTTGTGTGAACTGCTGGCTGAAAGCATTGACAATTTTCCATTAGTAATGAATTACAGTAGTAATTTCATTAATTTCTTCACCTCAGTCAGGATATGTTAGTGTAAGTTGCTTAACCAAGCATCAGAGGAGCCATTGCAGTTAACCTTTAGTCCTTTGCTGTGTAACCAGGACCAGTTAAGAAGTAAATTAGCGTAACATCCCTTTTAAAAAAAATTACTTTAGATAAGCAGCGGACATAATTTTTGCCTGTTTTTAATTTAATAGCAGGTTTATGGTTTTATGCAAAACCATTCACATTACATCTGACCCTCTGGGAGCTGGGTTTTTTCATCTGTGTAATTTGGTGCCTTTTATAATCTGCTGTCTGTTAAATCCAGCACAGGCTTGATTAATGAATTGTGATGAACCAATGCATTAATTTACAGGTTTGGTCTAATACCCTAAAAGGCTACATCAGTGCTTCCAGTTATTAATGCTAATAAACTTGAGAGAAAAAGCAAAGTGAGGACGGGTAAGGGAAGGTAATATGTGGCAAGTCTTGTCTTTATTCAAGCGTTTATGTCTGCAGCTACTTTTCTTACAAGAGAACTGCAAAAGCCCTTGAAAACACACAACATCAAATCAAGAACAGCTTAATAGTGTTTAAAAATATTGTAAAAGTTCTGAAGCTGTCTGTGTTCCATAGTCAAATCCTTTTTCACTGCTGAAAGTCCTTATTCAATGTAGCTTTTCATGCTGTATTTTTAAATACTGTGTAACATAGTTTTGAAGTCCTTTGCTGTTAAATCTGTGGCAGAAACACAATCTTAAATATGAATTTGTCTGAAAAGTCATTCCAGAACCCTGGCAGGTAATAGGTAGGTATGCATATAAGGAGGCATATACATGAGAAAGGTGGGTATTTGACATTGACAAAATTTGCTATGACGAGCAACTCATTCCTAAGATGCTATTGAGGCTTTTAAGATGATCCTTTTGAAGACTTTAAATAAATCTACAAGGAAAATTGCAAAATTTTATTTTATTTAATTTTTTTTTAAACCCTTCATGTGTCTATTGCATGTAATGACTCAAAAGAGTAGAGTATATTCTGTTAAGTCTCAAAAAAGCTGGTACATTGAGGAAAGGGAATAGTAATTGATTTATTTATTTTTTATTGAGAAAGTAGGGTTTGGGAATGGGATAGTAATATAGTGTGAAGATTTTAGGTTGGTGTAAAAAAAGTATGAAATTTTGTCTTTGATGCTGAGCCTTTAGATCTTGAAAACATCTTAAAACAGCATAGAAGTTCAAAGAAGGGACTGTGTGTCCTCTCTCCTTGGGTATTAGCTCACAATACTGGAGCTCAGACTTCTTCAAATTACAATTCCATCCTTGCCTTGTTCTGATAAATATAATCTAAGAATTATTATTTTAGACATTGATGTATCCATCTTTCTGTCTATTAAAATATAGCATGACGTTTAAAGCCCATTTTAGCAATCATGCCTCAGGCATTTTCTTTCTAGTGGGGTACAGGAATTTTTACTTGTCCTTGAGATAAATGACACTGGTATAGAATTGGCATCTCTAAGTCTTGCTTCAGCATCTATGGCACCAAAGTATTGCTGGAAATGTTGGAATGAGATGGAGAAATTAACACTGTTTAGGCTGAGCAAAATAATTTCCCCCTGCTTCTGTTGCTTCTTTCACTTCCTTACTGTTAGAGAGAGAATAATCTCTGCTACATCTTGGCTATTTTAATAGGATTCAGAACACATGATCACATTAGATACTGTACCTGAGGCAATCTGTGTTTAGACTGGTGATAATTACATGCAAAAGTCATTCAACAATGAGGCAATTAATGCTGATGAACTGTAATAAAGTCAGCTGTCAGCAATAGATATTGCTGGCAAGTTTCCTAATCCTATATTTATAATACTTTGAAATTCCCTTATGTTCTATTCTATAATGCATTTCTGTTTAATGGGTTTAAAAAAATCCCAAGAAGTTTACCATCAGAAAATATTGCCAGCAACATATTTATACATGACACAAATATGAACAAAGAGGTCAGAAGTCAGCCTACTTATCAGATTTACTCCAGCGATTGGTGTTTACCAAAGAAGATGATAGACAGAACAAGGCAAATCCTCTAACTCTCTTAGCAGAGGAGAGGGAAAGCATTAGAAGCAAAGGAACGCAGGGCTTACACTTCCCCTCATTGTTGATTAACAAGCATTAAATTATGCTTAATGTCAGTTGTAGGCAGGTCATTGTAATGTGGTGTCAGTGTAAATTAGAAGATCAAGCCAGTTGGTGTCTTGGATTTGCAAAATTCTGAAATCTGAGTACTTCGCTGCAGAGACTTAGTTTTGTGAATTTCTTAGTTATCCTAATTGGTTATATGGCCAGATTAATTTTCTCATCGGAAAATTCCATTATAAAACCATTATTCTGTAGAACAGAAAGCAGACAGTGACTCCCAAGCTTTTTTCCCTTTCCACAGGCAACTATGAAGTTGCAAGGGGTGGGCTGGTAGGAGGAATAAAGTGTCCTCCCCATTAAACTTTATTGAACATTACAAAGGCAGTGGAGAGCTATGCACCTTTTCCTGTGGATCAGTTGCAGTGACTTGGTGGACTACAGTCCAGGAACCACTCCTCTGACATGAGGTAGGTGGAAAATATGAAAGAAACTAGTACAGGGTACAGACGTGATAGCTAACAAAAGAGTACATATCCTTCTGTGAAATGATATATAAAGTCTAAATGTGGAATAGTTTTAAAATGGCAGAAATAACATTTATCTCTTTGCTAATCATGTGTCGTTATAGAGCTGTTGTGCGTTAGGCTTAGGGCAAGAGCTTGCTCTGGATCTCCTGGAAGAGCTGTGCTGGCAGGAGCACTGAAAACCAGCATTTCAGGGAAGGACCCCTTTTGTCAGAAGCTTTCTCCCTTTGTTTAGGAATGTAGTGGGCAACACCAGTGAGGTGTTTTCTTCTTTGTATGTTTTCTTATTAAATATAAAGGCATTCTCTTTCACACCAGAATGGCCGAAGGGAGTATCCGTGTATGTCTCTCTGTTCTCCTTCTTTTCCCTGTTGGCTGTGGTTAGAGCCCTTGCCTGGGTGCACTGGTGGTCTAAGCCAACATGTCTCTTCTCACACTCTTCTTTTACCTGCCTGTAGCAAAACCAGCATTGGCCATCCCACAGTGCAGTGAGCAGCTATTAAATACAGGTTCAGTAGCTGAAACTACACGGTATTTTCTATTTTAGCTGTTGTACTATGTTAATCACTAAAAAACATGCACAGCCAAGGAAAATCTGGTTATGATAGTTGAAAGTGTGTTGTGGTGAGTGTTAAGCTTATGAATGATGGTTCATGTGTACAAGCCCCTGGTTTCAGTTAGAAAAACTCCAGTATTTGGGATGAGGTTAAGTTTCTAGGGTGAGGTTAGAGATGAATCACAGATGGGTTTTGGCTTTTGGCTTTTGGCTTTAACATCTACTAATCTTTTTCCAGCAGCTGACAGAAAGATTGTATTGAACTAGATAAACTGTACAAAATTCCTGCTGGTTTAACCTGAAATCATGTGATAGAAAGGTTGAGAGTTGGAAATGAAAAATGTAATGGAAAATGTTCCTCATGAAGTGTTGAAGGCAACCTGCAGCAGAGCCCCAGCAGGAGACAGGTGAGAGTCAGAAGGGGCTCACCTGGGTCTCTCTGAGCATGGAAAAATTCTGTTTTGGCCTGTCTGCTGTTGGCTGCTTGTGTCCTTCGGGAGTGGAAGGGAGAGGGGAAACTGAAATAAGGACCCTTATGTCAGTGGGGAGATGGGGGCCTTGACACAGGGAGACAGAAAGGCGAAGGCAATGGGGAGTCAGGGGAGAGGCAGTGATGAAGAAAGAAGTTAATGCTGTGAAAGAAAAATGGGTGTGTGTGTGTGTGTGTGTGTGTGTCACCTCTTTCCCTGTCTGCAGTGAAGCAGGTAACAGCAACATGGTATGGCTTTTACTTGCTAGTTAGATCTGTAAAGTATTTAAACATCTGTTACACTATATAATAACTCCTTAAATTGCTCAGGCACTTATGGTATAAGGCAATGATGCAAACTGCATAAACAGGCTTGTCTCTAAAGTCAAATGTAGGACATTACTCTGGTTTTCTTACTTCTCCACTCTTTGCTGGGAGAAACGGTCTTTTCCAGTGACTGGGTGGCTTATTCTGCCTATTGAGCAGGTTCGTGCACCGGCCTTTCTTCCTATGTTACATCAGTATGAGAAAAAAACTTTTAAAAAGGAGAAGGTGAACAAATGTCCAAATTAGGATGTTATGGCCTGGATGGGTGGGTGACTAGGTGGATACAAATGTGGTTGGGTGGTGGGTCTCCCCCTGCATGTCACAAGTGGAGTATCAGGAGTCTATGCAGGGACGTGGCCTGCTTGACATCCCTGTCAGTGAGCTGGGGAGGTGGCGGAGTGCGCTCTCCTCAAGTCTGCAGGTGTCACCAAACTGGGGGAGGGACGCCAATCAACACGCTCAGGGGCTAGGCTGCTCTTCAGGGAGACCCAGCCAGGCTGGAGCAGGGGGCTGCCAGGGATCTCATGAAATTCAGTAGTAACGAATGCAAAGTCCTGCCCCAGGGAAGAAGAAGAAGAACCCCTGGGGTTCCCCTGGGATGGACTGGGTGGGGGCAGCTCTGCAGAACAGCGCCTGGGGTCTGGTGAACAGCTCACTGAATGTGAGCCAGCAGTGTGCCCCAGCAGTAATGAAGGCCGACAGCATCCTGGGCTTTGTTAACAGGGACAAGGCCAGGAACTTGAGGGAAGTGATTATCCCCTTCTTCTTGGCACTTTTGAGACCATGTCTAGATACTGCATCAAGTTTTGAGCCTCTGGTACAGGCAAGATGTCCTTAAACTGGACTGAGTTCGGCAAAGGGCCACCAAGATGGTTGGGGCTGGATCCCTGTGAGGAGAGGCTGAGGGAAGGGGGCTTGCTCAGCCTGGGGAGGGGACGGCTTTTGAGGGCACCTACCAGCAACCTGCCAGTGCCTGCGAGGAGCTTATGGAGGAGACGGAGCCAGGCCCTTCACGCTGGTGGTGTGTGGTGGGAGGGTGGTAAGCTGAAACAAGAGAGGCTCAGGCGGACACGAGGAGGGACTTTCCCCATGGAAAGTCCAGCAATGCAGCAGGGGCCCGGGGAGGTTGTGCAGTCTCCATCCTTGGAGGTTTTCAAGACTGAACTGGACAAAGCCCTGAGTCACCTGGTCTGGTCTCATGGCTGACCCTGTCCTGGGCAGAGGCTGGACAGGATGGACTCCTGTGGTCCCTTCCAACCTGAATTGTCTGACGGGCCTATGAAATAAGGGTGGGGAAAAAAGAAGAGTTGATTGAAATATATTGCTCAGAAATTCAGTGGTGGACACCCTAATGCTGAGGCTCTTAAACATTTAAGTTTCAGATTTTCTGTGGACTCCCTAGACCGGGATCTGTTTGCCCAGTGTAGTCTTTTTAGATTATATTTAACGATTTGTATTTGTTCTGGTTGGCTAATTCCTGAAAATAACACTGTGGGCTAATTTAGCTGCTTTTACTCAGGAGAGCCCAGTCCTGCTCACTTCTCCTAGTGCTGGAATGACCCTGGAGAGATTTGTAACTTCAGATGGGGATCTTAGAGGTGAGTCTCTTATTTATTTTGGGGTTTTATTTTTGTTATTTTTTAAAAAAAGATTGATTTTGCCCACTTGTTTTTGAAACATGTTTAGTCTAAGCTGGGGTGCATCTTAAATACTATGCAGCTACACTGAAATATTCAAGAATACTCTGCAAAATGCAGGGCCACCCTTTTTGTATAGGAAGAAGCAAGCAAAGCTGTGAAGCTGGTTGTAAAATTCAGCTGCTGGTGCCACCTGAGCTCCATGAACGAGCAAAAGCAATTCCTTTCCTAGGTGCAAGAATGAGTCATGCATTCTGCTAGAGTTCGTGATTTAGGCAGGTGTGCTTTGCCTCACATTTTCAGCTGGTACGGCAGCTCCCGCAGTCAGCTCCTGTGGCTCAGCGGGAGCACAGGAGCTGCTCGTGCTGTCCTAACCCAGTGATGTGTCTAAGGGCTTACAAACAGCATCTAGCTCTGTAAGAAGGAAGCAGTATTAGGAGAGGAGGTGTTGTGTAGTGGTTCAGTTTGTCCTCATGAGGAGGTTATTGGAAGACACGTAGGTCCAAGGGGTTGCTGTGAGGTGGCCTGAGGTCCTGAGCTGCCCGCCGTGCTTGCACAGCCACTTGGCACCAAAAGGCAGCTCCTGTGCTTCGTGTTCGCTGTGTCCAGACCTCTGTGTTTTGGGGATTACAAGGACATAGGAGAGATCGTGTAGAGACCCCACGTGCAGGAGCCTGATGACCCCCCGACTGGGGTTTAGCACGAACCCCTCGAGTCTCTGTACAGCAGCCCAGTGCCTGCGAGGGCTCCGTCCCCCAGGGCTATTGCGGTGCCTTTTGATGTCAGGTAAGTAGCAATTATTAATCATTAGTTAGGGCTGAGTTTATTCACACTGTTTGCTTTCCTCACATTTCTTCCTTCCTTTCTTGTTCAAATAAAGTGACATTTAGTAGAAACTTACAAAGGAGCTTTTTATCCCCCTTTCAGTGGTTTATTTGATTTCACTGATCTCTCTAAATCATAATCAAACTGATTTTTGTAACCAGAAACTGTGTGATCTTACCACTTTCATTTTCCTGCGTACTGGAAGAACAACGGTTCAGGCTTGCAGAGCTCCGCGGTCTTCGTTAGGACTAAATTTGGGCCCAGGCCGTGGAGCACCTGGAGCTTTCCTGCCGGGTGGGCACGTCCCGGTGCGGGCGTGGGGCAGGCCGGGGGGGGGCCGCCAGCAGCAGCTCCTCCCCTGGGTGGGGGCAGGTAGCCACTTGCACGGGCCTTTCACCCCCCTGCCCCCCCGTGAAGCTTGGCACTCTGGGGCTCCTCCTGGTGTCTTCGTTAAACAAGAGGTTCGTTGCCTAAAACTGGGGTCCCCGTTAGACCCCAAATATCATAGATGCCCTTCTACGCGGAGCAAGGGGCACGATTGGAAGAAGTTTTTAAGAGGACGTTTGTAAGAGGATTCCCCCTTCGTGTACAGCAGCCTGTCTGTTAAATCGTCTTTCTAAGGATAACGACATTTCGATGAGACGGATCGAGGTTTCGGAACGTTACCCGCTTACTTTTTTCCCCTGTCCGAGTGCCGGAAGGAGAAAAATCGGGTAAGAGTACAAAGAGAAGCCAGTCGGGGCCGGACTTCGGGAGGGCTACCCCCAACAACGGGCTGCCCGGAGAGCAGGAGGGTGGTTTGCGGCGTCTGTAACAGAGACACGTACCCAAACGTAAAGACCAAAACCCAGCCCCCGGAGCGGCCAATACCGCCGGCTGTTCGGCGCCGGGGCAGCCCCTTTGCCGGGCGAAGAGGGAGGTCAGCACCGCCTTCCCCGCGCTCCGCTAGGGGGTGCTCGTGCACCGCGGCGGCGGCCGGACCCTCCCCGCCCCCCGCGCGGCCCCGGCCCCGCCCCCGGCCCCGCCCCCGGCCGGCCGCTCCCGCCACCGCCCCCCGCACCTCCCCCCGCCAGCCAGTGTGATGCGGGTTGTAATTAATTCCCCATGCCGCTCGGGGTAAATCTTTATTTATTTATTTATCCCCCCCCCCCCCCCCCCCCCCGCCAAGACCTTAATACGGAGATTGAAAGTTTCGGTCCAAACCCGCTCGGTTATTGGGAAGGCTTGGCTGTCATTCAGCCTGAGCGATAATCTAACGGTAACGTGCTTACAGGGGATAACTAACGCGTCTCCCTTTCTTAAGGCGGTACCGGTCAGATTTTTATCTTGGCTACACATTAAAGACAGTGGCGTGGTGCCTGATTATTCCCCTTCCCATGCTCTAGGACTGTGGGCTTCCTTCTGCTTACTTCCTGTAAAATACTGACTTGAAAACGTACGGTTTTAACAATGAAACTCTTCTAAAATGCCCTAAAAATGCCCTTAGCAATGCCACCGTGCAAAAGGTTGATCCGTGACAGAGACCAGCGTTAGCGGTAGGCTTTGATTCACTGCAGAAGTGTGTAAAATAATACGGCATTGAGTGACGCCATTTTTGTTTTCACAAGGCTAATATCCCACTTGTAACAGTCCACGAGTTAACACCAAAGATATAGTAGATTGGAATAAGCAAAAGGCAAGGCTGTCCAGATTTCAGTGGAATTTATAAAGAAAATCTGGTGTCAATTAAAAACTCCATTTCACGTTTTGTGAAAGTGAAGTCACAGTAGTTACAATGTTTTGATAAAATGTTTCACCTAAGTAATTGGTGTCATGGCAGGTTTATTCTGTTTGTTTCTGTTGCTCCTCAAGTCTTTTTTTTTTTTTTTTTTTTTAATCCCCCAAACTTTTACAATAGCTGCAGTGGGAAGAGCACACTCACGGAGTTTTGGGGAAAAGGAGTTTGTCCTGGTTTTATTTTAGTTCTGAGTAGGCTTCAGGAGGTCTGTTAGTAACTGTGCTGAAAGCATGTTTGTAACTGTAATAATTGTGTGCTCTGTTGTCAAAAACCTTAACAAACCTTTAAGTGAGTCTAATTAAAGCAGCCTTTGATAATGGCAATAATAAAGGATTACTTTAATTTACACTGTAATGAAAGGATTGCGCCGTTAAACGTTACAGGAAATAGTGGAACTACTTTTCCAGAGTAGATAGAAATTGCATGCTGTGCTTTTATGATCTCGGTGAAGTCTAAGTGATCCTCTTTCACGCCACCAGCAAGAACTTCAGAAACGAGGTAGTTTCTCCCTCTTCTGAGAGATGGACCTGTGTAGTCCAGTTATCCTGTTTGGTGTTTCCAGTGTGTGTTTCTTCTGTAAACCTTGCGCGTATGCCCCCAAAGCCAATCATTTTAACGCAGATCGAGCCTGACAGCTTTTGTGCTGTCTGAACACCAAGCTTTGGGCTGGAAACATTATAGGTTTTGTTTGTTTGTTTGTTTCTCCTTGGAGTTTCTTTAGCTGTACTTTGTTTCTTGGTGTCTTGTCCATTAAGCCAGGATCGTTCCAGAGACATGAAATGACAGTTTCTTTTTCGAGCACGATTCTAGATACCAATAGGATTGCCCTTCTCAAGTAAACAGGTTGCCAGCCTGTGAATAATGGCATGGTATGATAGACATGTCAGCAGGACATATGGCTTTACACTGCAGGTTAATCACCAGAGACCCTCATGTCACTTCGCTTTTCTGCTGCAGGTTCTGGTTTCATTTTCGTAGTTTACTGAATTTTGTATTAATTTTCATGGGACCCTGGATGGAGCCCGAGTTTTGTGTTTTTGAGAGGGGAACCCAGAAAAGAAAAGTAAGCAACATATCCCACATTACTTCCTAAGGTAAATTAGAGCCTTGAAGTTATATTTAATTTTCTAAACTTCAAGTGTTCCAGTGAATGAACACATGAAGTGGCTGAAATATGACTAATTCACACATTGTAATACTCTTTAAATGATAAGCTGTTAGAAGGACTAAAACCATATATGTTTAAATATTGAGAAGCAAGAATAAGATAAGAATCAGCAGCCTCAGAATGGAATATAAAATGCTGCTGCTGCTGCAGCTGGGACTCATGCTGAGTCTGTGTATGGTAAAGAAAACACCATAATAACAATATTAAAAAAAAAGGATAAGCAACTAAACTGTGGATTCCAGGTGCACTTTTCAGTTCTACCTAACTCTTCGTAACTTTACAACGAAAGATTCAGAAATTGGAGCCAATTACCATAATATGTGGTGGTTTGGTGGGAACATGTTCTACCTCAGACAGTTAAAAGGTTTTATTGCTATTAGGAGCTTGTTAATGCCCTTGATAATGTCTCTAGTTGCTTTGTAATGTCTCTTGTTGAAGTATAGAATTCTTTTATCTTCTTATTACATTATGCAGAAACTTGAATTGAAACGATATTTGCAGGAACATTTAAAGTACTGCATCAATCAGTTTCAAAGAAGAGAAAATGTTCTCAGAATAGCTTATAAAAGGATAACTGTCAGTTTTATTTTGGATGAACAAAGAAACCGATGTAAAAAGCACTTTATTGTAAAAGCACACTGTGCAATTCAATAAATATTCCATATAAATATAAAGGAAAAGAAAGTTCATAATTATCTGATGACTTGAATGTAATTTAAGTAATACTTCCAGAATATAGCAAGCAGTGAAGCACCTTCTTCTTTCCTGTATATTCCTACCCCCAGATCAAGTCCTCAGTAGGAGATAGCTTAAATCATCTTGTTAATGATTTGAATGGATAAAGTATAGTTATAATTTAACATTTTCTTCCAGGAATGTAAAGCTCCTCACAAACCACCTCACTGCATGAGAAAAATAGCAGCAGCACCTTCCCTCACTGTTCTTGGTGGTTTTTTTTTTTCCTTCCCCAAACATGATTTCTTGTTATTTGTTTTCCCTCTAGCATTTCTTACCTGCTTTAGCACAAGGTTATTTGAGTATTTATACATTTGGATTATAAACCTTCTATATGACTTGGGTATAAAACACTTGCACGTGGTTGTATTATTCAGGAAAACAGTTGCAAATAGTATGCTCCCTGAACCAGTAGTAGCTTGCTAGACCACACAAAATATGGCATGTTGCAAATCCCGTCTTGTAGCCTGTAAACCAGAAGCAGCTCTCCCCCCTTCTTTATTATCTAAAAAAAGAAGAAAAAAAAAAAAAGAAAAGAAAATGCTGAAGACTGCACATAGAGGGTTGTAAACGCTCTGCTCATGCAGCAAACACTTCCCAGAGAAATTTGACTGTGTTTTGCCCTTTGGATCTGTTGTCTTTTCAGAATCCAGTGTTCACCCCTTGACTTCAACAGAGCAGAATATTTCTAGTTTAATAATTGTATGTTTATTTCTGGAGAGTTTACTAAGGCAAAGAAGTAATTGACTTGAAATTTTTTTATTTTATTTTATTTTGGTAACTAAATTCTATGCACAAAGGATTTCTAACTTATTTTTTGTAATTCTGAAATTTTTGTAATGCAGTGTACACCTGCATTATTAAACTGTTTATTTTTCACTTCTAAAACTTTGAAAAGAGCATTTATTTTCATTTAATAATCATACCAAAGTAAATCCACCTTGTTCATGCCTTGTTCTCAGTCCTCAGCTTCAACCTAGGTATGTTTTTAAACTTGCAGGTAATTTTTAAACTTACATGCTATTAAAAAAAACCCTATGGGTTTTAAGGACTTACAATAGTGGCTACAGTGGCTGCTATAATTGATCAATGAAGTCACAATATTCACAAGGTATTTAACTTGAAATTGTATTTCCGTGGTACATTTTTCTACACAGGACATCCCTCCTTTAACTGCTTCCCTTTATTTCTGTGGCTGTGCAGGAGCGCCGAAGCATGGGGTGCCTAATGGCCTTTGCTCCCCAGCACACCCCACCTCCTGCCCCGTCGCTCCCCTTTTCTCTCTGGGCAGGCAGCTGCCTGTCTTGGCACAGGTGTAACTACCATACCCCCAAAAGGAGTGTATTTAGTAACACTTCAAGCAACTTCTGGAGAGGAGCCTTCGTAAGTTACTGAACCCTTGAGAAAGCAATAATTTACAATGAGCGAGTTGGTGGGTTGCACACACCAGTGTACTCTGCCTGGGAAAATAAAGGTGGTTCCCACGGCAACCACCACATGCTACGTACGTAACATACGTTACTGGCGAGGTGGGGGCTTCATGTGAGGCGAGCCCTCCTTGGCCCTTGCGTTGTGGGGTCTGCGCCTTCTTGCCGCTGCACGGCCAGGCTGGCGTGCATCTCCATCCCTGCCTCACTCCTACGCTGCTCTTCCCAACGAGCACAGTCTCTCCCTTAAAACGTGCAAAAACCAGCCCTGTGTTAAAAACCCCAAACACCCAAGGTAAACAAACATCACGGTTTTAAAAAAAAACCTGCACAGAAATTGCAACCAAGCCCATGATAATCTTGGGATCTTCCTATCAGGAGGCACTGTTCTTCCAGAGTGTCAGCTCTTTCCTCCTTTGGGAAAGTATACTTATTTGCCTCAAATTTATTTGTCTTTTAACCTTAGTTATTAACGAAGCAGACGTTGCTGGCCTGAGGGCAGCGCAAAGGGAAAGCGGGGGAAGAGCGGTGCTTTCTCCAGGAGCATACATCTGAAACCTGGCTCGAGAAATACATTGAAAGCATGCAGAAAAAGCAGCTTACACTTTATCTAGCATCTGTTCCAAAACGTAGGTTACTATGACTAGTGTGATGTTGACTGCTTTCATTTTGCAGGGGGTACCTGGTAACTAGACCCAATGCCGTTTTGGAGCAGGACTTTGGTTCAGGGTGTCGCTGAACTCTGCTTTCCACCTAAAGGCGTGAGAGGGGTGAAATACAGACTGGCCTTGGGGAGACAGTGGTCAGGCGTTTCTAATCCAGTATGGTTTAAAGAGAAGAGACCTGTGGCACATAAGGAATTACACAAACATATGTAAAATTGTTGCTGGTTGAGCTGGAATGCCTCTTGTAACATGTAAGGCTTTAAATAACTCTGAAAAGAAGAAAGGAGGAGGAATCTGGCTTTCCTAGACAGGAGCATTTTCGGATATGAACTGGGAGGAGGAGTAGATGTTATGAATAGATATGACAAAGGCAACAAAAAGCCAGACATTTGCTTAAAGCACAGAAAGTTGATCTATAGGAGGAAACACAGTGGCTTGGGTGCCAGTAGCGTGAACCATAAAGAACCTTAAAACTGAGAGGTGTTTCTTGTTTTACGATATGACAAAAAACCCCCCCACAAGTATGTAGCAGTAGCACCCAGAACACCCAGCCAAGAATGAGAGACATGAGTGGCTGTTCCCCAGTGTACCAATTTCTAAAGCAAAATGGAGGGGAGGCTTGAGGAGGTAAACCACTAGACTGAGGAGCCTTGCCCGGTGTTTATGCTGGCTGCTAATAATACTCCTACAGGTGTGACCCGACTTACGGTACAAAACCTCTGGCCCAGGTATCAAGCAATGCATCGCTATGACAGAACAGGGTTCAGTTCAGATTGCAGCAGAGGAGAAGTGATGTCTTAGCAGAAGAATTGAGTGGGAAGTGACAGCTCTTGCTGTAAAAAAAGTGGAGAGTGTCTAAGAGTTAAAATAGATTCTTCTCTAAAATGCCCATGTAGCTTCAATAGCTCTGCGGGAGTTTTAGGATTACAAATGACAGCAAAATTTGTGCCATTCTGCATAACTGTATTCTCTACAAAGAAAGTTTCCTACATCTCCTAGCAAAGATGGTACTTTCATTAGAAGGAAAATAATTTCAAAAAGACATCTCTTTGTGCCGAGGATTAGAAAGGTCTAACAAGGAGTTCTAAAAAAATAATGAAGCATTTACATTGAATCCTTTGGTTTTACAGGTAGAATAATGACACAAAAATAAAAGAAAATTTTGTGAAGGGAAGGGGAAACATCTTAGTTCCTGACTTGTCACTATGTTCATCCTCTCTCGTAGCTCCCACCATTTTCACTGGCAATATACAGAACTATATTTGTCTTTACCGGGGTTCAGCTCTGTTAAAAACAATCCCGTTTCATCTCTCTGCTAATGTAAGATTTCAGCCTTCCTTAATATGGGCCTCCAATCGACAAGAATGAACCCAGAATATCTTGGTTTGGCAATGGTTCAATCCTTTGTAATTTTATTAATTTAAATTTAGTCGCTGGCAGCACACTTAGGAAATGCCATCTCTTTTTGCCCCATTGCAGCCTAGAAACTCTCTGTGATCACTCAGTTGTCATAGCTGGAGAGCACGAACCCTCTGTGGTCAGCTTACAGTTCCGACTGCCATGTATGGACATTTCTAATTACTTTGGAGGTGCTCCATTTTGTAGTGCATGCATAATTAGTTAGTTATTTACATTTTATTTTAGCATCTTTTCTAGCCAGTGTGCTAATGAAATCCTGGTGTGACATCAGAACCTTGCTGTTGAAGTGGGTCTTCCCTTCAGGGATCAGCCACCCTTTTAAATTAATGAGCCGCTTTACAGAAATGGCTTCATAATTTTATGTGCCGTGTCTGCAAGGAAATTTATAAATGGCTTGACTGTCTTCTTAGGGTCTGATCCAAAATCTGTTGAAATTAAAAGGAAATCCCCCACTAGTATTGCATGCTCTGGGTCATCTCCTACATGGATTTTTTTATTCCATGGGTTTACAATAACTCAGTAAGGGAAAAGGGTCCTTCAGACTTCACACACATGAGCAGAAGTACGGGTGGGAAGGAAAGGATGGATGTAAGAAAGCTGGTTAGCACTGGAGCCCCCAAAAGTAAAAGATGGGCTGTAGGTAAGAATTAGTAACATCATATTATTAACAAACAAACTTGTTTTTCATTTGAAGACTGAGAAGAATATAGGAAATACAATTAGTCTCCCACATGAGTGAGCTTCTTTTGAGGCATTGTTTTGCTAAAAATTTTGAATTGTAACTTCTTTTTGTTAGAGAATCTGTGATAGCATTAGTAAAACTTTAAGCAACATCTCTCTCTCTGCTCACATCCAGCACATCCTGGATTTTTTAAGTGTAATTGAACAAAAAAAAAAAAAAAAGAAAAAACCAAAAAACCCGAAAGAGACAGAGAAAAGGTGTTGCTTAGCAACAGCCTCATTCAAATTATCAGAAATTGGTATACTTGCTGGAATTTGGGAGACATCTCAGGGAGTTTGCCAGTTACACGGGCTAAGAAGAGAAAGGAGCCAATGTCCAAAATGGGGAAGGAAACCTCTGCTGCGATCAGTTTAAGCATGTATGCTTGATTCAACTTGGTTTGAAATACACTTCTGGTTGCCTAGGTTAAGCACATTTGGGCTTCCTTGTATATCCTTGATCATCGTTTCAGTAATGGAGGACTTATTTTGTGGCAGGTAAACGTGGATAGTTTCTTTGTGATGTTTGTAAACATGTATGTTTTCCTTCATTTTTAGGTATGCTTATCTTCTCTCTCCTCAGCCTGGTTTACTTGACAAGCAAGCTCGTCCTGAAGACAGCACTTTCCCTTTGGTAGAGTCGGAGGACCTGCCGGGTGATGTGTTTGCAGCACCAACTTCTGCCTTGCGTTTTCTTGCCTGAATTCCCCCTTGAGAGTCGAGCTCAGTGCGGAAAAAGAACAAAACCGCAAATGCGTATACCTGTCTGTCAGGGTGGAGGAGTATCTGGAAACGAGTAGGGGAGAGGAGGGCTTGAGAGTGATGATTCGCAAGTGAAATCCTGCACATGCCATTTTCTCTTTCTCCTAGGAGAGGCAGCCCTTGTGCTGCAGGCCTGGGAGAACAACCTTGTTGCTGGGTAGGATGTCCACAAGGCACAGTGTGTGTCTCATGGTGTTTTGGCCACGAGCTACAGCCTTAGGTGTTTTTTTGTCTCCATGTAATGCTGTCACTGCTTTGTGCACTAGTAGGTTGACCACCCCACTTTTGGGCTGCCGTGTGATCATTGTTTTGTGACTTGGATTTTTTTTTTTTTTTTTTTAAACCTTTTGAAGTTTCCTCCCTTTCTTTCTGTGGTGTATGAGGAAGGAGAGAGAAGTGACTCAGTAATTCCTCTCCATGTAGTCTTGATTTGCTGTTCAGCAGCCTGGGGAAGGATCTCCAGCCGCCACATGTCCTTAGGTCAGGCAGGATGAAGAGAACCTGTGAGACTGGCACTCCAGATACCTGGGCTTCAGGAGAAGCACCCTTGAAGACGTGCATTATCCTGGTGTCAAGGGCTAATTAAGCTGCTTCTGGTTTCCCCAGTATCACTAGGGATTTCTTTAATATCACTGTACGTAGTATTTGTAAGACTGGTTGTCCTCTCTGGAACCTGGTGGGTGGATTTCTGTGTGCTGCAAGAGCCGGAGCATGTTGCCTCTTTGTGGCAGCATCGCCTTAAGTATATACACTCTCTTGTACGATACAAGGAAGGAACTGCAGGAGTCTGAATGAAACACCACCTCTATTTTGAAATGGACCATTGCTTCATTCCTGCCAGTCTTGTTGCTTTTTGGGAGTGGCTGCCTTTCCCACACAGCTCCAAGTAAAAAGGCATGCAATTTTTCCCTCGCACATCATGAGGGAAGAGCTCCGAGAGAGGAAAAGTCACCAGGGCTCACAGGCACTAAGAAGGAAACTAGTTAAAATTCTGCAGCTCCTTCACTTTGTGGGGGGAGAATCCCATCCCTGTGTGGATTGACTTGCCAATTCATTTGCAGGAACAATTATAAAATGCAAATATTTATGAATCACTGTATATGTTGTAATCTTATTTCCAAAACAAACATTGCTTTGTACTGTGGCTCCTAAGTCCTGTGAGTCGAGACATTTTCCAGCATCTATCCCATTTCGAGCAATAAGCTGCAGGGAATAAATGCTGCTAGTCAGACCGAGGGGTGATGCAGCGACTCCTGGAGCATTATGTGCTCCTGGCAAGTTGTTGTCTCCACTCAACAAGTGTAAAAAATATTCAAATTAGAGTTAAAACTGGGGTTTTTTTGTATTTCATTTTTATTTAGGCAAATGTCATAGCCAAGCAGGTGGTAGCATTCTTGTTAAATGTGGCTTGTAAGCCCTGGCTGGGGTCTTTGCGCAGGCTGCTCTCTGTCTCGCAGGCAGGAGCCTCCCTGCCAGTGGCCACTGGTATGGCTTTTGTCCTGAGCTGGGTGTGGACTGCAGGGTGTGGGATGGAGTTAATTTTCTCCCTAGTAGCTGGTATAGTGTGTTTTGGATTTAGTATGAGAATAATGTTGATAACCCAGGGATGTTTTCGTTACTGCTGAGCAGTGCTCGCACAGAGTCAGGGCCTTTTCTGCTTCTCACCGCCCCCTCCCCAGCGAGCAGGCTGGAGGGGCACTAGAAGCTGGGGGGGGGACACAGCCGGGACAGCTGAGCCCAACTGACCAAAGGGATATTCCAGACCATATGACGTCATGCTCAGCATATAAAGCTGGGGGAAGAAGAAGGAAGCGGGGGGACATTTGGAGTGATGGCGTTTGTCTTCCCAAGTAACCATTACTTAGCGTGATGGAGCCCTGCTTTCCTGGAGACGGCTGAACACCTGCCTGCCAGCGGGAAGTGGTGGATGAATTCCTTGTTTTGTTTTGCTTGTGTGCGCAGCTTTTACTTTACCAATTAAACTGTCTTTATCTCAACCCATACATTTTCTCACTTTTACCCTTCCGATTCTCTCCCCCATCCCACTGGAGGGGAGTGGGCGAGTGGCTGTGTGGGGCTTAGTTGCCAGCTGGGGTTAAACCACGACAGAGACGCCAGGCATCTCTCCTGTCTGCTGAGAGAGCTCGAGGTTGAAATAGCTGAGAGGGGAAGAGAAGATGGGAAGAAGACTGAGGGGACTGTGGAGGTTTAGGATTTCATCTCCTGTGCGGTGAGCCCCCAGGATGGGGAATAGAGCACTTTGCGTGCTCGGTGTTTTTAGGAAGGCATGGACTTGTAGTCAGGATGGGCTGGATCCCTGCCAAGTGGGTGCTCGCACCGGCGTGAGGTGGTACCTGGCTCGTTGGTGATGGTGGCAGGGCAAGCCCCTGTGCCACCGCCACTGCCCCTCACACCCCTTGCTGGCAAACCATCCCACCTTGCGGCACTGAACAGGGGACTCTCCCCATTACTGGGTGTATTGGAAAACCTTGTGAGGAAAAAATCAGTTGTACTGATTTTGAGAAAAAGCAACTTGTGATCCGATATATTGGCAACCGGCAGGAAATAAAGCTGCTGCCATAAAGTTATACAATGAATATCGCTTTGCCAGATGAATTCTAGTGCCTTGTCTTGATTATATTTCTCCCTATAAGAGAAAATATTGAGGGTTTTTAAAAGGGTAGCCTGGCTGCAAGGAGCTGCTTTATTTCTGCAGCAGTTGGTAATATGTTTGTGTACAAATACTAATGGTTTGTGTGAAACCTGAGTATTTCAGGAGCTGGGTTAGTTACGAAGATTAAGACCAGCCCTGATAGACATGTACAATGTCCTTTATCAAAATACAACACAAAAATAAGAGAGAGTAGATCAGAGTGTATGGATGAAGCGGATTCTTTCATTGTGGAAAATATCTCGAGCATTAATCACTAGCTTCCTTTTGCTGGATAGATGCAAACATGACAAAGGAGGTTATTTCCTTCCAAATTACGGTGCACAGTGTTTTTTAAATAGAAAATTCATCCCTGTGCAGAAGGCCACCACAGTAGGTGCTGGCCTCTGAGCTGAAGATTATTATGTGCTTCTTAATTTGTCTCTATTTATAATTAAGGTCGTCACATAGAGTTTGAATAAATCAGGGTATAAATGCATTATTAGAATGAAGTTATATAATATGCATGTGCCTCTAGTACTATTATGTTATATGTCTGCTATATACAGCTGCATGACACAGTGTATTTATTAAAAATCTACCATTTGTATATTCCTATAATGGCAGATCTTTTCTCAACTGCTTGTGAGCCTGGGGGTATGCAGCATCCGTTTATCATTGTACTCTGATGAAACACTGATAAAAATGAAAATGCTGCAAAGAAATGTGGACCTACAGTAATATGGGAAGCTACAATTTCAGGGGCTAATACACTTCTGTATCTCATAAATTGACTTATGCCTTTGCTTATTTTCAAAGAGCTCCTCTGTAAAATAGCAAAGAATATGTAGTCTGTTCGCATGGTAAGGCAGAGATAACGCAAATAGCAAAAAAAAAAAAAGAAAAAAGTAAGTAAATTGAATGTAATATTATGTATTTAAGATGGAAGGAAACAATTTGAAGAAAAAAGCCCTTGGTTGATAATATACCTACTCAGCTTGTACCCAATGCTTTGCAATACTCTTACAAAAATGGTGTTTGCTTGATTATAAAATCATGGGAGTGAAAAACAGGAAAGTCTGGTAATGTCTTTGGCAGAAGAGGTTTAGATCTCTTTCCTCTGTGATCCCGAGTGTTCTCACTTTTTGTTCAGATCAAGCGCTTGGAGACAGAGTAGCAGAGACTGAAAACTCCTCACTTTCTTTAAAAGCTCAGAAAATCCTGTGGTGCAGGCTGGGTGAAGGACTCGGAGCTCGGCCATTCCCATTTGAAATGACTCTGTGGATCAAGTGTGACTCAAAGCATGCTGTCCCGTGTCACCTCTTGTTGCAAGAGGCTCTGCACATCGGCGTGCAAAGCGCTTTTTGGGTACCTGGCCCTGCCAGGTGCTGTGTGCCCCATCTCACGTCGGCACTCGGGGCGGTGCAGCGTTGGACCGTATGTCGGTCTGCGTTGTACCTGGAGGGGCTCTGGTGGCCTCTCTCGCTTTTCAGGCTGGTTTTGGCTGCTCTCATATATTTCCCCAGGAAGTCAGACTGCTTTAGGAATAAATAAAAGTTTGGATTACAAAGTCCAGCCGTTGTCAGAAAAGATGATGAGGGGCAATAAATTGTTGAAAGTCAGAGCTTTTCAAATCTTTCTTGTTTTTTGTTTTTGTGGAAAGCAATAAATACTTCCTTCTAGTTTTGGAAAAAGTGGTAAAAATCTGTTAAAAAAAATTTTTTTACTGAAAGATTATGAAATGGACTGCAAAGACATTCTTTATTTTATTGGATTATATTTCTAACAATTTAGCTTTTGGGAAAAGGACTAAACACAATAAGGTTGTTGCTGTTTTGAGCAGTCTTATAGCAAATAAGTAAATGGAAGGCAACTATCTTCCCACATTACAATCATCAATGTTTTTCTTGGAGTACAGAAAATGCAATGAGGAGAAGTTTGACTGTGAGTTATTGGAGGGAATAATCCACATGCAAAACAGAACATGCATGTGCTTTCTGAAACATGATGGCTGTTACTGCTTGCTGAGAATGTGATTTATTGTCAAATACTGTAGTATCCCTTCGCTTTTATCAGATTGGACAACTTCACAGGTGTGGGTACAAAGACAGACTTAAAAACGGTCGGTTATGTAATACAGAAAATAGAACAATTTCTGTGACACAGTCCAAAATCTTTTTATTCAGCTATCATGTGGTGTCTCTTTTCTTCTTTTTTTTTTCTTTTTTTTTTTTTTTTCCTTAAGCCAGACTGCTGAATGATGAGAGCTGGGTTTGCGCTTCATCATTTTCTCTCACAGGAGCAGGGAAGCACAATGCGTTTTATTTCATGTTATTAGCTGGGCTATCGCTGGGTTGCTTTGTGATTGCAGGTCTTTTCCTCTTGCCTCATCGTTTTCTGTCATAATGGAAAAAGCACGGTGGTGATGAAGGAAGCAACCAGCCATCAGGATGGGATGTAAAGGCAGTAAATTATGGTAGGGCAGGAGGATCTGTAAAGATCCCTTGCTCCCCTTTGCAGATATCTCTATTATTCTACTGGTCCTTGGAGGTGATATGAGAAGGGAGTAAAATTTTAAATAGAAAGGACTGTCAGTGGTTGCAGCACATTATTGCACATGCATGCATGAGTGAGAATACTCCTCTCTTCATAGCAATATTCAGTGCCATATATCATCCTGTCTTGCAAGGTCTTATGTACCTATGCAGGAGTACTGGAGTAGGCTGAACCTACTGCAAGGAACGAAGATTTCTGAGAACTGCTGTGGTGGTCCATATGCTGTCAAAGGGATGGCTTGGAGTAAGCTTTGTTTGCAAATGCGTATTCCTAGCAAAAAAATCTGGGAAGTCTTAAAATTAGGGGTGTATTAATGAATGAAAGGGGAGATTCACCTCCTTTGTACATATGAGAGGTGAGTACATTGCACAGCTGGAACCAGAAGCAGGTAAAGTCCTTCTATCAGTATTTGCCCTCATCACTCCACAGTTGGCAATGTTTTGTAACGGCTACTGGGCTTGTATTCTGCATTCTAAACCAGAAAGGCAAAAATATAGATTGCCCAAACCTTCATAAGGCTGCTGATTTATAAAAACTGCCTGAATATTGCCTGTGTTCAGGATAGCACCTAAGCAAGTGGTTATTTTGAACTTGTCCATGATTGCTTTCCTGAACAGAGATGCTTCCCTGAAGTGGGCCAAGGCAGTGCAGAACTGGTCACAAAGACAGCTATATGACGGTTTGTTCTTTGTATTTTTTTTAGCTTAAAATACTTTGTGCGGCTAAAACTTTTCTGAGTTTCTGGATTAAAACAGCCAATGTGTATCTTTGCAGGACTTAGATTACCTGAGTATATCACTGTTTTAAAAGCTAATTTTTGACAAGACCTTGCAGAATGGGAGTAATAGACTCAAAATTATTGTGTTGTGTAGCTGCAATTAAATCATAGTGCCTGGCCTGTGCTGTTATCTGTCCAGAGGTGGGCATAGTGGGTCAGGGTGGAAGAGAAATCCTAACCAATAGTAGAGAAATGCAAATATTCTGGTCCAGAGGAATGTGTCAATAAACAAATATTTCCTAATGGATTTCATGAAACAATTGGTTCTGAACTGGTGAAGGGTAAAATTGAGCCTTTATGCTTAGTTTTCCTGGGAGTAATTGTCACAGCAGCTAAGAACTGAAATGAAGTATTGGTAACTACACAGTTTGTAAAACCCCTCACTGGGATAAAACACCTATTGTTTGCATGGGAGTGTAATTATGCTGTATGTACCTGGATGTATTTGCCTGTAGCACCATCAGTGAGAGGTGATGCTCTGTTGACTTTTGGGAAGTTAGCAACCTTCAGGGACAAAATACAGGATGGAAAAGTATATAAAGAGAAAAGGCTCAGCATAGACTTCGGTGACGACCCATTGACTCAAAGCAAGAGAATAGAAAGTCAATCCCTCTGACAGGGCTTCAAAAAATAATACTGAAGGACCATGCCAAAAAGTAGTACTGCTGTGCTGTATTTAATGTGACAATTAAAAGATAAGTTGTTTGAAGATTGAACATCCAAGGAACATCAAATCAAGAAGGGAAGAATTGGTCCAGAACAGCAAAATATGATGAGCCATGGTACAAAAGAAACAAAAGGCAGTTTTAAATGAGCACCAAAAGCAAGAACTGCCATTCCAAAAACATATTATTGAAGCTGTTTGCTGGCAGCACAGCATACCGTTTTCCAGCATTGTGTAAGCTTTTAAAGAGCAATACAGTACTCCGGATCATAGGCTAAAATAATTTTTTATTGTATCCCCTGGTGCTAACCTCTTTTGTGCTTGACTTTTGAAACTTCCTGCAAGTAGCTTCTCAAGTTAATCTTTTGTCCTCTGAGTTGCCTAAATGGACACCCCAGCCAACCAAAATATTATTTAATTATTCCCTAGATTTTTCCATTAATTCCCTAAAGCACACCAGAAGAAACTTTCATATTATCTCTGTATTTCTTTGTACTCAGTAGACTTTAGTAAAGAACTGGCTGTTGCAACCAACCCCCACACTAATCACTCTGTGGATGGATGGGCGGGCAACCTTTAGGTAGATTTTTAATTTTTGGATTTTATACCTTTCCTGCACTGGCTAGAGCATCTTCTGGGGGAGGCTATGGATTTTCTCCTCATTAAACCAGTCCATAGCCTGCATATCTCTGCGTATCCTAATTGTCATTAATATCTGAGCAGTGACCCTGTTCTAAAATGACATACTGTGTTTAATTTCCCTGCCTTCTTTTAAATAGCAGTGACTCTATTTGCACTTAATGTAGAAACTTGGACTTAATTATTTAAGAGGTTGGGATTGGGCTGAAGAAGGAAGTAGGATACTCTGGTGTTTTAGGAGTGTTGAAAAGCCAAGTCATGATTTGGACCTTAAGGTGGAAGTGCCTTCTTATCTGTAAGTAGACCATGACTCCTACAGAGGATGGAGTGGTATCCATCAGATTTGCAACAGATTTATGGTTAGGCTGTCAGAAGGGAAAAGAAGAAATATGTCTGAAAAAACAGTGACTGAGCATGCCTTAAAACATTAATAGCTTATACTTAAGAGAGATATAAGCCCCATTTAAGTAGGGTTTTCTTCTGAAAAGCAGCTGTCATCTTCTAACAGCTTTCTAACAGATGACCAGAACATAATAACCATTCAATGTTATTATATACTATGCTCAGCTCCTCAAATTTTATTTTTAATTTTTTTTCTGAATGATGCAAAATCTACCAGTCATCCACCAGTGGGATATTTTGTCAGGGACTTGGAGGAGGGTTGCTCCCCACGCTAGTGCACCACTAGAGCAATTTTCTTGCAACCAATGCTTTTAGGAAGTGCCTTTAGGTGGATTTTTAATTTTCTAGGTGCCATTTCAGTCACATTTGTGTTTTTCCGACTGTCATTCAGGAGCTCTTTTGTGCTAGTTGTTAAGCACTTCATACATGTGGTTATAGATTGAAGGATTTTGATGCTTGAGCTCTCTGTATATTCTTCTCTGTTTATGGTCAAAGGCAAATGCATTCCTAGATTAAGAAAGGAAGACGAAAGGTGGGAGGCTGGGCCAGTGAGGAGCTGGGGAAATAGGAAATACAATGATCTTGTAACACTACAGCCTTTTTCACTTCCAAATGGAAATCCATTTCCTAGCGCAATGAGTATTGTGGCTTCCTGGTTTAGGCGAGCACCCCCCCTTGCTGTGCGCCTGGACCGTGCCCCGGTGCAGGATGTGATGGCTGGTGGGTGGCGGGGGTGGCTCTGCCACACCGGCCCCCCCGTGAGGAGCCTGAGGGCAGCCCCGCTCGCCTCCGCTCCAGAGATCTTTACCTCGGTGCCTGGCGTTTTTCCCCGGCGTTTTTGCTTAAACATGCTCAGCCAGGCAATAAAACTGGGATAGTAAGTGGAGCGTTTGTGATGGATACCGAATGCATGAAATGTTTCCTTGTGGGATGGGAGCCTCTGTGTCTGCAAGAACAGCACTTTGAAGAAGCAAAGAAAACTCATACTGATATTTCTCTCTTTAATACATTAGAAGTTGTGTCGTAAGTACAACTCAAAAGAAGTTTTTAATGGCCTTAGAAAGGGCAGACTAAGAAAGAAGACTAACAGAGATATAAACTACCCACATAGTAGTAAATCTTGTATTTTTCTGATCGGCACTACCCATGTACTGTAATGTCTGGCAGATCCAATCTTTTCATTTAGCTGACCAATAGAAATATGTGTCACCATAAGCCATTTAGACTGAAATGAAAAAAATCCACCACCCTTTTGAGTTAAAATCATTCTTCAAAGTACAATTTCAAGAATTATGTATAGCCTAAAGCAAGTCTTATTGCTTGATCAGACTCAGCGAAGAGTGGCTGGGGCAGTTTGCCTGGCCCAGAAATGGAAACTGATGCTGTGAGTGTTCAGAGTGTCTGTCTCCAGCAAAAGGAGGACATAATTCTGAAGGCATAGAGTTTTCCTACCTCCATAAATACTTATGCTTATTCTGAGGGTGTGAATTAAGAAAGCAGGTGTTATCTTTTTTCTTTTTCTCCCTAAAGGATGAGGAGGCTGTTTGAAGAAGCAGAGACTTTAGGTGTGACAGTACAGTCAGTTAGGCTAGGAATACTGAGGATTGATTTTATAAAAGTTAATTCTTCTTCCTTTCAAGGACTGAAGGTTGTATACAAGGGCACGAGAATATATTGACTGGCTGGGAATGAATGCAGGGTTTAAGGAGTATGAGGTGCTTTGTGACACATGTCATTTCTGGAAAAATGAGCCATCCAGAGAAACAGTTTGTCTGCCCTGATGTGCCAAAGAACTTTATGTATTGGCAACAGTGATGGAGTGAGAGTGCAGCAAAAGCTAAGCATTGCAAAGGACTTGAATTTTCATGAGGGACATAAGCAAAAGACAGTCAAGACTGTCTGAAACACAGACCCTAGAAACTGTGCTAATGTAGTGAGTCTAAGAAGCATGCTGGGGTAGGTACTGTAACGCAGGCGTACCAATAACTAAGTCAAGAATGGTTACAACCCACTCAGTTACATAAATGACGAAAAAGGAAGCTTAGGAAGATACAGAAGGTTGTTGGTTGTTCTCCTTTTTCTTTTTTTTTCTTTTCTTGTAACTGGTCGTTTACTATCAAAAGATGTTTTCCTCTAGAAAGATTAGAATTTTAGCTGCCTGAGGTCCTATCTCTTAGAAGGGGTCTTTTGAAACTAATCTTTTTAGTTCTATTATCTGCAAGTTTGGGAACCATTTCCACCTGATGGTGACTTGGGTTGCCTCCTTCTTAAGGTTGCAAATCTTCCATATCTTCTCAGCACTTTAAACATTGAAGCAGAAAGAGATTTTTGCTAGTCTACTTGCTCTGCAAACAGTTATCTTCGATATGCTTAGACTGTCTTTGATCTCATGTCCTGGAACTGGTCTTTCTTTCCTGTTCAGGAGTAGAACAACATATACTTAAGCTCAACCTCAGACTGAAAGATGGCCAATGGCTCTATCTGTTTGGACAGCTTTTAAAATATCTGCTTATAAGGGTAATTCTGCTGAAATTTCTTCTTCTAACACACAGACATAAGTCTGCTATTCTTGCCTTCGTTCTGGCAGGGTGGAGGCATGGAGGTGAGTGTGGTAGCAATGGATGTAATTTCTGTGGTTGTTTATTATTTTGTTGAGGGAAAGGTACGCGTTCATTGCAGCAAAGAGAAGAACACAGAGAAAGAGAATACTGCAGGGGTTAAAATAAAGCACAGGAAAAAAAAATGCAAAAAAAAAAATATACCCAACCCCAAATCCCTAGCATCAGAGAACCTTCAAGTTATGACTCTAGTTTTCAGCACAGTTTTGTAGACCATTTCTTATGTGATGTTTCATTTTAAGCCATCCAGCTCTCTTAATTTCCACATGGACTGACTGAATGCAGCAGTTATCATGATCAGTGGTTTTCAGGCTTTTAACTGGACTCCCATCCTGTGTGCCTCTGCTAGTACATTTTTTGCATCTGACTTCAACAATAGGGAATCTGATATCTGTTCTTTTTTCCTGTTGAGCAAAGGCTTCTGTCTTTGAATCATGCTTTAATGTGCAACTGGTTAAAAGGAAAAAAAAAAAAAAAAAGGGTGGTAACATCTCCCCTGCTGTGATACATACGGAATAGCTCTGGACATCATAACAGGGTGCACGTCCCCTTCTATACTGGTACTGTAGGACTAGTGGGATGTGGCTAATTTGGAAGCCACAACAGATGAAAGCCTGATATTAGACGTTAAATCTCTAAATGTTTATTCTCCATTCCATACTACAATATAAAAAATGTACTCCACTCAGGAAGCAAAAACATGCATGCAAAGTTTGAATCTCAAAGTTAATGTTTTTGGCATTATTTTCCTAATACAGGAGCCAATAGTCCTTTTATTAAATATGCACAGTGGCTACGCTTTTTTATTTTTTGGAGAACACCACGTTACTTTTCTGAATACAGAGGTAATCAAAATTCAGTCAAGTGGGATGACTCTGTGAGTTCTGACATCAAAGGGCAATACATTTGATTGATATCAGTCAGATGGCAATATTGTTTGAAGAAATGTAGTCAGAAGACTGGCAATTTAAAGGCTGTAAAAAGTTAGGGGAGATGTGAGTGCAGTGTTCCATACTGATTTCCAGTGTACAAGACTGTGTATTAGAGAATTGGCAGTAACATGGCAATCTTGTCTCTCAGACACATGCATTGTTTGAAAGGATGGAGAGGAAGAAAATCAAGCTCCTACTTTTCAGGCAAGACAGTCAGTGGGGTATTAAAGATACAGTAGTAAATAATTCTTCTGTCATTGTGTTCCTTGCTGCATGAGACTGGGGTTTGCATTTTTCTTGAAATATATAGAGCACATAATATTACTGGGCATTAATAAGCAATGAACAACTTTTTCTTCTTTGTCGTAGGTTTATTTGTAGAATAGTATTGATTCCACTGTCTGCATACAGAGAACAAAAACTCTGTTACGTCTTTCTGACAAATATCAAACATCAGCTGTACAGATACAGTTGGTTTTACTGTATTTCCCAGTCTTGCTTTTTGTCTTTGTTTCTTAATATAAGTAATGCAACAATGTCCTTTTACTGTAAATGGTTCCTTTGCTGAATATGTCACACAGTCATTACTCCCTGCAGGGTTAAAAACAATGCAGAAAGCTACCTATGGGATTAGAACATTGCCAGCAAAGCAAAGTGAAAAGAAATCATCACAATTACTAAAAACCATTTTCTACTGCTGGCAAACAGTACCAAAATTGCATCAAAATGATTATAAAAAATAAGTTAGTTGCACAATAAAACATTATGATAAAAAGTTGTCAGAATAGCCATAGAATATTGCAAGACTTCAATGTTAAGGTAAAAAGATTAAAGGCTATCAAATAAAAGCTCAATACCATTTGATGTATAAATGCCAAACTAGTCATAAAGACTAACTTGAAGTATACTGGTCTGGGAGGAATAAGCAAAGAAGTTATCAAAGAATTTCACATATCAAGGTTGTTCTTAGAATAAAGTAATTATTACTGTTAGTAGAGATATGCCTAGAAATCCTGGCTTTCAATGTGGGCCTCACTATGCCAGGCATTGAGCAAATGTGAGGTAAAGAGGTGACGTAGTTCCAAAACAAAATTTAAAATGCAAAAGATGGATGTAGTTGAGCCAGCATAGGTTCAGCATGGTCTCAGCATGGGTGGTTTCTTTCTTTTTTCTTCTTGAAGGAAGTAAATCAAAGCAGTTTTAAGGAAACTAGAGATATTTATGGGCAGCTGCCACTTGAGCGTGAGGAACAGTTAGAAGGAAGCAGTATATCTTTGGAAATGTAACAAGTGGAAGACAGGGAGTCTTAAAAAATACCCCACTTCCATATTTTTATTTATCAGCTTGCTTTACCAATATTTTTTTTTTGTATCATGAAAGGTGAGATTGGGCTCAGTGTCAAAATGATGCTAATTTACAGAATCACCAGATCACAGGGTGGTTGAGGTGGGAAGGGATGTCTGGAGCCCATCCAGTCCAACCCCCCGCTCAGAGCAGGGTCAGCTACAGCAGGTTGCTCCAGGCTGTGACTAGCTGGGTTTTGAAGATCTCCAGGGATGGAGACTCCACAACCTCTCTGGTCAACCTGTTTATGTTTAATGATTCCCACTGTAAAATTTTTTTTTTTTCTTATGTTTAAGTGAAATTCCTTCTGTTGCCACTCGTCCTTCCACTGGGCACTACTAAGAAGAGTCTGGCTCTGTTGTCTTTGCTCCCTCCCATCAGGTATTTATAGGCAATATCTTTGCGTCTGATCCTGTGAGAACTGAAGAGTAAGGTCTAGTCATCTTTATTTTCAGAGAATTCAGTTGATGTTGAAAACCGTGAAAAACTCAGGAGTGTTGTTCCTATTGCCATTTTCTTCCTTGCTGGGGAAAGCTGCAAACCCGAGAGTGGTTTCCGTTCCTCTTTCTGTGTCACTTTATTCCCATTTCCTCACCTGAGGTCTGCAGAGGGGGGCTGTTATTTTGAATATCAGCATTTGCCACTGAGGACAGTGTCACTTTAGAAGCTCAGGCCTGACATGGTTTGAGCCTGGACCGGAGAGGAGGGTCTGGAGTCAGCCTGGACACCACAGCGTTTTTGGAGATGGCTGGAGGGGGCTTGGCAGGTGACGGGTGCTGGGTTTCTTTTGGATGTTGCTGCCACTCGGGGTGAGAGGGACAGGGGGAGCAGGGACCTTTACAGAGTGGGAGCCAGCCAGGCTCGTGGTCCGGGGCTGGGAGGCCGGCACTGACGCTTGCAGCATCCCCTTGTCGCTGGCTCCCTCCAAACACAAAAGGGATGGGAATAACTCTCTGTAGCTCCCTGCTTCCCAGGCTAGGCACTAATCCACTCCCACTGAGCAATTCAGGTCTTTACACTCTAAGTACATGTCACTTTGTATAAAAGGCTCATTGCACCAAAGCTGTCAGTGGAACAAAAATAACAATCATACACAATGAGTAACTTCTGAGGCTGGTTAGGGGTCACACTGTATTTTGTTGCTGTTGAAGAAAAGATAATCTTTCTTGGAGGTAACTTTACCATTTCTGGCTCTCGAATATTAAGCTATGCAATCTCGCCACTCATGTAATTTAGGGGTATTTTCTTCATAAGTGAATGGAAACTTTAGCTTGGATTTTCAATCAGGCAAAACGACTGGCATTGCTGTGAAAAGAGATTTGTTAGGATGTAAAAACCAGAAACTTAAGAGGATGGTAACGCTGTATACCTGATTAGTGTTCTGTCTTTCAATTCCAATTAAGTTCTAGTAAACCTGTTAACCTAAAGTTTTTGTTGTCTCTTTCTTTTTTTTTTTTACCAAAAAAGAAAAAGAAAAAAAAAAAAAAGAAAAAGAAAAAAGGAGTTTGGAAACTCCTTTGGATATCTCAGCATAGTTTTGTTGCCAACAAGCTGGGGGATGTAGGCTGACATGCATTCTGTTTCTAATAGCACACACACTGTTTCTTTATTTAGAGCCTCTTTACCAGTATCAATTAAACCCCAGTTAAATTTGACACATCTTAACCTTGCGTTGGATCCAATTCATTGCTACAGCAGAACCCATATGGCACTGAGACAGTTGCAGGCATCAATTCATTGCTTATGTAGAGTTACTGGCTAAATGCCAAGCAGTAATCACTGCTTTTTGTTAATAGACATGTTTGCTTTTGCAGTCGTTTCTATACACAGTGCTCTAGATTAATTAGAACAAAATCTGTCATCCATCTAAGAAACAACCAGAACTCTTGGGTTTTTTTTGCCTCAGATTTAAAGAGAAATGAGTACTGGCAACCAAAGGTGGTGGTGGGGGGAGAGTTACTTTGTTTATTCTAGAATAACCTATTTTGTTTATTGAACACACATGTATCTGCCATTTTACTTAAATAAATAAAAGAGAATGAGGGGAAATTGCTGGTAATCTAAAATACACATACAACTTGAGGCAGTAATTGCAGAAAGACTAATTGTGATTTTTTTAAAAAAAAAACACAAACCCTGAAGTTTGAGGAAGAGCAAAACAATTACTGTTAAAGAAGTCACAATTCTATCTGTTTTCTGCAATTAAATGACACTTTTTACCTGAAGAGACATCCGAATTATGGAAGTGCACATGGAGGTGGACTTGCAGAATCATGTAAATATCTCTGATATTTGGGTTATTGAGGCTTCCTTTTACAGCTGCCTGCTTACAGTTTGAAATAACATCAGCTCTGGTAGGCAGGTATGCAAAAAAAAAAAAAAAATCTTGCATTACTGTTGTCGCATTTTAGAGAAATTTTAACTTGTGATTATACAGTTTTGTCCTCCCACCCCCAGCTTGATGCCTGAATAATTAACACAGTTGGGGGAACTAGTGGATATTGAAGTCTTCTGGTTAAATCATTAGCATTTTAAGGTCATGTTACATTATATCCAGATTTGTTGTGGTGGTGGATACATACATGGTGACCTATGCTAAGCCTGGAATGCGCTCAGGAGTATTTTATGGCGGTGAAATAGGGGAATACTTTTAAGTTGCTGCATTACACGATAGAAATACCATAAAATTTTTCACTACAGTTTCTTATACTGGTGCCTACCATCATCAAAGTAGTTTAAGAAACCCTTTTGGGGCACGTTATTTAATCAGTTGTGTAGTTTTTTATTCCCATAAAAACATTTTTGTGGTGTTTTTTTTCAGGTTAACTATTTCTGTTTACACGCTTTTACAGAAAATTATTTTGGTTAACCTGATTTGGAAGCAAAGCTTTCTGGTCCCCAGTTCTTCCATTCATAAATGTGTCACATAGGACCAGATTAAAAATCCACTGGGGCTTTCCATTTGGTTCATTAGGATTTGGATGGTGTCCACTGTCCTGATTAAAGACCTCAGACTACTGATTGTCAAACTACTGCTTGCTTGGCTGTTACTTGCTAATGCTTTGCAATGACCCAATGTTAAAAGGAAGCGACCTAAACATATTCAGTAGTGAACAATTCATGGTAATCTCCAGTTTTCATTTAAAGTAGCAATGCTGTTTATAAGCTTTGAGGTATTTCTGTTTACTTAAGTCATTTAATGTGATTTATACCTTAGCAGAGGATCCTGTTAACAGACACCCTTAACTCTTCCTCAGTATTCCTGATTTATGCTCTGTATATGTTACATAAGAGAATGTGTGTATATACATATATATGTATATATACTATATAATTTCTCTTTGCATGAAAGGACAGTAAAAATACCTCTATTTTCCGGAAGTTATAATCTCTTTCAAAACTTTTTCCTAATGTTGAGCTAATGTTTTAGTATTCCAGTGCTGTTGGTCCATTGTTTGGAAGTACAGCTTTATCAGCAGAATGTGTGGCAGATGGTTTACATTTGCATTAGCCTTCTGGAAAAGGAATCAGCTCCCACCAACATAAGCTTCGGCTTTTCTTTTCAAAATTTACAACAAATTCGTCAGAATGGCATTTTTAGAGGAAAAAAATCCCAATCTGACTGTCTCTGCGTTCCCTTTTTGAAGAGGAAAAATGAGTCCTGTTCTAATGCCCTCATCTGCACATATATCTTCCATCCCCTCCCCCAGTGTTTGTTAAAATGATTTAAGTATTTCATTATGCAAAATGACTTTTATAAAAAGACCTTCCTTTTTGCCCCACAGTCATTCTTAATTTCGTTTGTCACTTGTTATAGAGTGGAGTTATGTGAAGCTAGGATATATTATTTGTTCTAGTCTGTATTGGATAATTTATTACATTAAGAAACCAATAATTTTCAAATATAATCAGATGTAAGTTTTTAATAAGATTCATCCTCCCATTCACACTTGCTTAATTTAAGGATATTAAATCTGCTCAGGAATGAGCTGCCTCTCAAAGCCTCATGTGCCTATTAAAGGATTTTATTCCTGATGTGTTAATAGGATTTAATTATATTAGTCCTAGGGTCCAGAGACACACCACAATTGTTAAACTTGATAAACCAGACAAATACATGCTAAAAGAGTGATGGCCAGCTCCTTAAAAAAAAAAAAAGAAAAAATTTACAAGGTGTTAATATTTTAATATGTTTGCCATTTAACTATAGGTTTGCATAATGCTGAAATTTTAAATCTTGAATGTGTAACACACTGTAAATACTTTTTTCTCAAAAAAAAAAATCAAGGCTAATTCAGAAATTAATAAGGCTTTCTAATGAGTGTTTATCTTTGTTTCTTATTTCTGATTCCCAGAGATTAATTTAGATAAACTTTCAGTTTTTCTCTTCTTATGGCATCCTCTTGTCGGGTACAGACAAAAGCTGCAGCAAGTCATTCTGGAAATTCAGCATATTAAACACTGTCTCGCTTTCTTTGTTTCCTGTGGCTAATTAGGTTAATGGCATAGTGACAGAAACAGAAAACAATGGCTTGGGACATTTTGCAGAGATGTGGTTAGGGAGAGGGAGAGAAAAGAAAGGCGCAAACTCCTGTAGTCTGTAAATCTCGTCAAGATCTCCTTCGGCAGCACTGGCATCGATCAGGAGTGCTGGCTCTTGTCAAGCTCACCCGAATGCTAAATGTACAGGAGTCAGCGCTTCTGATGGCTGCAGATATGGAGAGATGGAGGGAATGACAGGGTTTGCAGAGAATCACAGGGAAAGAGGAAAAATTAGCAATACGCCATCCGGTTGGACATTTTGCTTCCAAAATTAGATTGACGGGTGTTATGGCACGTTTCCACTGGTAATCACAGACACTCAACATGTATTTCAAGAAGATTTAGGCCCCAAGTTTTTCTCTCACTTGCACAGAGCTAGACTTTGGGCCTCTCAAAACATGGTGTAGGCTGCGTTTGTTTGGAGAAGCTAAACATGCAAAGTAGGCATTCATTTTAAAAAAAGTAACTTTCTGGCACTTTTCCTTGCCATGATAGCCTTGGAAATGTAAACTGATATAAACTGTTTTTTGGGTTAGAAAGGAAATAGAAGCAGAGTTCTGCTTCGCCCAGCGAGCGGTTGGTGAAGGAAGCCGTAAGGCATCCATCCTGTTGGCTTTCCACCAGTCCCCCAGCCTGCCTGGGCCACCAAGGCGAAGCCAAGGGCTGGAAAGCTGATGCTCTGTCCTGAGAGCGGGAAGGAGAGGAACAGGCTTGCTCTGGGGTGGAGAGGGCGAGCGTGGGGTCTACGCATAAGATGACCCCATTCTCAGCAGTCTTGTGCCTCTAAATAAATGAGCTTTTTGAAAATCTTATGATTCTAGGGACTCCAGCTTGTGACTGAAAATACCAAGGACTGGCTGTGGTGGGAAAGCGATGGGCCGAGCACCAGCTGAGGCCAGCCTTGTTAAGGCTCTGGGCTAGGCTGCCTTTGAACCACCTACTTCAGACTTTAGTGCCAGCCAGTGTAGGAACCGACCGTGAGGTCTGCGTCCAAACCCGCAGTGAGGAACTGAGGGGAGCTGTAACCCAGAGCTGCCAGACCTTGGCTTCCTGCAGACAGTGCAGACACATAAGCATCTATAACAGGTAGTCCGAATAACAGGCAAATAATTGTGGTGGTCTTTTAATACCTAAGGTGGGTTCTGATGTTTTGTACACTTGTAATGCCTTGGCTAGCCACGTCGTTCCTAATTTATACTGGTTATAAATAGCTTTTTAAGACAACATTGTGTCTTTCATGTTTATAGTTTGAAAAACTCCTGATAAAATTACTCATTCAGGCTTGCTATCTACTGTTTGAGCAGTATTATCGATCACTTTGTATGTCTGCATTGACATATATAAACAGCTGTGTATCTTTATTAAAGACAAAACGTATCCGGCTCAAAGACGAGAGGCTGTAAACATGCAACTTGTCACCATTTATACATATATTCACTTTTTTCTTTGCCTGCAGTATTGTGTGAGAAGGTCTTTCCTAATTTAACTTGGGATTTATGGCTCCGTAGTGCTTTTTTCCAGTTAGGTGCCCATATTTCTTTTCACATGAATCTCCCAGGCATTTAAAGGGGTGTTAGCTGCCTTGTGTTGCCAGTAGAACCAGAAGCCGAAACGGTAGCTGCCAGTGGGGATTAGCCGAGTGTGCTTTCGTTGTATCAGGTACCAGGAGCGGGAACACAGCTGCCTGCCAGGTCAGGCGAGGTAATCGCCCCGCTCTGCCTCCCCAGTGCTCCCTGGGTTTTGTTGCTCTGTTTCTAAGTTATAAAAATTTAAATGACATAGGAATTGCGATCCTGTGAAAAATACTGAGATTTTAAAATTCACCTCTGTTCTTCCCCCAAAGTTTCAAGACTCTGCACTGAAGCAGGAAGGATGGTCACCCAACAGAGATCACTGCACCCAGGGGTCACGGGGCTTGTCTGGGACATTGGGGCCATGCCTCGTGGAGTCAAAATGCCAGAGAAATGCTCATGTGGAAGAAAGGTCTGAAATCACATATCAGGGCTGTAAGCAATGCCAAGGAATTCAAACATAAAAGTTTAATTGCAAAGAAAAACAGGAGAGGTGAGAGTAGGAGGATGTATTTCACACAGACTCCCAAAGGAGAACTGATTTACAGTCTGAAAAATAATAGCAGGGCTGAAAAAAAAATCAATGTTCTTGGGCAGATACAATGATAAAAATTAGGAGGCACTCTCAATAGAGACAAGGATTAGACTATTATATGGGCAGAAATAGATTACTGTGCATGCTGAACTATAAAAGTGGGATGAGTTTCATAGCACGAAGTGCAAGTCCCCTGGCGAAGGCCTGATAGAGAGTAGAGAGAAGAAACCTTTGCCCAGGGACATTTGTGATAAGATATTATAGCCCAAGAGCAAAGATACCTGCAGCTTAGAGGAGGCGGGGGGAAAGATACAACCTCCCCCTCCCCAAACAAATGTCTCATCCTTGCAAACTGTAGCATGGCTTGGGAAAAACCAGCAGCTTGACCTGCGCTGCTGGTGGAGGCTGTTGGCAAACACTGCAGTCTTTAATACAGCTTTGAATTTACTCTGCATACCCTTTTTATATGCACTGATGCTCCTCTCTAATTCCTCATACGTGTGGTTTGGTGGGGAGAAGTATGTATTTGCACTTGAGATGCCATTGTTATTCTCATGACCTGTATCACACGCTTTACCTCTCGTATTAGACTGTCAAGATCATTTTACCTGCCTCTCATCCTTTCAGTGCTTCCTTTTAATTTGCTTGTCAGGCTCCTGGATGTCTTTGGCTCTTTCTAAGTCTCTTCATCCTGACTTCTGAGTAGGACATTACTGGAGTACAATAGGAAATTCACATTTCAACTACTTTTCTCTACATCTCTCCTTGCCCTTCCCTGCAGCCATCCAGCCTGTCTGGCATGTTTCCTAGATGATGCCCTCCTCTTTCGTAAGCACTCTTCCCCCCCCCCCCTCGCCCCCGCCGAGTAACTTCAGCCGCTGTTTGGATTCCGTTCCATGTTTTTCTTCAAAATGGAAACCATCTGGTGCTCTGTTTGGCATGTTTCCCACGCAATTTGGGAAGGAGCAGGCACAGCGACGGTGCCCCACATCCAGCCCTGCCGGGTGCCTGGTCGGGGCTGAGCAGTGGTTGCCGTTTCTGCCTCCTCCTCACACCGTGTTTGCCACTGGCGAGTCTTGGTGTCTGTTGCAGTTGCTCCTGAATTCTCATCCTTACTTCTCCTTTTCCTGCAGACTTAAATTGGTGCTGAGGAAAAGGTCACATTAATAACAAAAGTATTAATTTCTGTGAGACCAGAATAGTTCGCTTCAGTGCTACCAGGCACTGTTTCGTCTTGCTTGTGTGGTTCATGAACTACATGCTAATTTTCTTTATATTTAATTACCTTCGAATGTCTCCTGTGCTTCAGGGTACAAGCCATCTTCTGACTAATTAGGGCTTTTTCTCTGAACAGGCTATTCCCTATAAGTCTATGAAGGGTTTCTTGTACTTTCCTTTGAAGCATGTGGTAACTGGCCTCTGCCAGCAGTAAATGGATTGCTGGACGCTCCGCTCCCAAAGTTCCTCTGTTATTAAATCCACAAATTTACACAAAGCAAAGTTAATAAGTGTAGCTGATTGAGTGGGCTTGGATCAAATCTTTGGCATGCAGATGTAATGGAGTGCTTATTGGGTAAGCTATTGTGCTTAAAAGAAAATAAATATATTTTATCTTAAGACAATTACCCATTCTTTTGTGGTAACTGTGTGCTACATATTAACTTCTCCTGATCCAGGCTTTGTCAGACAAGTCTCCCTTGTCATTATGTAAAAACTGTGCAGGCATCAGAATTTCGTCCTCAGTACTGCTTGGTCAGTGATTAAATCAGTGCATGCTGCATGCGAAAAGCACCACAGCAATGCTAAATATTATTATTGATTATGTATATAGCAGTCAATACAAACATATTGTGTTTCAACTGCAAAAATGATCATCTTAATTAGCTAACGATTTTTAGCCTGATTTCTCAACAAAATGAGACATTATGCAATTGCTCTTTCTGTCTGACTGTTCTCCCTCTCCCGCGTCCCTGTCACTTCTGGACCTGTTGGGTTCAGTCAATGTCAGCCTGGTTTGACTGAGGGTGGAGATTTCAAAGGCATCAAGTCCTTACGTGTTTAAATAGGGCATCTGAAAACCCTCCTGACACACCGGTGAGGGCAGTGCTGTGTTACACCAGATTAGACACTGGAGCCGCCTGCAGGCACTCACCTTGGGAAGAGATGTGCGCAGGGGCGAGGTTTCACTGATGCTGTTACTCACTGAACAATTTAGAGGATTTTATCAAAACTTTCAGCTTTTGCTTTAGGAAGAGATGGTGTGTCCTCTGCTCTCTGTTAAGCATGTGAAATGTTGAGATCGTGCAGAAAGCTGAATCATGGTTACCACTTGCTCAAAAGCTAAACTTCGTATTTTTTTCTCTGCTTTGTAGATCAGGTTATGCATTTCAGTAAATGAACCAAACGCTTATACTAGCCTGGTAGAGTCACTCTTTCAAAAGAAGAAGAGCCATTTAATGCACCAAACGGTTTATAATCTAAATGACAGAAAGCCACCTCCCCATGCAGGACTTCTCTTCAGGACAGATCGTGCCGGGCTTCCTCAGCTGGCGGTCACTTTCTGCCAGCAACTATGTCTCCAAAGCCTTTGTACAGACATACAACCAACTCATTTTCCGAAGTTGGGTCATGTCCAAGCATATGAGATTCTTCAAGCATGAAATTCCACTTGACCCTATTAAGGCTTTCTCAGCATCAGATATGTACACCGCAGAGTGGATAATGTTCATAACTCATTTCACATTACCCCTGGGTAGTGCCAGTGGAGAAATCCTGTCTTGTCTAATGCAATCAAAGCTGTGAATATGAGGAAATTGAAACATCTGGCCAGGTTTCTGTGCTATGCCCCGGGAGGCGCGACATGAGAGATTTAGGTCAGAAAGAGGGGGGACAAAGGCATCTCTCCAGGGATGTGTGTGCTGCAGAGGACAGATGTCCCAGCAACGTTGCCAGCAGCACCAGGGTGCATTGGCTGGGCAGGTCACCTCAGCTAATTTTTTGTACCTGCGCTGAAGTTCAAAGGTGCAACTGCAGTTCACGTAAACTTGTCTAAGCTTAACCCGGGAGTAGGGGATCTGAGCACAAATAACTGTGGTGCTGTAGGCAGGTGGAGCTTGACTGGGCTAGCCGCATGAATATTTGAATCCGCTCAAATGGTATGGTGGTACAGAGGGGTAAAGCGCACAGATTGGTGTGGGTACTGGATGCTGAGGTAGACCCAAGGGTAGGGGCTCGGTCTCTGCCTCCTGCATTTGCTGGGGGTGTGGGTAGGATCACAGCCACGTGGAGCCCGTGCAGCCAGTGAAGGTACAGGACCCAGCTCCTCTTGCAGCTTAGTGTGTGCACGTGTGGGGATGTCTGTCCAGATGTTCATCCTCAGTGTAGACAAAAAAAGCCATTGCCTTGGGCAGCTGTTTTCCTTCTGTGGCAAAACAGCTGTGGCCTTGTGCCTCCTTTGCCTGTGCCAAGGGGTGGCTGAGGGTCGCAGCTGTGGGCAGGGGTATCCTGGTGCCCGTCCCCAAGCCCTTTCATCACTCTGTGGTGGGAGAGCAGTGAGCCCAGTCTCCAAGGCTGTCCCCCCTGTCTCCATCTCCAGTCCTCTCCTTCCCTCCTCCCACGGCAGGCACAGCCAGGCCCCAGCTCCACAGCCACAGGGCGCAAAATAGGATTTTGTGTGCACACCAAGTGCCTTGAGCCAGCACAGACCTGTCCAAGGGGACTCCAGTCTTTCCCGTCATGGTGCCTCAGGTCAGAAGAATCCCTCCCCTCAACTGTATGTCCCTTAGAAGCTGCTGAGATTTATAATTTCATTTTCTCCACATTTCACATTTTCTCCATCTTAAGATCAGCTTAAAAGAGAGACAATTTTTCTGGTTATTATTGTTTTGAGGACAGAGGTATTATCTCAGGAGGATATCTGGGGAATTTAGTCTTTCAAAGTTTTTGGTACTTTTACAGGCTAAGGGTACAAAATAGCTTTAATGGGAGTTACCTACAAAAAGATCCCAGTATCAAATGGAGAAGACAGTTTGTATGGCTATGTGACAAAGTCAGCTACTAAAGAAATATAATTAATTTAAGCATAAAACTTAGAATTAAGAAGGTACATGTGTGTAAACAAAAGTCAGCTATGAAATCCAAGGCTTTGTTGAATGTATCTCTGAAGGAAATGAAAGAAGGCATATGTCTTCTTTCCTCCTTGTCCCTTTTTGCAGGCTACTTGAATTCAGAATTAACCTCTGGTCAGGAGCCTCATCTATAGTCGTATCTCCTCTACAGTCCTGGAATTAGTCTAGAGGCTACTAGGCTGATGTACTCCTTATGCTCCAGCAGTCTGCTGATGCTGGGAAGAAGACACCATGAAGACATGTTTAAATTCTTTCAGAAACTATTTTCATTATGCTTAAAAAATTGTTATGCTTTTATTTAATGCCCAAACTCTAAGCTTGGTCTTGGCCCCTCAGCTTTGCAGTGCTGGGGGACACCACAGGTGAGAGGGTCTCCAGGCTGGTTTCTCACTAAAGGAAACAGTTATTTTGTTGGAAGGCTCCAGGGCATGCTGCCTGTGCCTGTCAGGGTTGCTTTTACAGTGGTGTTTTTGCCTACACTGGACAATTCTGCTCATGCTCTTGCGGATTTTGTCCTTTATGTTCATAAATATTTTCAGATCTTTGATTAAAATTGCTGTATACAAGATGCAGAGTATTATCCTTCCATTGTTGTTTTTCTTAAAACACGAGGCATTGCTCTCTGCCTGCAGACCCTAAAACCTTAGTCACTGTCGTGTTCTTCCCCATAAGTATGTATTTTTGCCAGAGTTTCAACTGTTGTGAAAGAAGCAGTTCCTTCTGAAACCACTGAAACTTACTGTATGCCTGGAAAAGGAGGGGAGAGAGGGGAGAGAATGGTGATATCAGACTTCAGTTTTTAAAACCAATAACATTTTTATCATGTGTCTTCTAAAGTGATGCTCTAGCATCATCATCAATCTAGGATTGATGAATTGATGACTGGATATTTCTAGTCTTACATCTTCTAGCTCAGTGAGTTTCAGCACGGAAGAGACCACAAACTTGGTCTTGCACAAGAGTCATGATGGACAAAGTAGAAAATAAATTGTAAAACTCTCCCTCTCCCAAGTTTCGGGGAATAATACTTTTACCACTACTGTTCAGCAGAAGTCACATTAGCTTAGCTGGATGTGATGGCTCAGCTATATTGCCTTAATTAAAGCAGTTAAAATGTTTATTCACAAGTGCCAGTGTGCCTGTGATATGTGTTTGGAAAGAATAAAAACTGTTTTTTTCATAGAGGATGCTTTTTTTGAAGGATGTTTATAGCCCACTCCCCAGGTATATTTCCTTTCTGAACACATCCAATTTTTTCAGTTATCACTGGCCGTTCGCCATGATGATTGATAACAACGCAAAACCAAATAGTTATTTAACCATTAAAAAAAAAGCCTTTCAAAACAAGCCTTGAAGAATGGCTCACTTTGTATGAGTAGGGAGTAGGATTTTACTGGGCTGTCTGAACCAAAATTAACCTGCTTCCTTCTGTGTCAGCGAGGACATAATGGATGGCTCTTGGGGCTGGCAGGTTACTCCTGCCTGTCTGCCCAAAGTTACTCCTCTGAATCTGGGCCAAGCTGACATAACTTGAAAGTTACCCTCAGGCAACATTCAGGACGATATTTGATCATTTTTGGGCTCAGTCCTACTCTCTCTGGGCATATGTTCACACAACAAAAATATGCTCCCCTTCCCTGACTTGACACTAATTGCTCAGCCAAGAAGTGAAGGATTCTGACTCTGATTTAAGCACGTACTTGAAGCCATCACTCTTAAGCACAAAAATCAGAGGCAGGTAACATATACTTAGCTACACTGTAAGTGCAGAAGTATACTTTAAACATGTGCTGAGGTGCTGTCCTGAGAAAGGATACTTTCTGGGTCCAGGCTGCAACCTGTCATTTCTTACTTAGAGCTCACATGTTGAAAATGATGAGACAACATGTGGGAACATCCACGGCATCCATGACTTTTCCATGGCATAGGGAATGATAAGAAATCCAGGGTCGTCAGTGAGGCACTTTCTGGAACAAGTAATATTCCCTTTTATCCTCTCTGCATCTCCTGGGGGATTTCTCTTGTTTCCTCTCCCCTTAAGTTAGGTAGCTGGAGCCCTGGGACCTCTACATAAAGTCTGGAAACTTTTTTTCTGTGTTTTTCTTTAAAGCCTCCAAAATTTACAAACAGAAAACTAACCCTGCAAAGATAACTAGTCAGCCCCATGCTGCATGATCACTAGGTCCAGCACAGAGGGGTGAGCGCAGGAACCCATGCCTGGAGAAATGGGTTTCAAATTTTTTTTTTTTTTATTAATGTTTTAACTTTGACTTTCACTGTTTGTCTTTAGACTGTCTGTAGTTTTTGACATGTACATTTGGCTGTCCCAAAACGCATGTGACTTCTTGAGTGCTTTGTAAGAGGGATGTGTTTTTGTTAGTGACCACCTCCTTAATCTTCTGCTCTACAGTCTTCTTCAGTGGGGTCGTTCTATTTTCTTTCATGTCACTAGGAGAAATGCCAGCAGCGTAGGTCCAAAGGGCAAATCCTTGGGGTCCTCCCTACAAGTACACCTGCTTTGTGACAATTTTTCAACTACAGTTAGTTACTTCAAATTACTAAGTGTTTACTGTGTTGATCTTGTATCATTTGATCTCCTTTATCATTGTAATGAAAAGGCATATAACAAAAAAAAGAGAGAGAAATAAAACCCAAGAAAAGACAAGTGATGCACAATGCAATTGCTCACCACCTGCTGACCGATGCCCAAGCAGTGATCTGCCCCTCCCAGCCAGCTCCCCCCAGTTTATATACTGAGCATGACGGTCTATGGTATGGAATATGCCTTTGGCTAGTTCGGGTCAGCTGTCCTGGCTGTGCTCCCTCCCAGCTTCTTGTGTACCTGGCAGAGCATGGGAAACTGAAAAATCCTTGACTTAGGATAAGTACTACTTACCAACAACTAAAACATCAGTGTGTTACCAACATTGTTCTCACACTAAATCCAAAACACACTGTACCAGCCTCTAAGAAGATAACTAGCTCTATCTCAGCCGAAACCAGGATACCTTCTCACTGAAACTTGTATTTTTCTTAAGAAAGGTAACAACTGCTTGAAAAGATCTATTTTTTCCATGAAACCATATTGTTTGATATCATACCACCTTTCATCACTTTTTTTAGCTGCGTCCTGTATCAGCCACTTCATTATTGTCCCCTGGTTTCACGTCGGGCTGAGAAGTCTATAATTATCTGGGTCATCTCATTTGTCCCTGTTAAATATTGACGCTAAATATTTAATATTAAATATTGATACTAATGGGTGAAATGCAGAATTGATGACTGTACCAGATTCCTGGCCCTAAAGCAGGCCAGACAGGTTCATGGCCCTGGCTGGGGGGCTCCTGGCAAAGAGCCAGGGACCTGCGCAGCTGAAGAAGACGTGGGCTTGAAAGAAGGCCTGCCTCCAGTGTATAAAGCCCCTCTGTCATTTTTAACCATTCCAATCGCATGCTCACTTTTTGTTTTGACAGGGTCTGAAAACTATTTAGGAGTCATAACAACAGCATCATTACTCCCAGGTGAGTTCGTGGTTGTCTGCGGCGTTTCATGGTTTCAGGCACTCCTACTGAAATCCGAAGCACGAGGCAGACTCCCTTCTGATCAGCATCCCTGGGTGATAAATGTAGGGCTATTCATCAACAGCATTAGGAGACATCTCGCAAGTGAAGCAGCTGTAGTTACATCTGTTTGGAAAGTTAAATCAGATCCCATAGGTACTATACATGGATGAAAAATAGACGAGGGGTTTGTTCTAAGGTTTCCTCCTTTTGTATTTCCAAGGGGGGGTGTGCGAAGCATCCAGCATCACCAAACAGGTGCTCTTTACTGCCTTGACCTGTTTCTATTCGTACATTTTTACTCTGATTGCTCTTTCAGGGGCTATCCTACTTGTTAGCTGAATTAAGGCAGTCCCAAATTGGAAGGTCTGCTATCACCAGGTTGACCTATATCAGCAGTTGTATTACTTTAATTTCTTCACATGACCTCTTGCTCTTGCATGACAGCTTTCTAGTACGTGGATGTTTTGTAGTGGAAAGGTGCCGAGAGAGGAAGAAAAAAATTGCCACTCACCCAGAATGTGAATCATGAAAAGCTTTCCCAGAGCTGTCCGTTCTTAATTTCCTGTGGTCAGTCTGTTAGCAGCATTGCTGGTGAAAAGCCAATATGATCTGTGTTACTGTTTCAAAACAAATGCCTCTTTATCCGGTAAGGTTATGTGTTCCTTCAGCTTTCCAGGCAATTCTACCAGGAAAGAAAAAAAAATCAAATGGCATTCTTCTCTTCTCTTTTTGCTTTCATATTATTTTCCTCACTGTTGGAAGCAGAAATGCTTAAAAAAATGCTTAAGGCTTAAAAAATAATAGTAGTAATAATATTATATAGAGATATCTTGTCTGTAAATCAGTGGTGACAGTTAACCTGGAGTCCAAGCAAAACATGTGCAAATGGCTTTATTGAAAATCAATGTGCATTTGTAAGTGAGGATTGTTTTTTAAATCCTTTGTGTTATTGCTGGTTTTATAGTGATGACACTTGCAGGGAATGCTACAGCTTTGTTTCCAAGAGTTAGTCTTAAAGTGCAAGAGCAGGTAACTGAATTTCCTCCCCATTATCTTTTCCCACCTGCCCAAACTGGCATTGTGCTTGGGTAAAAGGAAGCCACGTGGCAAATGCTTTTGTAGTTTACAATACTTCCTATGGTACAGACAAGTTAGCAAATACAAGTAGGACATCATGCACTGGGCATGGCTGGCAATCACCTCCCCGTGCCCGGTGGAGTATTGCCCTAGAGGAGGACATAATGTAAAGCAGGAGGGTAAGAAGCAGCCTGGCGTTTGGCTTTCCTGCTCAGGACACTTGCTCTATATCCATCCACGTAGCACTTCTGGCAGCAAGTTTTCCAGCAGCAGTTTAAGACATTGGTGTCTCTGGTGGTTTGCTCTCCGCACAGAAGAAAACCACACTTTTACCTCAGCCTGTCCAGTGAATGTAGCTTATATTGATGTCAAAGGTAGATATGCATTAAAACCCTGAGTTTGAGGAGGGGCAGCTGAGATTTTGGTGTATGAACTTTCCTCTGACTCCCTTGCAGAGCCGGCAGCCTCCTACAGAGGTGTGGCAGCAAGCAGGTGGAGGTGGCAATCCTGTTAAACCAGTGCAGCTGTGTGCTGGGGCACCAGTCCCAGCTGAAAGGCCTATTGGCTCCAGGTGTCAGAAGAGCAATTTAGGGATCCCTCAGCTGAGTGGCTCTGCTGAGGTTATAGGGTGTTTGTAGTGCTGCAGTGCTTCAGGCTGGACTGTCTAAGAAAAAGTAGGTTGCTTGTTTTTCTTAATTCAGTTTTATATTTGTGTATGTCAGCTGTCTGTTAGACAACTGTTTTCTGGCAATTTTCACTTCTGTTTGTGTTGGCTTCTGGCATCCCCTTACCAAAATGTGTCCAGGCCCAGGGTCAGAACAGGAGGAATCTCTGTTAATGTGCTGTGGTCTAAATCTGATGGTCTGACTTCTAATTTTTCATAATGTGCTGCTTCTGCTTTCCATTCCTCCTTGTCCAAAACTCTTCCCCCCCCCCGCTTCTCTATGAGTCTCTCATTAGACTTACCTATTTCATTTTTAGTTTATGCAATCTGGTGGATTTTCAAGGTTGTTTTTCTCAATCAAGATCTCTCCTGTATTGTTATTCCATCCATGTGTACACTATAAACTTTAGGTGGCCTTTCCCTATGCTCATCTATCAGCTACATGTGGATCTCTGGAAATGCTAAATCACTGAATTGCTATAATCATGTCTGTGTGCTCTGCACAGTTGTTGGTGCTAAGGTGCCAGGCTAAGGTACATTTTTAGAAACTGAGTAATAGAAGTCGAGTAAAAAAATGTTTCATCTAGGGAGTGTGGTAATAGTCTGTCAAGAAAAAGGACTACCCTAACCTTTCTAAAAAATATGAGAAGACCATCTGACTGGAGACTAAAACAGGGAATGCTGCTCTTACTGGATTTTTTGCCTGATCATCTAAGCAGTTTCACATATATGCCATACACTTACATTCTTTATACTTTCACATCTTGGTATGTATGTATTAATTCATCTGTGGCTTTTTTTTCCTTTTAGTCTTTACCATTCTGCTTTAAGATTGTACTTGAATACAAGCTTGTAAAATAAGTCAAAACACCTGTTTACTTTAAGTACAGCACAATGTGTTTTTCAGACAGGAGTCCTAGCTAATGTTTTTTCAGGTTTTCTTACAAGGTATGTTCATAGGTTATGCATTGTGCATAGAAATGTTATCTTAAGTTATGACCTATTGGCTTGTTAAAACAAGACTGAATTAAAAAGAAAAGCAAAACATTTGCTATAATAAAATCAACTTGTGTTATCCTTGGTCACTTTACCTGAGTAATTTTATAGATAAAGTGGTAGCACTCTGTGGGCATAGTGAAGGGTTTCTGCAGAATTTCTGAGAAAGGTAAAAAACATTACTCTTCACCTAACATGTGAAACATAAAATACATTCTCAAAGCAGGCTATTGTTAATTATGTTCTGTGCTCAATGTGTTGACTGAAAAGCCCCTATCACCTATGCTGCTGTATAAAGAAAGGATTCTGTATGATGCATCCTTCAGCTTCAGAAACCTTTCTATCAGCAAAGGCAATCCCTTTGAAAAGACAAGGGAATGAGAGAGAAAACTAAATGAAAGATACTACTTCAAATGATATGTTTGAATCCTATTCTAGCTGCTTACAAAACACCAGTTTTCCAAAAGGAAAAAAGTTAGAAAAAGCTTTCATGCTCTGCTGTTGGAGATACCACGGCTCATTAGCACCTCTTCTCAAAGAGGAATGAATTAAGGACAGCTGACTTGGATACCACAATGATGAACACGATGTAGAAAACCAGGGAAGGAGAAACCTACCAAAACATGGTGAACTTGATCTCAGAAGTCCTTCAGGGCATACACAAAATGAGATAGAAAGCTTCACGTTATATAAGTATTTTTAGTGCAGCAGGAGGAAAAAATCTTGTTTCTCACTCAATTAATGTACTGGAATGAACCAGTGCTAAGGGTTCAGTTGATGGTACTGTAGCTACTGCTTCACCAAACTATGAACCTTTTGAAAGCTCCTTTGTAGTAAAGATATTGAGTCCCATCTGATAATCAGCAGGGTTTTGGATATATCTGTTCTACATGATGCAATTACTTGAGCTAGCTGTAAATTGGGTAGATAAAATACCAGAAATTGTTGAGCTGCAAAAACATGGCGTATGTGGAGAGCTACTTAATCCCATTGGGCAAACAAAATAGTGCTGCTTTTATGCAAGTTAGCTGCTGTCTAGACATACCTGTAGCCTCCTAAACCACTTAGTACTTCTGAAAGTTTTACCACTACACTCATCAGTCATTTTATATGCTTTAGAAAGCCATTCAATGACTGTTTAATTATGCAAAGTGAAGGTATAATTAAATTTCACTGGAACTGTGGGGATTTGAATATGATGAAATAAAATGGGTTTAGTTTTACAGGCTCAGTACGCCACAGAGGAATTGCAAAGCCTTTTGATTTTCTTTTTCCATATCTGTAATTCTCTCTGGGGGAATGGAGAGTTTGGGCCCAAGGTGGCTTTCTGTCTTTGTGACAGGCAGTGTAGATGTACACGCGTAAAAGTTAGATGTTGCCAAGCACAACTCAAAGATGAGATTTGTTTTTCTCTAGGAAAGCTGCCAGCGCTGTTAATCCGTACATCTGGAAGTTCTTGAAACCTGGTAATGAGGACAGTGGTAAAAGCCAAATAAAGAGTCAAAATAAGCAGATCTATAATACAACTTTCAAAAATAGTAGCATGAAACTGGGCGCCTAGGCATGTGGCCTGAGTGTATAATACTGCCTCTTCACAACCTGAAGAGCTGCAAGCTCAGCTGTTCTGGAAAACCAGGCTGCTTGCTGAAAAATGGATGCAAAAGATTGGCTTTTCCCTGATATTTGGAGCTTTTAATCTTCCTCCTTCAGCCTTCTAACAGCAGAGCTGGCTAAGTACCTTCTGCATACCATTGGGTATGGTCCTCCCTCCATATTTCCTTCCGTTCTGCTTCCTGACTTCACCTGTGGGCAGGCTTTTTGGGAAACATGCTTGTTCTGTGTTTATCCTTTTGAAGATCTATCTGAGCACCACTGTGTGATGATGGACCATCCTCAGAGAGCTGGCTCCTGAAGTCTTGGTAGTTTTGACCATCTTGTTAGTTAATAGCTGTGGTGTATAAACCATTTACTGACTTACCTAGCTTGAGCCCAGATCAAATGATGACATATGGATATACTCAGCAGCTTATTCTACACTTAATAATTTTTCTTTAAAAGAACAAGCTTCACCAGGGATAGGTGAAATTGAAATACAGTTGCAGAGGAAAAAGATATTTTTTTGAGACAAATTAATTGTTTCCATACATTCTAAAGCTTTTGAGGTAGCTAACTGTGTCTCTTTAGGTTTCTCATCATCTTTGTAGACTACAAAGTAAGAGGAAATACTGAAACAGAAGTAGTATGAGGTTACAAGCAAACCAAGTACTTTTAAAGGATGTGTTAGATGTGCTCGCCACACTCCTGCATAAAACTGAAATTATAACATGAGAAGGAGAGAGAGAAACCAGCAATGTCAAAAAACCCAAGCAAACAAAAAAAACCCCAGTAAAATGAAACAGTTCCTTTCAGAAAACACAGGTGCTTCTTTATTCTAGACTTTTTTGTCAACATCCTTGCAGTGGGGAAAGGAAGAAATCCTAATGGGTTCATCTGAATTTAGTATTTGATACTATAGTTCTACTCCTGTGTCGTGGTTTAACCCCAGCCAGCAGCTAAGCACCACGCAGCTGCTCACTCACCACCCTCCCTGCCCCCCCCCCCCCCCACCCCCCGTGGGATGGGGAAGAAAATGGGAAAAGAAGTAAAACTCATGGGTTGAGATAAGAACGGTTTAATAGAACAGAGAAGAAGAAACTAATAATGATAATGCTAATAAAATGACAACAGTAATAATAAAAGGATTGGAACGTGCAAGTGATGCACAGTGCAATCGCTCACCAACTGCTG